>NC_133328.1:156998608-157298608 GCF_042186555.1 Aquarana catesbeiana | reverse complement strand
CTCACAGATCGTACGTAATACGCACGCGTGTTACGCTTTATACACACTGCGCATGCATCTACCTCCGCCCGCCCCTGACATTCGTGCTAGGCTATTCCCCGCCCCTTTTCGTTCTGCGCAGTGGGGGAGAGCACATGGCGGATACACAGCAGGTGCCTGCTAATTACAGCAACGAGGAGGAGGAGGAGGAGGAGGAAAGCCCGGAGCCTGAAATGTCTGGATCCAGAAGGAGACGATTAAGGGCCTCAAATATGTCCTTTGGGGAGATGTTGGAGATGGTCGACATCCTGAAGAGGGCCGACTATGACGGGAAGTATGGACCTTACCCCAACCCCAATGTCAGAAAGGCCAAGATCATGGTGAAATGGTCAGGAGTCTGCACCGGAATTTCGGGGTACGACAATCGAAAGATCAGCTCAGGAAGCAGTGGTCAGACCTGAAATTACTAGAACACGAGCAGTTTTAAAATGGCAACTTTCATGTTCATGGGCACATTATTCGTTCGTATCAAACATTTTTATTTCGTACTATAAAACACCATTGTTTTGGCCATATGCATTTGGCCACATTTTTGACGCCCTACTTGTATGAAACTAATTTGGTTGTGTAGATGGGTTTGTTACCAGAATGAAATGCAAACTAGATTCTGTGTAAGGAGAGGACACTCAGCAGCAGTTTTCACATCTGGAAACTGGAGCACTAGTGTGGGACACAAGAACACCCTTTTTATTAGGGGGCCCACACAGGTGCTCCAGTGTATACTATAGGGGGGTCTCCATCTGTGAAGCTTGTTTAAAACAGGTAAAAAGTATTGGAGCTTGACAAAGGACACTGAAAATGCTACATTTTGGAACTCGGCCAAAATAGACAATTGTACCCCACTTCCAAGCAATGTTTCCTATTTATAGTTCTGCCATCAAATATCTGTTTGCTAAGTATACCATTTTTATTTTATATAGGGGAGAAAAGACTCAGAGGACACCCCTCATCTGAGGAGACCAGAGACTCCCACCTCTGGAAGAAGGGGAAATACCCCCAACCCAAGCGGAGCAGGAGGAAGAAGAAGATGTGGTGGAAATTGTCACCACAACAGGTGAGTGTCTGCGACCACAGGCTCAGGTAAGAGATGGATGCCGGCATATTTTTGATACCTGTTTTTGTTTGGTTTCTCTTTTTTTTAGGTGATCGTGATGTTGTGGATCCAGATCCTTTCACATCAGAAAGTGCCCAGATCCTGATCGGGGAGATCATGGGGTGTAATTTAGAATAGGAAAACCTCAAGAAAAACATCAATGATGTTATTCAAAAAACTAAAAACATCATTGATGTTTTGGGGCGAGTTTAAAACCCCTCCAAATCCCTTTGTTTTGTGCTACAATCTTAAAAATGTTAGAGCGATTTTTAGAAAATTTGGAGGATGCACACAGTGTGTCAACATGTGCTATCTGCCATCACGGGAGACCAATGGACGCGTTTTGGGGGTGCAACCCCTTCCTCAATAATAAAGTAGCTGAGAGGAAGGGGTTTCTCCCCCAAAACATGTCCCTTGATCCCCCATGATGGCAGCTAGCACATGTTGACATTGACAAAATTGTGTGCATCTTGCAAATTTGGCTTTTCCTGGGGTGACTTCACCCCATCTGAACGCAATATCAAACACAGTTCCTAATTACACATGTATGATATTGCCTTCAAGTTCTACCAAATGTGAACTTTCTAAGTTCAAGATTTGTGTCTTTCTTGTTGGTTTTACACATGCCTGTTTTATCTTAAATGGATATTTCTCTTTTTGATAATGCCACCCCAAAAAAGGCTATACAACAAACATGTTGGTTTGTTTTAAAAACCTTTTCTAAATGCACATGTGATTGTGCAGGTATTAAAAAGATTGTGAATCAAGAATGTGTGGATTATTGTCTCAATGCTACAACACTTTTGTGGTGATGTAATTGCTGCTTTCTGTGAAAATGGGGGTTATTTCCTAAGGACAAATCCTCTTTGCACTACAAGTGCAGTTTCAGTGCAGTTTCAAGTGCACTTGTAGTGCAAAGTGTCTTTGCATTTAGTAAATAACAGCCAACAGTGCTTTGGATAAGGTTACACAATCACACCATTTTCAGGACTACCCACATTTCAGTCAGGGTCAGCTAAAACAAACACAAGCATTAAATGTCACCAAAGATTTATTTTTTTCTTTTGTTTTTATTTGATAAAGGCTTCACAAATTGTCTGGCATATTGATGGCCCCCCTACCCGCAAAGAACTCAAGGTATCTTAACCGGACATCACGGGCACTCAGGGAGGGCAAGCCAGGACGGCCACTTTCAAGCGCCGTCAGGGTTGTTTCATTTAGAATTCCGGCCTCAGGCCCAACTGAGCCAGCATAGTTGGCAGAATGTTGGCGTAAAAAGTTATGTAGAACACAGCACGCCAGGATTATATGATGAAGTTTATACTCAACTTACTACTCAAAAATAGGCGGTAATTAAAAACCCTCTGGTCCGGGGTGAGGGTCCTCATTGGGAATGGCCGCATAAGATGGTCCCCCAGCGCAAAGGCTTCATCCGCAACGAAGACATTTTGACATTCTGCTATTACCTATCAAGATAATAATAGGATACAAAAACTTTAAACAGTACCATTTGAAAGTATACAGGCAGGCCCTTGCACTACATGCTTTGGGGAATTCATCCATACATCTGACCACAAAAGAGATGGGTATAGTGGGGTATAGTGTGTATGGGTTTGGCAAAGTCAGCAGATAGATGATTGAGGATAGATAGAGAATTGGTATCAGCTGACTTAGCAGTTGGGGGGAGGGAGGGTTAATAAAATCGATCTAGGGCATCACAAAAAAAAGCCTCTGGCACTCTGCCAGAATTTAAAGCACAAATCACATTTAAAAACATTTTAGGGGGTGTTTGGGGTAAAGCACTACTATGGAGCTGATAAAATACATTGTTAAGTGACTACATGAGGTGAATATAGGGGCAGGAGAGCATGCTGGGGAGGTTAGTGAAGGCAAATATGTACTGTATGAAGGAGCAAAAGAATAATTACATAAAAATCCAGCATGCATGAGAACAAAGGGGACATTCACAGCATATTCCAATCATGGTAATTTGGGAATGAGGAGAGAAATACAATATATTAGCAAACATTCAATACAATAAAATGTGATATTAAAGGAAAAAAATCTTACCTTAATATACTCCTTCTGCAGGACCTGTATGATGGCAGAACAGGTCTCTGGGATAATGATCCCCAGAGCCTGGGGGGAGATGCCTGTCGAGAACTTGAGGTTCTGCAAGCTTCTCCCTGTCGCCAAGTACCGCAGGGTAGCGACGAGCCTCTGCTCCGGAGTGATGGCTTGCCTCATGCAGGTATCCTGCCTGCTGATACAGGGGGTCAGCGAAGCCAACAAACGGTGAAATACGGGGTCCGTCATTCTGAGAAAGTTCCTGAAATCATCAGGATTATTCTCACGGATCTCACGGAGCAAAGGCATATGAGAGAACTGGTCACGCTGAAGCAACCAATTCTTGGTCCATGAACTCCTCCCCACCCTGTTCATGGACTGGACTTGTGTCAAGGTCAGGACCCCAACACCAAGCCCCCCGCACAGCACGAACTCTACGAGGAGTACGTATACGCAACATGGCTAGAAAATGGACGGCTGCTCAGAACGAAGTAACAGAACGCACTGAAGAACAGCAAGGCCTGTGAAGAGCGACCTGAAAAACAGTAACAAATGAACAAGAACACAATGACTAAGTCATGCGGAACTTGCTTGCACGCACTGAAGAGCAGATACAAACCCACAAGCACAAACTGAACCGCAGAAAACGATCTGAAAGCCACGAGTCTGAAAAAGCACGAATCGTCTCTCACCAAACTTTTACTAACACGAGATTAGCAAAAGGAGCCCAAAGGGTGCCGCGCTTGGTTCTGAACTGGCCTTTTCTAGTCTTGTCCTACGTGGTTGACGTCACCGTGTTGTTGGCGATCGGAAATTCTGACAACTTTGTGCAACCATGTGTACCCAAAACAAGTTTGAGCCAACATCCATCAGAAAAAATCCTAGGATTTTGTTGTCGGAATGTTCAGTCAATGTCCGACCGTGTGTACGGGGCATTAGATCCCATACTAGAGACTTATTTACAACACACATTCTAGCAGACAACAGACAGGTAGCTGGAACTGATGACATTAGCATTTATCAGTAGGAGTCCCAACGGTATGAATCAGTCACTATTCTAATATGGCATATAAAGGGTTCCCAGAGTCTTGTGTCTTGGGGGGGACATGGAGCCGAATCCACAGTAACACCAACCCCAGGGTCCCCAGGCCTACAGCTCACAAAGAGCACCGTTCCCCCAAATGCCAGAGCCCGTGATCGATCAGCAAGAGGCTAGCATTCAGTCCCCTCCAAAAGTCTCTCTCCCGGCTAGGTCTGTCACAAAAAGAGGTGTAATGTTTTAAATCCAGCCACTTTGTTACCCATTCGGCCTACTCCAGTGGAGTGGGTGCATGACTGTTGTCACACAACTCAGACCTACTATGAGCTCCCAGTGATGGTACAGGATATTGCCCTGGAGAACCCAGCAATAGAACTGTGGGTAGATGATTCCAGGTATTACACTGAGAAGGGTTTTCCTGTCACTGGTTTGGCTGTGGTAAGTCAGAAGGAAGTCATTTTCCAGAGGGCTCTACCCAATCATTGTTCAGCCCAAGTGGTTGAGTTGGAGGCCTTGATAAAAGCATGTGAATTGGCAGAGGGGCAATCAGTGAATATATACACTGATTCTCGGTATGCCCACGGTGCTGTTCATTAAAATGCGGCTCTCTGGAAAAGCCAAAATTTCCTAACTTCTCAGGGCAAGCCTATTAAAAATTCTGCTCAGGTGAAAGCCCTACTTGAAGCTTCCACTTTGCCCACTGCAGTTGCAGGTGAAGGCTCACACAAAAGCATCTGATGCTGTTGCCATGGGCAAAGGGCAGATGAGGTGGCTAAGGAAGCTGCCTTACTTCCCCTGGAGATGAGTGATGATGAGAGAGTGTATTTCTAGTAAGGGGACACAGACATTCATACCCTACAACAATTGCAAAGCACAGCATCTCGAGAGGTAATCAATAAGTGGAAAAAGAACAATTGTCATTACAATGAGGCTACAGGTATCTGGCTCCATGAGAATGGGAGGCCATGTGTCCCTCCGTTCGAAGTACCCTTCTCTTTGTTCTATGGCGCATCTCCCTTCTCATGTAGCCAAAGGGGGGATGGTTGATCTAATATGGAAATTATGGTATGCACCAGGCATTGAAGAAGTTTCTAAGCAGTATTGTCAGGCTTGCTTAATTTGTGCACAATATAATCCAGGAAAAAAGATGAAAACCCCTCAGGGCCACATTCCAAGGGCTCTGTATCCCTTCCAGAGATTACAAACAGACTACATACAGTTGCCTAAGGTAGGTTTAAATGAGTATGTGCTAGGGATGAGCCGAACACCCCCCTGTTCGGTTCGCACCAGAACATGCGAACAGGAAAAAAGTTCGTTCGAACACGCGAACACCGTTAAAGTCTATGGGACACGAACATGAATAATCAAAAGTGCTAATTTTAAAGGCTTATATGCAAGTTATTGTCATAAAAAGTGTTTGGGGACCTGGGTCCTGCCCCAGGGGACATGGATCAATGCAAAAAAAAGTTTTAAAAACGGCCGTTTTTTCAGGAGCAGTGATTTTAATAATGCTTAAAGTCAAACAATAAAAGTGTAATATCCCTTTAAATTTCGTACCTGGGGGGTGTCTATAGTATGCCTGTAAAGGGGCGCATGTTTCCTGTGTTTAGAACAGTCTGACAGCAAAATGACATTTTGAAGGAAAAAACTCATTTAAAACTACCCGCGGCTATTGCATTGCCGACAATACACATAGAAGTTTATTGATAAAAACGGCATGGGAATTCCCCAAAGGGGAACCCCGAACCAAAATTAAAAAAAAAAATGACGTGGGAGTCCCCCTAAATTCCATACCAGGCCCTTCAGGTCTGGTATGGATATTAAGGGGAACCCCGGCCAAAGTTAAAAAAAAAAAATGACGTGGGGTTCCCCCTAAATTCCATACCAGACCCTTTAGGTCTGGTATGGATTTTAAGGGGAACCCCACGCCAAAAAAAAAAAAAAAAAACGGCGTGGGGTCCCCCCAAAAATCCATACCAGACCCTTATCCGAGCACGCAACCTGGCAGGCCGCAGGAAAAGAGGGGGGGACGAGAGTGTGCCCCCCCTCCTGAACTGTACCAGGCCACATGCCCTCAACATTGGGAGGGTGCTTTGGGGTAGCCCCCCAAAACACCTTGTCCCCATGTTGATGAGGACAAGGGCCTCATCCCCACAACCCTGGCCGGTGGTTGTGGGGGTCTGCGGGTGGGGGGCTTATCGGAATCTGGAAGCCCCCTTTAACAAGGGGACCCCCAGATCCCGGCCCCCCCCGTGTGAAATGGTAATGTACCCCTACCATTTCACTAAAAAACTGTCAAAAATGTTAAAAATGACAAGAGACAGTTTTTGACAATTCCTTTATTTAAATACTTCTTCTTTCTTCTATCTTCCTTCATCTTCTGGTTCTTCTGGTTCTTCTGGCTCTTCTGGTTCTTCCTCCGGCGTTCTCGTCCAGCATCTCCTCCGCGGCGTCTTCTATCTTCTTCTCCTTGGGCCGCTCCGCACCCATGGCATGGGGGGAGGCTCCCGCTCTTCTCTTCTTCTTCATCTTCTTCTCTTCTCCTCTTCTTCTCTTCTTCATTTTCTTCTCCGGGCCGCTCCGCATCCATGCTGGCATGAAGGGAGGCTCCCGCTGTGTGACGGCGCTCCTCGTCTGACAGTTCTTAAATAATGGGGGGCGGGGCCACCCGGTGACCCCGCCCCCATCTGACGCACCGGACATGACGGGACTTCCCTGTGGCATTCCCCGTGACATCACAGGGAAGTCCCGTCAAGTCACCGTGCGTCAGAGGGGGGCGGGGTCACCGGGTGGCCCCGCCCCCCGTTATTTAAGAACTGTCAGATGAGGAGCGCTGTCACACAGCGGGAGCCTCCCGCCATGCTAGCATGTGTGAGGAGCGGCCCGGAGAAGAAAATGAAGAAGAGAAGAAAAGAAGAAGAGAAGAAGATGAAGAAGAAGAGAAGAGCGGGAGCCTCCCCCCATGCCATGGGTGCGGAGCGGCCCGAGGAGAAGAAGATAGAAGACGCCGCGGAGGAGATGCTGGACGAGAACGCCGGAGGAAGAACCAGAAGAGCCAGAAGAACCAGAAGATGAAGGAAGATAGAAGAAAGAAGAAGTATTTAAATAAAGGAATTGTCAAAAACTGTCTCTTGTCATTTTTAACATTTTTGACAGTTTTTTAGTGAAATGGTAGGGGTACTTTTGTACCCCCTTACCATTTCACACAGGGGGGGGGGCCGGGATCTGGGGGTCCCCTTGTTAAAGGGGGCTTCCAGATTCCGATAAGCCCCCTGCCCGCAGACCCCCACAACCACCGGCCAGGGCTGTGGGGATGAGGCCCTTGTCCTCATCAACATGGGGACAAGGTGTTTTGGGGGGCTACCCCAAAGCACCCTCCCAATGTTGAGGGCATGTGGCCTGGTACGGTTCAGGAGGGGGGGGCCGCACTCTCGTCCCCCCCTCTTTTCCTGCGGCCTGCCAGGTTGCGTGCTCGGATAAGGGTCTGGTATGGATTTTTGGGGGGACCCCACGCCGTTTTTTTTTTTTTTTTTTTTGGCGTGGGGTTCCCCTTAAAATCCATACCAGACCTGAAGGGTCTGGTATGGAATTTAGGGGGAACCCCACGTCATTTTTTTTTTTTAATTTTGGCCGGGGTTCCCCTTAATATCCATACCAGACCTGAAGGGCCTGGTATGGAATTTAGGGGGACTCCCACGTCATTTTTTTTTTTTAATTTTGGTTCGGGGTTCCCCTTTGGGGAATTCCCATGCCCTTTTTATCAATGAACTTCTATGTGTATTGTCGGCAATGCAATAGCCGCGGGTAGTTTTAAATGAGTTTTTTCCTTCAAAATGTCATTTTGCTGTCAGACTGTTCTAAACACAGGAAACATGCGCCCCTTTATAGGCATACTATAGACACCCCCCAGGTACGAAATTTAAAGGGATATTACACTTTTATTGTTTGACTTTAAGCATTATTAAAATCACTGCTCCTGAAAAAACGGCCGTTTTTAAAACTTTTTTTTGCATTGATCCATGTCCCCTGGGGCAGGACCTGGGTCCCCAAACACTTTTTATGACAATAACTTGCATATTAGCCTTTAAAATTAGCACTTTTGATTTCTCCCATAGACTTTTAAAGGGTGTTCCGCGGCATTCGAATTTGCCGCGAACACCCCAAATTGTTCGCTGTTCGACGAACTTGCGAACAGACCATGTTCGAGTCGAACATGAGTTCGACTCGAACTCAAAGCTCATCCCTAGTATGTGCTCACGTGTGTGGACTGTTTTTCAAGCTAGCTGGAGGCATGGCCTATACAGAAGGCTACAGCCACAGCAACAGCAAAGAAGCTGATACAGGAAGTGATGTGTAGATATTGGATTTTTGAGACTTTAGAGTCAGAAAGAGGAAGTCACTTTACTGGGCAGTTAATGAAAGAGGTACTTGCAGCCTTTAACATTGAGCAATGCTTACACACTCCATACAGCCCCACAGCTAGTGGTAAGATAGAAAAATACAATGGGCTACTAAAAGCCAAATTGGGCAAAATTACAGCTGAGACAGGGCAAAATTGGCTTCAAGGTTTGCCTATAGCTCTGTTTGCGATGAGAAATACGCCAAAACACAAAAAGGAAACTCTCTCCCTATGAAAAATAAGTATTATCAATACCAAAGACAGGCTTGTACTATTCACAGGCTTTAGCAAAATCATACGGATCACTCACTGCATATGTTATCGGGTTACACAGGCATTTAAATCAATTACACAAGAAAATATATTCATCTCTTCCAGACCCAGATACCCTTGAAGGGACTCATGACCTGCACCCAGGTGACTGGGTAATGGTGAAAAAGCATCAGAGGAGGGGTCTGGATCCCAGGTGGACAGGACCCTATCAGGTGCTACTCACTACAGCTACAGCAGTGAAACTGGAAAACAGGGATACTTGGATACATGCTTCACATTGTAAACATGTACATGCTGCAATTGTATCTGAGCAGTAGGACCAGTTCTCCTGCCTAAGGATTCTGTCTCCTCAGCAAGACACTGCTCAGAATGTGATCATATCTCTCTAGTCGTTACAGGAACACCTAACAAGGAGTTGTGCTGTGTTTAAAGTACACCGATGAAGGATCATGAGTACCTGGAAAAGTTTGCTGCTGCTGAGTGTCACGTGGTATGTGCTTGTGGATCTGAATATTATGATCCAATTACATGAGGTGATCAGTACTCAATTTAATCTCTCTAACTGTTGGGTGTGTTCTATGATTCACCCAAGTGGGAGACAAAAACCAACAGTAGCTCTAGCAGTTACAGATCCCAATTTATTTTATGCATTGTTGATGAAAGAGACTGCCAATAGTACCCTAGCTGAGAAGAACAGATGAGCTAATAGAGATACGAAGACAGGTGATTGCTAATCACATGGGATTAGACATATTATTTGCTTCACAAGGAGGGTTGTGTGAAGTTATTGAACATGAATGTTGTACTTATATAGTTGATAATAGCTATGAGGTAGAAAAGCATTTAGTGACAGCAGGGAAATTGCAGGGGAAAGTGCATGATATTGCTAATCATACATTGGATTTATCAGAATGGGTAGGAGGATGGCTATCCTGGCTGAACCCTCTATCATGGTTCAGGGGAATAGGAGAAGTGTTTAATACCTTTTTGATAGGACTACTGAAAATTCTGGGGGTGATCTTGGGAGCTGTGCTATGTTTGTATTTGTGGTTTAAGATAGCCATGTTTGCATGTACAACAATGTGTAAGGTAAAGATAAAACCTGATAAGAAAACCTCAGATGTTTCTTTTGCTTTCTCGAAGGAGGAAAATGGTAGAAAGAGAAATGCCAGACCTATTCTCCGTATTTGATGGTCCCTGCAGTTGTCTGTCCTGTTATGCTGCTGAAGCAGAAATGCCTGAACTAGACTTTGAACCTGAAATTGAGAATTCACCCACCCGGATGATTTATGACACATTTGGAGGTTCTTTAATGCCGCGTACACACGACCGGACTTTCCGGCAGAAAAGGTCTGACTGAATCATTCCATCGGATATTCCGACCGTGTGTGGGCTTCATAGGACTTTTTCTTCCGAAAATTCTGATGGACCTAGAAATAGAACATGTTTTAAATCTTTCTGACGGAATCAATTCCTATCGGGAAAACTGTTTGTCTGTATGCTATTCCGACGGACCAAAAACAATGCAAGGGCAGCTATTGGCTACTGGCTATTGAACTTCCTTTTTCTAGTCCCATCGTGCCTCATCACGTTCTAAACGATTGGACTTTGGTGTGATCGTGTGTAGGCAAATCCGCTTCAGCGGAACTCAGTTGGAACTCAGTCGAAAATACCATCAGAATTTATTCTGCCGGAAAGTCCGGTCGTGTGTATGCGGCATAAGCCCTAGGTTCACTAACAAGAACTTTGAACTAGAACAATTAAGCTGTGTTGCTGGACCCAGTTCCCTACCCAGTGCTGATGAGCCCTCAGAAGAGAATAAGGAGTCTGTTTATTCTGATGACTCACTTCAAATATTGGAAGACCAACAGACTGTATGGGAAATTTGGGTTGTGGGACATTTATATATACATTGGGCCCAGAAGAAGGCATTACAAGTGGAGATTGAGAATTTGAGGTGTGATCCCAATAAGATAAGAGTCATTTGGGGTGGTCTTAGGGGAATGCACTGGAGCGCATTGAAGCCACTCTTGTTAGAGGCGGCTGGTCTTTGTCCTACTCCTCTTGGCATTATCATCCATTTAGATGGTAATGACGTGGGGAGAAATAGGAATTTTGGATTGATTTCTTTGATAAAAGGAAATTTGAAGTGGATTTCAGAGTATTTCCCGGACACCATTCTGGTATTTTCCTCCATTGTTCTCAGACCATGTTGGAGTCGGGGAGCGAAGTGGAGGGGAAGGAGAATAAACAATGTTCTACAAAGGTTTTTGTGGAAGGAAAAGGGGTATATGTACCATAACTATTCTTTGGAAGGAGAATAGCTTGATCTCTTCCGAGATGATGGGGTTCACCTAAGTAATGAAGGGAATTGCATTTTTGTGTCTAGTTTAAGACAGATGGTGGAGTTTTGTCTGTTTATGGGGGATGTGAATTCTTAGAGTGTGGATGGTTGATGTGTGCAGTGGCTAAATAAAATTAAAGTTTGCTTGAGTGAATAGTTGATGACTCTGTCCCATTAATTCCAGCTCTTTAAGGGTAACATTTACCCAGTTCATGAGTATGGCTACTCCAGCTCGTGGATGTCGGTAGAGGAGATGGAATGGATGGTGTCTATATTTTAGGAGGATAGTAAGGAACTAAAGTATTGTAACCTTCTTTTACACCAGAAAGTCTGTGGACGGGGATGAGTGTGGGAGTGTCAAGGACTTATATCTTTGCATTTCCATACTTAAGATGATAGATGTTTTGGAGGGTCTTTTATCTCATATACCTTTGGTTCCTTTCACTTTCAGGCTGGTGGAAAAGAATGAAGATTAGTGATCGGCAATGATCAAAGGGGGGAAATGTATTTGGATAATTTTTGATCAATGCTGAATCACTATATATATGTTTGCTGTGTTAATTAATTAGGTATATTCTGTATTCCTCTCTCAGCACTGAAAAATGACACAAGCATATTTTGTAACAAAAAAAATGTGTTGCTTGCTAGCAGTTAGATAACAATATGTGTTGTAAGCTGTTGTATGTTGATATGTCAAGTCATGGTCGTGTGTACTGACAGAGGATGGGAGAAACAGATAACCAGATAAGCTGGGTGTGTCGACCATAGAAGGGGTGTAAAAGAAGTGATGTATTTCAGGCTCATTGGGACATTGCTAATATACACACATTCTGTTTAATGCTTTGTTCCCCATATATATACGTGCTAATAAACAATTTAATTTGGAGCCAGTCTTGCTTTAAGGTATTTCCCTTTACAATGTCCTCACATGCCCTCAACATGGGGGGTGCTTGATGGGGACAAGGGCCTCTTCCCAACAACCCTGGGCTGTGGTTGTGGGGGTCTGTGGGCAGGGGGCCAGTCGGAACCTGGAAGCCGCCTTTACCAAAGGAGCCCCTAGATTCTGACACCTCATGTGAATGAGTAGGGGTACATTGTACCCCTACTCATTCACCAAAAAAAGTGTCAAAAACAAAACAGTACACAGGTTTTTGACAAGTTAAAAAAAAAAAATGTAGATCAATTAATCATGATGCCGACGCCACCGCCGAACCCAAAAAAAGCAATGCCCACAAGAGTGGTTGACCGCCTGCACTGCCATTTGAATATTCTTAAATAGATAGAGGGTGGGGCCACCTGACGAGGGGTGGGGCCACAGGTGCTATCACCAGGTGGTTTTGACCCCTACCTTCATAAGAACTGTCAACCGCGAAGCCTGCAGTAGGCGGTTAGCCTTCGTTGACAGTGGAGCATTTTTTTTTCGTTTTTGCGGCAGGCGTCGTAATTGACAATGGATCTACATCGGGGGGACATTGTTTTTTTATTTTTTAGCATTTTGTTGATAAAGGACTAAAAAAAATCTATTGTTTTTCTTTATTTTTGACACTTTTTTTGGTGAATGAGTAGGGGTACAATGTACCCTTACTCATTCACATAGGGGGCAGCATAGGGGCAGGATCTGGGGGCCATTTTTTAAAGAAGGCTTTCAGATTCTGATAAGCCCCCTGCTCGCAGACCCCCACAACCACTGGCCAGGGTTATGGTGAGAGGCCCTTGGATGAAAACGCCGTTTTTTTTTTTTCATTTTAGCATGGGGTTCCCCTCTAATCCATACCAGACCCGAAGCATTGGGGAGGACCCCCACGCCATTTTTACTCACTGTTTTTCAATAATTTTCACTGTGCCCTGATTGAACACCCCACCGAGTGCCCCACAAATTCGGATGTTCACTGAACAGGCGAACAGGCAATGTTTGGGCCCAACTTTTGCTCGGCCCAAACCATTCACCCAACTCTAATTATTTTAATTCTCTATTCTGAAAGCTTTTTTATGTAATGTGACCAGCACAGCACCAATCAACGTCAGCAGAGTACTAGAAACCCCTCCCTCCGAATTTTCCCTGAGGACAGGAAATACCTGGGAAATGTCATGTGACCTCTGAACAGCAATTATTAAACAAGGTACTCAGATGATTTTGTATATTAAATGAAATACTGTGTCATGATCTTTATACATAAAAAGTTTAATGGCAATTAAATATTCAATGTTTCGTACACTTTAAAGCCAGTGATCATGATCATGTGGTGGAACACAGGAATGGATTTGGAGTGAATCATGGTGGATTATTTAAAAACAGGAACAGAGAGGCGTCAGACTAAGTGCAGTATTAAAATCAACTGTTTAATAAAAGTAAAGACAAATGGCAAATCACAAAATGGATGAGAAATATAGGCACAATTAATAAGATTGTCAGTCTCAGAGCCTCTCCAAGCTGTCTTGGTGCAGTGGCAGACTCGAACACTGGCTGTGTTGCTGAATGGAAGCAGTAATCTGCCGATCGCCACTGTAACCAGCAGGCCGGATGTGATGTCACATGGAGGTGGTGCTGGTGTGCTGAGCGGTAACGCATTTTGAAGAAATGGCTTCTTCTTCAGATGGTGGATTATTTAGAAGGCATTATTGGAGAACTGTGAATAAATGCTTTTTTAGGGGGAGATTTACTTAACAGCATGACAGAGAATATTTAATGTGGCTGTGGCAAATTAAAGGATTGATTTAAAATTGAAATAATTTTTTAGCATGATGGAGAATATTTCATTACACGTTATATTGTGATGGTGGTAAATGAAATGTATTTCGCCCCAACTGGCTCACTTACTAAGTAAGCCTTTAGAGGCAGGACAAATGCAGAGGCAATGCAAGTGGCTTTAAACCTGCAAAGTGCTCTGCATCTAACTTTTACCAGAAGAAAATCTGGAAAGCACCCCATTCAGAGCTCAATACCCCAGGTAACTTAAAGGAAATCTCTGCAGTTGAGTGAATAGTTGATGACTCTGTCCCATTAATTCCAGCTCTTCAAGGGTAACATTTACCCAGTTCATGAGTATGGCTACTTCAGCTCATGGATGTCGGTAGAGGAGATGGAATGGATGGTGTCTATATTTTAGGAGGATAGTAAAGATGCTCAATACCCCAGGTCACGTAAAGGAAATCTCTGCAGTTTCCAGTCCAGCAGGGTCTAAACATTGTACTACAAAAGGAAGGCTGAGGATGATCATGCCCGATAGCTGCAATCCAACAGACAATGTTTCAGAAGTAATATACAGAAAAATCTTAATTAAAAATAAATTGAAGAAGAAAAAATGTTCTAATAAATAATAGGTTAGTCTTTAACCACTTCAGCCCTGGATTATTTGGCTGCCTAAAGACCAGAGGACTTTTTACAATTTGACACTGCGTTGCTTTAACTGGTAATTGTGCGGTCATGCAATGTTGTACCCAAACAAAATTTGCGTCCTTCTTTTCCCGCAAATAGATCTTTCTTTTTATGGTATTTGATTGCCTCTGCGATTTTTATTTTTTGCGATATAAACGGAAAAAGACCGAACATTTTGAAAAAAAATGATATTTTCTGCGTTTTGTTATAAGAAAAATCCAATAAACTCAATTTTAGTCATACATTTAGGCCAAAATGTATTCAGCCACATGCCTTTGGTAAAAAAATGTTAATAAGCGTATATTTATTGGTTTGCGCAAAAGTTATAGCGGCTACAAACTAGGGTGCATTTTTTGGAATTTACAAAGCTTATTTATTGAGGTGCTAAAATGGCAGGGCGGTACAACCCCCCCCAAATGACCCCATTTTGGAAAGTAGACACCCCAAGCTATTTTCTGAAAGGGATGTTGAGGCCATGGAATATTTTATATTTTGACACAAGTTTCGGGAAAATGACAAACTTTTTTTTTTTTTTGCACAAAGTTGTCACTAAATGATATATTACTCAAACATGCCATGGGCATATGTGGAATTACACCCCAAAATACATTCTGCTCCTTCTCCTGAGTACGGAGATACCACATGTGTGGGACTTTTTGGGAGCCTAGACGAGTACGGGGCCCCAAAAACCAATCACCGCACCCCCCCATGACCCCATTTTGGAAAGTAGACTCCCCAAGTTATTTGCTGAGAGGCATGGCGAGCTGCAAAATATTTACTATGCCTCTCGCTCATTTGTTTTTGAAAATGAAGAAAGAAACGAAAAATGTATTTTTTTTCTTTTTTCAATTTCCAAAACTTTGTGACAAAAAGTGAGGTCTGCAAAACACTCACCATACCTCTCAGCAAATAGCTTGGGGTGTCTACTTTCCAAAATGGGGTCATTTGGGGGGGGGGGTTGTGCCATCTGGATATTTCATGGCCTCCGAAACTGTGATAGGCAGTGAGGAGTGAAATAAAAAATTTACACCCTTAGAAAGCCTGAAGGCGGTGCTTGGTTTTCAGGGTCCTGTACGTGGCTAGGCTCCAAAAAAGTCTCACACATGTGGTATCCCCATAATCAGGAGAAGCAACAGAATGTATTTTGGGGTGTAATTTCACATATGCCCATGGCATGTTTGAGCAATATATCATTTAGTGACATCTTTGTGCAAAAAAAAAAAATATGTGCCTTTTTTCCCCAACTTGTGTCAAAATATAAAACATTCCATGGACTCGACATGCCTCTTCAGCAAATAGCTTGGGGTGTCTTTTTTGCAAGAAAATTATTTTGAACCCCCAAACATTATATATTTTTTTAAAGCAAAGGCCCTGATCTTAGGCCAAGTACATGGATACCAAACACGAAATGCTTTAAAATTGCGCACAAACGTGCAGCGGCGACAAACTACATACATTTTTAAAGGCATTTAAAAGCCTTTACAGGTTACCACTTTAGATTTACAGAGGATGTCTACTGCTAAAATGACTGCCCTCGATCTGACCTTCGCGGTGATATCTCACATGCATGGTGCAATTGCTGCTTACATTTGATGCCAGACCAGTGGCGGCTGGTGAAGTTTTAGGATGGGGGGCACCAGACCCCGTCCTTCCTTTTTGACCCCTCCCACTTGGTGTAAATGGGTGTGGTTTCAGTGAAATAGTGGGCGTGGCTCTAAGGTGGTGTGGTTGGTGTCTTAGATGAACGAGGGATGGAGGGAGAGGGAGAGAGGAATGGAGAGACAGCAGGCCCATACCCTACACAACAATAGAAATATGTGTATTCTAGAAAGTTTAACAATCAGCAGATAAAGATATTCCAAACACCTGGTGTTAGCACTTCAATCATCCCGGCACCATGATTGTTATGGTGTCAGGATGATTGAAGCACATTATTTCTATTATTACATTGTAATATAAAATGAAATCATTCAACTCACCATGTAGCAGAATCAGTGGGAGCCCTGAGCGTGTCACTAGCCATGTCGTCTGTCACCAGATGCCATCAGGTGCACCAAGCGGAGTCCGTCCTTACATGCAGCCTGTGTCACATCAAATGCAGCCTGTGTTCCATAAAATTCCACCTGTGTCATATCAAATGCAGCCTGTGTCTCACCAAATGCAGCCTGTGTCACATAAAATACAGCCTGTGTCCCATAAAATGCAGCTTGTGTCACATAAAATGCAGCCTGTGTCCCATAAAATGAAGCCCGTGTCCCATTAAATGCAGCCTGTTTCAAACCAAATGCAGCCTGTGTCACATAAAATGCAGCCTGTGTCCCATAAAATGCTGCTTGTGTCACATAAAATGCAGCCTGTGTCCCATAAAATGAAGCCCGTGTCCCATAAAATGCAGCCTGTGTCCCACCAAATGCAGCCTGTGTAACACCAAATGCAGCCTGTGTCACGCCAAATGCAGCCTGTGTCCAACCAAATGCAGCCAGCCTGTGTCCCACCAAATGCAGCCTTGCTTGTGTCCCACCAAATGCAGCCTTGCCTGTGTCACATCAAATGCAGCTTTGCCTGTGTCCAACCAAATGCAGCCTTGCCTGTGTCACATCAAATGTAGCCTTGCCTGTGTCCCACCAAATGCAGCCTTGCCTGTGTCCCACCAAATGCAGCCTGCCTGTGTCACACCAAATGCAGCCTTGCTTGTGTCACATCAAATGCAGCCTTGCCTGTGTCCCACCAAATGCAGCCTTGCCTGTTTCCCACCAAATGCAGCCTTGCCTGTGTCACATCAAATACAGCCAGCCTGTGTCCCACCAAATGCAGCCTTGCCAGTGTCCCACCAAATGCAGCCTTGCCTGTGTCCCACCAAATGCAGCCTGCCTGTGTCACATCAAATGCAGCCTTGCCTATGTCCCACCAAATGCAGCCTTGCCCATGTCCCACCAAATGCCGCCAGCCTGTACCCCACCAAATGGAGCCTTGCCTGTGTCCCACCAAATGCAGCCTTGCCTGTGTCCCACCAAATGCAGCCAGCCTGTGTCAAATCAAATGCAGCCTTGCCTGTGTCACATCAAATGCAGCCTTGCCTGTGTCCCACCAAATGCAGCCTTGCCTGTGTCCCACCAAACGCAGCCTTGCCTGTGTCACATCGAACCCCCTCCCCCCTTCTCCGTGCATATGCAGCCTTGACTGTGTCACATCAAATGCAGCCTTGCCTGTGTCCCATCGAACCCCCTCCCCGACATTCTCCGTGGGAGCACAGCGGTACTTGCTGTGTTGTCCTCTCCTGCAGTGTCTCCTTCCACGGCGGCGATAGAGGAGTCCGCTCCGGCTTCTCATACTTCTGGTTTTCTCTCTCCTGGGTGCAATGGGAGAAAGAAAACAGGAAGTGACATCAAACTCAGATGTCAATCAAACCCCCCTGTCGTACTAATCGATACTACGAGCGATGGGCGGAAGCTACTCTGTGCTTCGGAAAGCGCCACAAAGCGGGATAAAAGCCCGCAAATGAAGCACCGCATCTGCAATCTCCTGATTGCATAGATGTGGTGCTTCCCATTGTGCACTGTGTCCGGCGTCGCACTGTGATCTCTCCTCTGCCCTCAAAGCATCTGACCCCACCAAGATCGGTGTGATAAAATGCTTTCCCAATGGCGCTGTTTACACCCAGCGAAAGTCATGAAATGCTCGTAGCTTCCGGTTTCTTAGGCCATAGAAATGATTGGAGCCATTCTGGTCTCTGATCAGCTCTATGGTCAGCTGGCGGAATCACCGGCTGCATTCTCAGGTTCCCTGTTGGGACAGGAGAGCCAGAGAAATCCATGGAAGATGGTGGGAGGGGGGTGACATTCCCTCCCACTGCTTGTAAAAGCAGTCTAGAGCCTAATTAGGTACTAGGATTGCTTTTACATGAAAGCCGACTGATACACGCTGAAGCATGGGGGCATCTGCCCCAAAATTTCAGAGCAAATCGGTCCTCCACCCCTGCTGCCCCATGCTTCGGCATATATGCTGTCAAGATAAATAAATCCGCACTACAACTGAATGACTTACCTGCTAAGCAAATTATGGTTAACAATAAAACAAACATTACAGTATAACATACCATACCTGCAAAGCAAATACAATAAAACATGATAAAAATAAAACAGAGAGAACGATAGATATAGAACAATAGTGAGCGAACAGTAGAGCGGACAGTAGAGAAGGAACATAAGAGGCAGAACAATAAAGAGAGAGAGAAGAAAAATACAACCTCTATTTTTGGCTTTTTTATTTTTATTTTTTTTGTATTTTTGTGTGTGTGGTTTTTTTTTCACTTTTTTCACGTTTATAAAAATTGAAAAAAAAAACTATAAACCAAATGGTGCAGATTAGGGTCTCTTAAAATGTGATGGCCATCACATCTTTTGGGACCCCGAGACCCTGTGTACGTGTGCTTATGACTGTGTGGTGCTGGACCCTACGCTAATACTCTACTGGTGTGTGATAGCGTTCGAAACAGTCACCAATGCAAAGACCAGGTTGGTCAGGACAGGAGGGACAATAAAAGCGGGTGTCACGCCTAAATCTTGGCTTTCTACAGACACAACATCTTCTTTGGAGGTTTCTTTGGGTAGGGGTACCAGAGAGAACATGCAGAAAATGCCTCTCATGCAGCCAGCTTACTGCATTTGTGTTGGGAAGTTGGGCCAAAGCACCGCCTGGAAACAGAAGGGCTCCGATGATCTCTTCTGGAATTTATGGAAGGATCCAGTTCGTCCTGAAGCTCTGTATAGCACATGAGCGTTCAGCAAAGCTCTCCCCCAGCCTAAGACGGGAATCTACAAGCTGCCGGAGTAAGCCCCAGCGATTAGATCGCACAGTGCCACATGCGCCAATTTGATGATCAAACAAGTGACTAAAAAGTGGCACGCTCATGTAATAATTGTCCACATACAAGTGGTACCCCTTTCCGAATAAGGGTGACACCAAGTCCCACACAATCTTACCAGCGCTCCCTATGTAGTCAGGGCAGTTCTCCGGCTCTACGTAACTATCTCTTCCCTCAGAAACCATAAAACTATATATATAGCCTGTGGTCCTGTCACAGAGCTTATACATCTTGACCCCATATCTGGCACACTTGCTGGGAAGATACCGTTTGAATGACAACGGGCCAGAAAACTTAATCATGGACTCATCAATGCAGACAACTTGATGGGGAGTTAACAAGGCTGCAAAACGTTGGTTGAAGTGGTTTACGAGGGGCCGAATTTTGTAGAGCTGATTAAATTCAGGGTCACCTGAGGACGACAGAGTTTATTATCATTAAAATGCATGAACTGCAAGATCTGCTCGTATCGTGTCCTGGTCATGGAGGCAGAGAACACGGGGGTATGGTGAATTGGGTCAGTGGACCAATATGACCGCAACTCACTCTTTTTAGTTACGCTCATGAGGAGGGGTAGGCCCAGGAAGGTCTTAAATTCGGAGACCGTAATTGGTCTCCAATCTCTGGCAAGGGTCAACTGGGGATTAGCGACGATGAATTGACCGGCGTATAAATTGCTTTGGTCCACAATAGATCTATAGAGATCTTCAGTGAAAAACAGCGAATAAAAATCAAGTGACATAAAATCAACTGTTTCCACCTGAATTTCTGGGTTGGCCAGTGAATGGAGGAAGTACGGGTGCTTCAGAAGTGGTGGGTTCCCAATTAAAATTGGCGAATGCAGCAGGAAGGGCACTATGGGCTTGACGGGGCTGTCTTTGTCTCCTTATTGGTGGCAGCGGGACACTACTCGTGCTTGCCACCTCACCAGCTTGAACTGCACTTATGGGACTTGCCACATCACCAAGTGTTACTGCAGTGCTGGATGTATGACCAGGATGTACTAGGCCGCTGGTGCTTGCCAGTTCACCAGAAGGAATAGCGGCGCTAGTACTTCTCTGCTCCATATGAGAGACCTGCGGTTCTTGCACCTCAATGACAGCAGAAGAAGATCGGGGTCTGGTACGCCTGACCTTGACACTCCATTGTCAGAGCTATCTGTCAGGGTGCTGCTGCTGTCTACAGGTTCGTATTCTGAGCCTAAATCTGGCAGATGGGTGACTTCCTCTTCACTATCTGTCATGCTCAGAAACGTGTAGGCCTCTTCACTACTGTACCTTTGATTTGACATTTTGGTCTCTAAATTTACTGGTACACTAGTGAGACTCACAGGTATTAAAGCTCCGGACTGTTAGCGACTGATTCAAACGCTACCAAAAAAACTGTTAGCGTTCGCAGGGATCAGGGATCAGGCCTGACTCTGCAAATGCTGCAGTTATGTGTGTTGTGTTTTTTAAGTGACAGTGATCGATACTGCACTTGGGTGGGCTGGGTGGAGGGGCTAAACGTAGGTGGTAGCAGGTATCTGGGCTGATCCCGCTAACACTGCATTTTTGGGAACCCTAGACTGTTGGGGATGCTAATATAGATCTGATCAGATCAAATATCGATCCGTTCAGACACTATACTACTAAGGGAGGCGTATGGTGCGTGCATGGGTGTTAGCGGTATTGGCACTGATCTGATGCTGCCTGGGGCGACACAGACCCTATCTGATGCTAAAACCTAACTTTGATCACCCGCTAGGTTATCAGGGGGTTAAACCTTTATTGGGTAAAATACGGCGGGTGCCCTGACACTATAAAAAAAACCTAGATAAACTGCGTCACCCATGACAATTATACTGTGATTACAGGTGACAGGGGATAATCAAGGGGTTAAACCTATATTGGGGGGGTTAGTGGGGGTCCCTAGACCTATCTGAGCCGAGGACTAATTACCTTAACACTGATTTTTGTCACTAATGACACTAGTACAGCGAAAAAAATCCGATTGCTGTACTGGGTGACACAGGGACAGGTGGTGAAGGGGTTAACTGGGGGGGTAATCAGAGGGTGATCGGGGGGTGAGTTGTGTGCCTACGTGACCTGGTGTCAGTGTAGTGTTGTGCAACTCACTGTTTGATGCTCTCTCCTCTCGGTCTGGAACGAAAAGATCGACACGAGGAGAGATGACATCACTTCCTCTGTTAGTGTTTACAGTTACACAGACAGGGGAATGATATCACTCATCAGGAGTGATCACCAGGTCCAGGCCAGATTTCTTTGGCCTGGGCCTGGGGACTGATCGGCTCCTGATCGAACCCGATCGTCGCGGCTAGCGTAACATAACGGCGATTTGCCTGCCTGTGCCATTCTGCCGGAGTACAACTGTGGTGGATGGTCGGCATGCGGTTAACACAGCAAAACTGAAAAATGTCCATTAGCAAAAAATGTAGGCATGCAGGTAGTGAAGGTGTTATACTTGTCTGACCTATTGTCAGGGTAATGGCCGTAGGACAGGTAATCCTGCCAGTATCCATCATGATCGCGCCAGGCGAATCCCCGTGCGCATGCGCGCACATAGGTGTACCACGACGGGCGCACACAGGTGCGCAACGGTGCGCACACGCATCATGGTAATCATTGGCACCCTCTTGCCTATTTAAGCCTGCAGTATATGTATGCAAGTTGCTGGATTATCGTCAGCTTCCTGTGTCTCCTGTACCTGCTATTTGTATCTGCTTCCTGTTACTACCCAACTTGCCTGACTTCTCCTGCTTTCCGCCTGCATCAACCCCCGGCTTGGACCTGACTATTCTCCAGTCTTCACATCTGTACCTTGATTGTCTGCATGGTATTTGACCCCTGGTCTGGCTACTGACTCCATTCCTGATTATCCCGCTTTACCTCATTTCGGACTGATTCCTGCTGTGTGTGACCCCTGGCCTGACTTTGACTCCATTCCTGGTTGCTCTACTGCTCCTTACCTGGGATCTCTTTTCACACGGTTGCCTGATCAGCTTATCCAGTGCACCCCAGTTGCTCTCTGCTACCCAGCTACCTGACAACAGCACTTGGCAACCTGTGTACCTATGGGCACCGTACTCCCTGTCTCATTCCCAGGGGTACATTGCACTTAGCCACAAGGGACGCCCTCTCAGCAATCCAGCCTCACATCTAGGACTTGACACCTATGATTATTGTTTGACGCTGTTCAATCCTCCTGTATTTGCCAGTATACAGTAACAGCTTCCTGTGTTGCTCAATGGACAAAAAAGAAAAAAAAATGGGCTGCAGGTCCACTTTAATACATTTATTGCATGGAAATGTTATCTTGTCGTGGCATTTGATAAATAAAAATATTACATTTTTTTTTTTTTAATTCTTTATTTATGAAATCTTTTACCATCTTTTAACATGAGCAGATCTTAAAGACCAGAGAGAAGAAAACAAAACAGGGAAAAAAAAGCATCAATCCACCCTAAATCGAGAGCGATACAGCATCAATTTACAAACAGAGATGTTGACCATATGACCCATAGGTTATCAAAGTGAAATTTTAATGACAAAGTTATTAATCACCTAGCAGCTAAAATATAACGATGGTTGCCTACACGTTTTAACTAAATTACGTTAAAGTAAAAAGGTGTGCTGTTGAAGTTATGTTATACGTTATGTCTAGGGATGAGCTTCGTGTTCGAGTCGAACCCATGTTCGACTCGAACATCGGCTGTTCGATCGTTCGTCGAATTGCGAACGATATGGGCCGTTCGCGCCAAATTCGTGTGGCGCGTCACGGCCCATAATTCACTGCGGCATCGCAGTGCATTGCTTGCTGATGATTGGTCAAGCATGCACTATGACTCGCATGCTTGGCCAATCACAGCGCCGCCTTAACAGAGAGTCATAATTGGCCAAAGCCAAGGAGGCTTTGGCCAATTATGGCTCAGGGGATTTAGTACACGCCCCACACTATATAAGGCCGCCTGCACGGCGGCCCTGTGCAGTGTGTTCCGGTGTGCTTAGAGAGAGAGAGAGACAGTGTCATTTCATTTGAGTTAGCTAGATTAGGCAGTACAGTCAGTCAGTTAGCTGCACTTAAAGTGTATTGTGTATATATATATGCATCCCAGGTGTTGCATATATATATATATACACTGTATTCAGTTTAGCTAGATCCATTCCTGTTATCTTCTAGACTATTTACATTTAGTGCAGTGCGTCCTGCTCACAGTGTTCAGCTAGATCCGTTCCTGTTATATTCCTACTGACAGGCAGGCTTGTCTTGTTACAGCATTTTGAAGAAAATTACTGGTGTTCTTTTGATCCTATTAGTACCACAGTCAGACAGCTAGACTATTTACATTTAGTGCAGTGCGTCCTGCTCACAGTGTTCAGCTATCTGTTATCTTCTTACTGACAGGCAGGCTTGTCTTGTTACAGTATTTTAAAGAAAATTACTGGTGTTCTTTTGATCCTATTAGTACCACAGTCAGGCAGCTAGACTATTTACAGTTAGTGCAGTGCGTCCTGCCCACAGTGTTCTGCTAAACCTACAAGTAAGTGGGGTGCGTCCTGCTCACAGTGTTCAGCTAAACCTACAAGTTAGTGGGGTGCGTCCACCTCACAGTGTTCAGCTAAACCTACAAGCTAGTGGGGTGCGTCCTGCTCACAGTGTTCAGCTAGATCCGTTTCTGTTATCTTCTTACTGACAGGCAGGCTTGTCTTGTTACAGTAAATACAGCTACCTGAAGAAAATTGCTGGTGTTCTTTTGATCCTATTAGTACCACAGTCAGGCAGCTAGACTATTTACAGTTAGTGCAGTGCGTCCTGCTCACAGTGTTCTGCTAAACCTACAAGTTAGTGGGGTGCGTCCTGCTCACAGTGTTCAGCTAAACCTACAAGTTAGTGGGGTGCGTCCACCTCACAGTGTTCAGCTAAACCTACAAGCTAGTGGGGTGCGTCCTGCTCACAGTGTTCAGCTAGATCCGTTTCTGTTATCTTCTTACTGACAGGGAGGCTTGTCTTGTTACAGTAAATACAGCTACCTGAAGAAAATTGCTGGTGTTCTTTTGATCCTATTAGTACCACAGTCAGGCAGCTAGACTATTTACAGTTAGTGCAGTGCGTCCTGCTCACAGTGTTCTGCTAAACCTACAAGTTAGTGGGGTGCGTCCTGCTCACAGTGTTCAGCTAAACCTACAAGTTAGTGGGGTGCGTCCACCTCACAGTGTTCAGCTAAACCTACAAGCTAGTGGGGTGCGTCCTGCTCACAGTGTTCAGCTAGATCCGTTCCTGTTATCTTCTTACTGACAGGCAGGCTTGTCTTGTTACAGTATTTTAAAGAAAATTACTGATGTTCTTTTGATCCTATTAGTACCACAGTCAGACAGCTAGACTATTTACAGTTAGTGCAGTGCGTCCTGCTCACAGTGTTCTGCTAAACCTACAAGTTAGTGGGGTGCGTCCTGCTCACAGTGTTCAGCTAAACCTACAAGTTAGTGGGGTGCGTCCACCTCACAGTGTTCAGCTAAACCTACAAGCTAGTGGGGTGCGTCCTGCTCACAGTGTTCAGCTAGATCCGTTTCTGTTATCTTCTTACTGACAGGCAGGCTTGTCTTGTTACAGTAAATACAGCTACCTGAAGAAAATTTCTGGTGTTCTTTTGATCCTATTAGTACCACAGTCAGGCAGCTAGACTATTTACAGTTAGTGCAGTGCGTCCTGCTCACAGTGTTCTGCTAAACCTACAAGTTAGTGGGGTGCGTCCACCTCACAGTGTTCAGCTAAAGCTACCTGTAGAAGGTTGGTGGTGTTCTCATACTACAGGCAGGCAGTTGATTTTGCTAGCTGCAGTATCAGTACATATATATATATATATATATATATATATATATATATATATCCCAGCTTAGTGCAGCTACAGGCCATTAGTATGTCTGGAAGGCCAAGAAGGAGAGGCAGACAGTCACAAGCCAATAAGAGAGGGCAAGCAGGCTCTGTGTCTAGTGCTGTTCGTGGAGACGGTGCATCCTCATCAGCACGTGGCCATGGGACATGCTTGGCCTTTTTTTCGGCAGCTGGCCATGTTGAGCCGCAACATGCGGAAGACTTGGTCGAGTGGATGACCAAGCCGTCCTCATCCTCCTCATCCTCTCTCACCCATGCCCAGGGTACTTTGTCTGGCAAAGCAGCGGCCTCTTCCCTTGGCTCAATGTCATCAGTGACTCCTTCCCTAGCCCCACCATGTCCTCCTGAGGAGTCCCTCGAACTGTTTGACCACAGTGTTGGGTACATGCTCCAGGAGGATGCCCAGCGTTTGGAAGGCTCTGATGATGATACTGAGCTTGATGAAGGCAGTAACACGAGCACGGACAGAGGGGGTGCCCAAGAAGGACAGCAATCTGGCAGTCATGCTCCCCCTGCTGCAGCATACTGCCAGGTTTGCTCCAGTGATGAGGAGGGAGGGGATGATGAGGTCACTGACTCAACGTGGGTGCCTGATAGGAGAGAGGAGGAGGAGGAGGAGGAGGAGGCGGCACATCACCAACGAGGCAGGATGCCCTCCAGGGGCCAGCCTAAGGGCAGCACATTGACTGCATCACACCCCAAAGCTCCACATGTGCAGGGCGCTGCAGTCTCTGCGCGTTATTCAAAAAGTTCTTTGGTGTGGGCCTTTTTTGAGACGAGTGCATCAGATCGCACCGCTGCTATTTGCAACATATGTCTCAAGCGTATCTCGCGTGGCCAAAACATCTCCCGCTTGGGTACCACATGCTTGACCAGACATATGTTGACCTGCCATGCAGTTCGTTGGCAAGCGTATCTAAAAGACCCACACCAAAGAACAAAGAGGACCTCTGCTTGCTCCTCATCAGCTGAGATTTCCAACCCCACTAGACCTTCAGTCCTCTCTGAGACCTGCACTGAGAGGAATGAAGGTGTAGAATTAGGTGTGTCACAGCCACGTACTTGTGGGCAATCTGATTTTGGTACACCGACGTCAGATTGTACCAGGCAAATTTCCCTGCCCCAGCTGCTGCACCGCCGAAAGAAGTTTGCTCCCAGCCATCCACATGCCCAACGGTTGAATGCTAGCTTGGCAAAATTGCTAGCACTTCAACTGCTGCCTTTTCAGTTGGTAGACTCTGCCCCCTTCCGTGAGTTTGTGGAATGTGCGGTTCCTCAGTGGCAGGTACCCAAACGCCACTTTTTCTCACGGAAGGCGATTCCGGCTCTCTACCAGCATGTGGAAGGCAATGTCCATGCCTCGCTGGACAGGGCGGTCAGCGGTAAGGTGCATATTACCGCTGACTCATGGTCCAGCAGGCATGGACAGGGACGTTACCTAAGTTTCACGGCGCATTGGGTGACTCTGCTGGCAGCTGGGAAGGATGCAGGACAAGGTGCAGTAGTGTTGGAGGTTGTTCCGCCACCACGCCTCCAAAATGCTAATGATTGTGACACACCTCTCTCCTCCACCCCCTCCTCTTCTTCTTCCTCCATGGCCTCTTCCTCGGAACCAGCGGTGCTCTGTAGTCGTTCAAGGGGCTACGCAAGTACGCAGGCCAAAAGATGCCATGCGGTGCTTGAGCTGGTGTGCTTGGGGGACAGGAGCCACACTGGGGCAGAGGTTCTGTCAGCTCTGCAGGGGCAGGTTCAGAGGTGGTTGAAGCCAC
The DNA here is from genome assembly GCF_042186555.1 of Aquarana catesbeiana. Taxonomy (NCBI): domain Eukaryota; kingdom Metazoa; phylum Chordata; class Amphibia; order Anura; family Ranidae; genus Aquarana; species Aquarana catesbeiana. Next base: position 157,271,453 of record NC_133328.1, on the reverse strand, counting down.
GCCAACTTAAGACAGGAATGGTGGTTTGCGACAATGGCACCAACCTCCTCTCTGCCCTCCGACAGGGACAAATGACCCATGTGCCCTGTTTGGCTCACGTCCTTAACTTGGTGGTGCAGCGGTTCTTGGGCAGGTACCCGGGCTTACAGGATGTCCTGAGGCAGGCCAGGAAAGTCTGTGTGCATTTCCGCCGGTCATATAATGCCAGTGCTCGGCTGACGGACCTCCAAAAGGAGTTTAACCTGCCCAAGAACCGCCTAATCTGTGACATGCCCACCAGGTGGAACTCAACGTTGGCCATGCTGCAGCGGCTGCACACGCAGCAGAGGGCCATCAATGAGTACCTGTGCGACTATGGCACCAGGACAGGGTCAGGGGAGCTTGTTTTTTTTTCCCCACGCCAGTGGGCCATGATCAGGGATGCATGCACTGTCCTGTCACCATTTGAGGAGGCCACGAGGATGGTGAGCAGTGACAGTGCATGCATCAGTGACACTGTCCCCCTTGTCCACCTGTTGGAGCACACGCTGCGTGGAATAATGGACAGGGCACTTGAGGCAGAACAGAGGCAGGAAGAGGAGGACTTCCTTAGCTCTCAAGGCCCCCTTTATCCAGACAGTGTTCCTGCGTGCCCGCCGATCACACAGGAAGAGGACGAGGAGGAAGAGGAGGAGGAGGAAGATTGTGTCAGTATGGAGGTGGAGCCTGGCACTCAGCATCAGCAGCAGTCTTTAAGGGATCAGTCCCAAGAAACACATGGACTTGTACGTGGCTGGGAGGAGGTGGCTGCGGACCATGTCGTCCTTAGTGACCCAGAGGACTCCGGACCGAATGCCTCAGCAAACCTACGCTGCATGGCCTCCCTGATCCTGCAAAGCCTGCGTAAGGATCCTCGTATTCGTGGTATCAAGGAGAAGGACCAATACTGGCTGGCAACCCTCCTTGATCCACGTTACAAGGGTAAGGTTGCAGACCTTATCTTGCCATCGCAGAGGGAGCAGAGGATGAAACATCTTCGGGAGGCCTTGCAGAAAGGTCTGTGCAACGCGTTCCCAGAGACTGGGAGGTTACAAACTCCTGTTTCTGGACAACGTGTTGCTGAGGCTTCGGTCAGTCAAAGAAGGAGCGGTGGAGAAGGTGGCCGTCTGACCGATGCGTTCAGACAATTTTTTGGTCCGCAGCCCCAAGGTATGATCGGTTCCAGCAACCATCGCCAGCGTCTGTTTTACATGGTGCAGGAATACCTAGGGGCAAGATCAGACTTGGACACCTTTCCCACCGAAAATCCTCTGGGTTACTGGGTCTTGAGGATGGATCACTGGCCAGAGCTTGCACAGTATGCAATTGAGCTACTGGCCTGTCCTGCATCCAGCGTTCTTTCGGAACGCACATTCAGTGCTGCTGGAGGCGTGGTAACCGATCACAGGGTGCGTCTGTCCACTGACTCGGTCGATCGACTGACCTTCATAAAAATGAATGAGTCTTGGATCACCACCAGCTACCAAGCACCTGATGCTGATGTAACCGAATAATTTTTTTTGAAATCTCAGATCCCTTCAAAGACTGCCTATGCTGATGCTGAGTGACTATCCCTGAGTAATTATCCTCTTCCTCCTCAATCATCACGCTGATAGCTTGTAAGAACATTTTTGGTTCTGGGTGCCACCACCAGTGCCTAAGGCACAATTTTTCAGCCCCTGTTTAACAGGGGCGTGTAATTACGATTTTTGATGTAATACTTTGCAGCAGGGCTCGTTCCTGCATTCCAACTAGAGTGTCTGTGAGGGGTTGCAGTGTTGTGGCACCAGCACCAGTGCCTAAGGCCCAATTTTTCAGCCCTTGTTTAACAGGGGCGTGTAATTACAATTTTTGATGCAATACTTTGCAGCAGGGCTCGTTCCTGCATTCCAACTAGAGTGTCTGTGAGGGGTTGCAGTGTTGTGGCACCAGCACCAGTGCCTAAGGCCTAATTTTTCAGCTCCTGTTCAACAGGGGCATGTAATTACAATTCTTGATCTAATATTTCACAGCAGAGCCCTGTGAGGGCTTACAGTGTTGTGGCCACAGCAACACCTAAGGCCCAAATTTCTGCTGAGTATATAGGGCAGGACCCTACTTTCAAACAACTAACTTACAAACAACTCCTACTTGCAAACGGAAGGAGACAACAGGAAGTGAGAATAAATCTACCCCTAGGAAGGGAAATTCTCTCCTGTAAGAGTTAATATGGGAAAAACATTTCTCCTTTCCACTGATGCTTTCCAATCCATTGGGACAAAAAGTGAGGTGAAATCTTCTGAAGAGGAGGAAAGACAGCAAAACAAATGTCACAGGGGTGATAACCCTTCCCTATGTTTTCCAAAAAGCTTAAAAAAGATTTTTTGGCTGGAGCTAAACACGTTAAAAATGTACCCGTTCAAAATTACAAAGAGATTCTACTTAACAACAAACCTACAGCCTGTATACTGCTGTTCAGAGTATATAGGGCCTGGTGGCCCCACACCTTTCCTTATTTTAATTTGGGTGCGGGGTTCCCCTTAATATCCATACAAGACCCAAAGGGCCTGGTAATGGACTGGGGGGTACCCATGCCATTTGTCTCACTGATTTTCATCCATATTGCCAGGACCCGACATTACATTAAACCCGCAAGCAGTTTTAAATGAGATTTTTTCCTTTAAAAATGACATTTGGTGCAGGGACTGTTCTAAACACGGGAAACACGCGTCACTTTACAGGCATACTATAGACACCCCTCAGGTACGATATTTAAAGGAATATTTCACTTTTTTTTTTTTACTTTAAGCATCATTAAAATCACTGCTCCCGAAAAAACGGCCGTTTTTAAAAGTTTTTTTTGCATTGATACATGTCCCCTGGGGTAGGACCCGGGTCCCCAAACCCTTTTTAGGACAATACCATGCAAATTAGCCTTTAAAATGAGCACTTTTGATTTCGAACGTTCGAGTCCCATAGACGTCAATGGGGTTCTAACGTTCGTGCAAACTTTCGGTCCGTTCACAGGTTCTGGTGCGAACCGAACTGGGGGGTGTTCGGCTCATCCCTAGTTATGTCTAACAGATAGGAAAGGCATCTGGCAGTGAGGAGATGTCACATAGCTAGAGGAGAAAGTAACAGATGTACTCAGACATCAGTGGTAGACATAATATATGGTTGGGATACAAAGTGCTGAATAATAATAAAGCATGCTCCACTTAATGACTTAATGAAAGAAGCTATTAAATAAAGACATGTCCCTGATTTTCCCCCTTTCTTTGCAATGACATACTAGATTTTAGCAGCTATTATTTCTTGTGTCTTATTGTGAAAGACAGAAATAAATCACACATTAAAACTTATTATATCTGTCATTGATTTAATGCAGGCTATATGACAGAAACACTTGAGCTAAGAACTATGAGTTTTGTAGAGGCTTCGGTTGTTATCTTTTGTTAATTTGCTCTTCGATAACCCTGATGAAGAATTTACTTAAATTTTTTTATTATGATAGCAAAATAACCCCATTCAGTATACTGCAATTATAATTAATAAACATTAACAAATGACAGTCAGTGCTATTAATAATAGCTTTTGTCAGTACCGATTATTGCCAAATGAAAACTCCTGGAAAAAGATATAATAATGTGCAATGAAAAACATGTAGATAGTTAACTACTAAGATATGCTGCCCAGCAAACCAGGCAATGAATGTGTAATTGCTGAACAAAACATGGCTTGCCAGATACAGCAAAAAAAAAAATCAGACAAAAGATTATTCCCCATCATATCTTAAAGCAAGAAACTGCTTTCTTGCAAGCTGCAATTTCTGGAACCACCATATTTAAAGTTTACAAATTTGTCAGCCTTGATTTCCTAGCTGTATCCATCATGGCTATTCTTCAACCTAACTACAAACACCTATATAGAGTCCAATTATTTCGGACCTTGAATATCTAGAAATGAAGCATTCACAACTTTGCTCTATTAGTATAAGTCAGCACAGAGGGTTTTGCACAGCTGTTCCTGGCACAGACATGGGGTATATAGAGGATTAGCTATCAGGGAAAAGGTAAGTTTTGGGGAATTGTAGGTGTTACTGGGTCACATTTTAGGGGTAAATGTTAGGATGAGGCATTTGTGTTAGGCTTAGGTCAATTGTTAAGATTGAAGTGTTAAATTGTCTTTCCAACCTTCAGGCACATCATCATTGGATCTTATGCATACACTAACCAAGTTATCCAAGCCTTGCTTTAAATCCAGGGTTGACATGGTACTGTGACATGTTAGTAGATTCAGCACATCTCCATGGCAACTTTTAAGAACATTGACCACCTTTATGATGTTGATAGTCACATAGGGTTTCAGGAAACAAGGCACACAGCAGGTCATGGCACAGACACTGTACCATGAATGTAGGGTAAAGTGCACATGCCCTGTTGACATTAGCTACACAAATAAACAATGAGATTTTGCAAGGTCTAAATACAGTAAGGGTACTATGTATGTAATTGAGGGAAAGTACAAACTGTGAGGGTGGCTATAAATGAATCAAAAATCAGCCGGTCCAGTAGAGACCGGACAAATTTCAATCCATGTAGGGAAAGGCTGGCTGTACAGAAGTTGATCTACCAATGTCGATCTACCAATGGACTTCTGTACAACCAGCCTGTCAGGCTTTTGCAGAATGATCAGCGCTATTGACTATAGCAGGCAGCACGGATCAGTGTATTCTGATGGTGGGGAAGACTCCCCGCCATCAGAACACAGTAGCACAGTGAGTATAATTTAATGTGATTTAAAAAGGATTTGTTCTCCTTTAACCGCTTTCTGACCGCCTCATGCAGATATACTGTGGCAGAAGGGCACGTACGGGCAGAATGACGTACCTGTACATTGCCCTTTAAGAGGAGGGTTGCGGGTGCGCGCGCTCCGCCAGTGGCGCATGCACGCACCCGCCGGGAGCTCCATGAGCGTGATGTCCGCGGGGATACTCGCAATTGTCTCACGGAGAGGCAGAACGGGGAAATGCTAATGTAAACAAGCATTGCCCCGTTCTGCCTAGTGACAGGACACTGATCACAGCTCCTTGTAATCGGGAGCGGTGATCAGTGTCGTGTCACACACAGCCCCTCCCCCCACAGTTAAAATCACCCCTAGGACACACTTAACCTGTACAGCGCCACCTAGTGGTTAACTCCTTCACTGCCAGTCACATGTAAACAGTAATCAATGCATTTTTAATTGCACTAATCGCTGTATAAATGTGAATGGTCCCAAAATTGCACCAAAAGTGTCCGATTTGTCCGCCATAATGTCGCAGTCACGATAAAAATCGTGGATTGCTGCCATTACTAGTAAAAAAAAAATATTAATAAAAATGCCATAAAATTATCCCCTATTTTGTAAACGCTATAACTTTTGTGCAAACCAATCAATAAACGCTTATTGCGATTTTTTTTAACAAAAATATGTAGAAGAATACATATCGGCCTAATCTGAGGGAAAAAAATATTATATATATTTTTGGCGGATATTTATTATAACAAAAAGTAAAAAATAATGCGTTTTTTTTCAAAATTGACGCTATTTTTTTGTTTATAGCGCAAAAAATAAAAAACGCAGAGGTGATCAAATACCACCAAAAGAAAGCTCTATTTGTGGGAAAAAAATCGTAAAAAGTGCTCTGGTCTTTGGCCAGCCAAATGGTCCGGGGCTTAAGTGGTTAAAGAGGGTTGAGTCTACGGGCTGTCCTCTTTAATATTGTACGAGAAGTTATTGCAGAAGTCCAGATGGCAGTCCGGTACAGTATTAATGTCCCCACATAGCAGCAGGTTGCCTTGTTGTATCCATTTTGCCTTCTGTAGTACTTTTTTTTTTTTCCAAAATCTTTTTATTGGTTTTTAAAAAGAGAAACAAAAACAGATAAAGAGAACAAACAGTTATACATACATTGGTCTAATATGATGTCTATGTGATCCTTGCAGGAATCATGCTGTCACCTTATTCATGAAAAATATATTATGAAATCAGTCATAGCGGTAGAGTTTACTGGGTCATGAGGTGGTGCTATGTGCAGTTGTACATGGTAAAATAGCATATTGTAGATTATTGTGTACACCTGGCACCCGCTTGGGAGCTACTTTGTGATTGGGGTCTACTGAGAGGCCTCTGAAGCGGTGGAGGGATCTGCCAGCCACTTAGACCAGACTTTGATATATTTATTGGGGCAGCCTCTGTTGTCATATGTGTCTTTATACAGAGGTAAGCTATTGTTAATTCATTGTTTCCACAGGGAGAGAGGAGGGGGGGTTGGTTTGCGCCAACTAAGGGCTATAGCTTTACGGGCATAGAACAGGAGCAATCCCACCAGTGTGCGTCCCGCCACCGTAGGAATTAGTTGTTCTACCAGGCCTAGTATGCAGATTGACATTGATGGTTGTAGTGGCACAGAGGTGATTTGTGTGATAAAGTCCAATATCTCCCTCCAGTATCCGACAATTGCCGGACAGGTCCAGAAGATGTGGGTGAAGTCCCCAGGAGTCCCACCACATCTCCAACATCCGGGAGGGGAGTCGGGGTTCATTTTGTGTAGTCTGTGAGGGGTAAAATATGCCCGATGAACTATCTTGAATTGGATCAGGCGATCTCTCAGAGACACCAGGGAGCTAAATGGGAAATCCCATATGTCATCCCAGTCATCGTTGTCAAAATTGGGGATGTCATGGGACCATTTAGATCTTAGCTTTTCCATAGTCGGGAAGGAGGTGACAGTCAGGTGTGAATATAATTGAGAAGTGGGTTTTTTCCCACAATCTGATCTAAGAAGGTCCTCCAGTGAAGATTGGACTAGTTGAGGAGGGGAGTTGGAGAATTGGTGACTAAAGGCATGGGAGAGTTGAAGGAATCGGAAAAAATAGGACTGTGGTATATTAAAATCGGAGTTTAGTTTGGAGAGCGGGACTAGGGATTGATTGGAGATAATCTGTGCCACCGTTTTAATGTTAAATTTGGTCCAGGCATGAGGCTCAGGTAGTTTATAGATGTGCTCCAGGGTTGGGTTTATCCAAAGGGGAGCATTGGGTGAGATTGCCTGATGAGGGTATTTTTCTAATTTGAGACCTGCCCCCCATGCACGCAGTGTGGTGCGCATGGAGGGTGTCAGTGGATAAGGGGCTCGAGGGCCTCGAAAAAGCAAAAATTTGAGCGCCTCTAGGGATCCCAGCACTGCCGTCTCGACCTGGGTAGCTGGGTTGGAGGTGTCCGGATTGAGCCACCAAGCAGCTGTTACTAGCTGGGCGGCCAGATAGTACTTGTATAGATCTGGACACGCCAAGCCACCTTGGCAGGTCGGGCGTATCAGTGTTGACCAGCTGTATCTGGGGGATTGGGACCCCCATAGGAAAGAGGCAAGGAGGTGATGTAGTCGTATGAAAAAGGATTTAGGAATCCACTGTGGAGAGTGGCAAAATAAGTATGTAAATTTGGGGAGTATTTTCATTTTAAACAAATTAATGCGTCCCAACAGTGAAAGAGGCAACGATTCCCACGCCTTCAGCCGTTGCCGAGTCTCCTGAACCACCGGGGACAAGTTGAGGGGTAAGAACTCAGAAGTCTGCCTGGAGACCACCACCCCCAAGTATTTAAAATTCTCGACCCATTGTAGAGGGATGTCCGTGGGAGCTGTGTCACGGGCTGCAGGATCCACAGGGAACAGGAGAGATTTTGTCCAGTTAACCCTGAGGCCCGTGACAGAGGAGAAGGAGTTGAGGACCTGTAGGGCTCCCTCGAGTGATGGACCCGCGTCATTGAGGAAGAGTAGGAGGTCATCCGCATACAGAGCGACCCTCTTCTCCAGCCAGCCAACCCGCAGTCCCCTAATGTGAGGAGAGGTGCAAAGGGCCTCGGCAAGTGGCTCCATCGCGATGGCAAATAAGGACGGAGAGAGAGGGCAGCCCTGCCGCGTGCCCCTGGACAGATGGAAGGCCCCCTCCCAGCTTAATAGCAGAGGTGGGGTCACAGTAGAGGACCCTCATCCATTCAATGAAGATCAGGGGGAACCCCATCCTGCGGAGGACCTCCCAGAGAAAAGGCCACTCGACCGTGTCGAAGGCCTTCTCAATGTCCAGGGAGGCCACCACTCTAGATCCTTCATTGAGATGTTGTGCATGTATGTTGGTGAACAGACGCCTCAAGTTAATGTCTGTCGCTCTATTGGCCATGAAACCAGTCTGGTCAGTCTCAATGATAGATGGTAGTAGGGGCTGTAGTCTCGTGGTTAGTAATTTGGTGAGGATCTTGAAGTCTGTATTAAGTAGGGCGATTGGTCTGTAGGAGGCACAGGATGTGGGGTCTTTAGACACTTTATGAATGAGAATGACATGGGCATGGCCCATGGAAGCTGGGAGGGCACCATCAGTAAAACATTGGGAATAGAGCTGGGTCAATTTGGGGGCCAATAGGTCCCCATGAGTTTTGTAGAACTCAATGGGTAGTCCATCTGGGCCCGGAGACTTTCCCACGGGAAAGGACCTAATCGCTTTCAGTACCTCCTCCGGGGAAATCGGCCTCACTAGGGATTCTCTCTCCCCATCAGACAACCAGCCAAGTGCCAAGGGGTCCAGCCAAGGTGCGAGGTCCCGCGACTGGAAGTCCGATGGTAGCACTGAAGTATAGAGAGAGCTGTAGTACTGACGGAAGGCTTCAAGTATGTCTGGCAGGGAAGAGGCCGACCCTCCCGAAGGGGACACCACACTAGAGATCACCGTCAGGGGTCTGTCATGTTGTGCCAGCATCGCCAGAAGGCGACCGTCGCGGTCTCCTTGTTCAAAGAACCATTGTTTGTTGCGGTAAAGGTCAAGCCTGGTAACTTCGGTGAGGTGGAGGTGTAGCTCACGTTTCGCTGCATTGAGGGAGTCAAAGTGTGCGTCAGTGGGGTCAGCTGCATAGATGTCTAATTGGGATTGCGCAGTGGTCTGTAGGGCAGTAATGGTAGCCGCTTGTTCTCTCCGGATCCCAGCAATAGAAGAAATGTATTGCCCTCTGGTAAAAGCCTTAAAGGCATCCCAGGTCACCGCTGTGGAGGAGGATCCCGTATTAAGATCCCAGTATTCCACTAAGCGTGGTGGAATGGTGTCTGCCAGGTCAGCATGAGAGATCCAATGGGTCCCCAGGCGCCAAAGGGAGGAGGAATGGGGGACGGGGAACGAACGGTAAGGAGTAGGGGGCAGTGATCTGAGAGTCCGCTGGGCAAGTATGAGGCATCAAGTACATCTGTCAGCATAGTCGGGTTGGCAAAGGCGAGATCGATGCGGGAGGAAGTTTTATGTGTATTGGAGAAACAGGAGTATGCTCTGGTCGTGGGATGTTTCCATCTCCATACCTCAGATACACCCAGCGCCTCTGCCCATGAGAGCAAGTCAGTAGAGAATTGTTTGGGGGGGTAGGTCTGTCCAGGTCCGGGGCCAGAATGGCGTTGAAATCACCCATTAATAACAGTCTAGCGGGCAGTATGGAGTGATTTTGCCTTCTGTAGTACTTTATTGAGGAAAGAAATCTGGTGGGAGTTTGGTGCGTAAATGTTCATAAGGGTATAGTTGATTTCGTTAATAGCACAAACCAGAATAATGTAGCAGCCTTCTGGTTCAAACAAGCTATCATGAAGTTGAAATTCTACTGTCTCTTTAATGGCAATTAAGATGCCCCTCTTTAAAAGTGCAGCAGGCTTATGAAAATGTGAGGAAAATGTCTGTTAGAGCACCGGGGGAAGGCATTCTGAGAAAAGTGTGTCTCCTAAATGCATACAACATCACAGTGATGTTGTTGCGCTGTTTTCCATAAGAAGATTCATTTTGCAAGGTGGTTCAAATTATTGGCATCTAAAGAGAGAACATTAATGGTCATACTGGAGGGTAGTACAAGAAAGAAGGCTGAGTCCTGAGGCACTCTAGGTTTAGCAGGATAAAAAAGATGGCATCCACAGGCTGATTTGGACAGACTACAAAAGAAAGCATGCCTAGTTCTGGAGTGACTGGAGATGGACCCAATGGATACAGAAGGAATAAAAAGAATAACAAAGAACAAAAAGCAGAGTGGAAATCGTTTAATGGGAGTACCTGTGGAAATCACTTGAATGAACAGTTTCAGGCACCCCATGCAGTTTGAGGTTGTTACGGCGGGACCTATCCCCAAGGTCTGTCAGTTTGGTTTTAGTCCATAAGTGGTCTTAACCTACTGTCCTCATGTGCATTGACCAAATTGTTAATAGTGGAGATTAATTCGTCTATTGTTCTCAATGTAACTCTTTTGCTCATTGATTGCATTTCAGCTGTAAGCTTGAATAATGAATAAGAGAAGCAAAATCTGCAATCAAAGTTGTGTCTAAATCTGGTTGATCAGAAGTAGGGATGAGCTTCGACTTCAATTCGAACTCATGTTTGATTCAAACATCGGCTGTTCGCCAGTTCGCCGAACAGCGAACAATTTGGGGTGTTCACGGCAAATTCGAAAGCCACGGAACATCCTTTAAAAGTCTATGGGACAAATCAAAAGTGCTAATTTTAAAGGCTTATATGCATGGTATTGTCATAAAAAGTGTTTGGGGACCTGGGTCCTGCCCCAGGGGACATGGATCAATGCAAAAATAATATTCCTTTAAATTTCGTACCTGGGGGGTGTCTATAGTATGCCTGTAAAGGGGCGCATGTTTCCCATGTTTATAACAGTCTGACAGCAAAATAACATTTCAAAGGAAAAAAAGTAATTTAAAAGTACTCGTGGCTATATGAATTGTCAGTCCGACAATACACATAAAAGTTCATTGATAAAAACGGCATGGGATTTCCCCACAGGGGGACCCTGAACCAAATTTTTAAAAAAAAGAGGTGGGGGTCCCCTAAATTCCAAACCAGGCCCTTAAGGTCTGGTATGGATATTAAGGGGAACCCTGCACCAAAATTTTTTTAAAAATGGTGTGGGGTCCCCCTCAAAATCCATACCACACCCTTCAGGTGTGGTATGGATTTTAAGGGGAACCCCGCGCCAAAATAAAAAAAAAATGGCATGGGGTCCCCATAAAAATCCATACCAGACCCTTATCTGAGCATACAACCTGGCAGGCTGCAGGAAAAGAGGGGGGGGATGACATGCGCCCCTTTACAGGCATACTATAGACACCCCCCAGGTAGGAAATTTAAAGGAATATTACACTTTTATTGTTTCACTTTAAGCATTAATAAAGTCACTTCTCCTGAAAAAACAACCGTTTTTAAAACTTTTTTTTGCATTGATCCATGTCCCCTGGGGCAGGACCCAGGTCCCCAAACACTTTTTATGACAATAACTTGCATATAAGCCTTTAAAATTAGCAATTTTGATTATTCATGTTCGAAGTCCCATAGACTTTAACGGTGTTCGCGTGTTCGCACACATTTTTTGCCTGTTTGCATTTTCTGGTGCGAACCGAACAGGGGGGTGTTCAGCTCATCCCTAATCAGAAGTGGGAAAAAATGCTATTGAGAATTGCAGCTGCATATTGGCATGGACAGGGTTAATCCCTTCGCTCGTCTTTGGAGGATCCTGCTGCTGTAAGTTCATCCTCATCCTGGACTTCACTGGGCTGCTGGACAGAGTCCTGGCAGCTGGTGAATTAGGGGGGAGAAGGAAAGCACTGTGCACTTTGCATCTTCTTCAGGCAGATCCGTGTATGGAGCGCGAGAGTGGGAGGCTTCAGTGAAGGCGCCATGTTGATTTCCTCTCCCCACCAGCTGCAGGAAGAAATGTGTCAGTTTCTGCGGGAGTAGCTCATCTTTCCTCTTCCTGGACATACAGGCAAGTGTGTCTCCAATATGTTAAGTGGGAGTGGGTTGTTCAGGGCAGTGCAGAGTTCCCGATAGTCGCTGTACATGTCCCACCGCCACAGAGAGCTCACATTGCAGGTGTCCATGTAGAGTGCTTGCAAGTCACGCCCCTACAAATCTATATATTTAAAACAAGTATAAAAATATGAAAAACAAGCATAGCAATGTAAAAGTCACCTCAGAAAATACATTCCGGGTGAAACAGAAATATTGAGTTGGCCCAACCTTTGCAGCTATAACAGCTTCAACTCTTCTGTGAAGGCTGTCCATAAGGTTTAGGAGTGTGTCTATGGGAATGGGAACTCGCTCATCCATGTCTTTATGGACCTTGCTTTGTACACTGGTTCATGTTGAAACAGGGAGAGGCCGTCCTCAAACTGTTCTCACAAAGTTGGGAGCATGAAATTGTCCAAAATGTCTTAGTGTGCTGATGCCTTAAGAGTTCCCTTCATTTGAATTAAGGGGCCAAGCCCAACCCCTGAAAAACAAAACCACACCATAATCCAATCCCCCCTCCACCAAATTATTTAGAGGGGTGGTCCAATACTTTTGGCAATATAATGTGGATGAGCAAGTTTGGGGTGGAGGAACTTGACTGTACTGACCTCAACCCGATAGAATATCTTTGAGATGAATTAGAGCAGAGGCTGCATGCCAAGCCTTCTCGTGCAACATCAGTGCCTGACCTCACAAATGTGCTTCTGAAAGAATGGTCAAACATTCCTAAAGAAACATAGAAAAGTGATGGCAGAAAAAGACCGGGTAGTCCATCGAGTCTTTTCATTTTATATTGTTTGTTTGTTTTTTATGGGGGGGTTGTTTTTTTTGTTAACTTTGTTGTCTGACTCTAGATCTATGTTTATCCCATGCTTGTTTGAAGTCATTTACTGTTGACTGTCTCACTACCTCTGCTGGTAGTTTATTCCAAACATCAACTACCCTTTCAGTAAAATAATACTTTCCAAGATTAGTTTAAACTTCCCTCCAGTTAGTTTGAGGTCATGTCCCCGTGTTCTTGATTTTGGTTTCATATTGAAAAAACTGCCTTCCTGAACTTTATTCACCCATTTCCCTTCTTTTCTCCAGACTGTACATATTAAGTTCTTGAAGTCCCTCTTGATATGTTTTATCCCCCAAACCTTTCAACATTTTTGTTACCCGTCTCTGCACTAGTTCTATTTTATCAATATCTTTTTGTAAGTGAGGTCTCCAGAACTGGACATTAGACATGTGCACAGCCAAAAAAATGTGTTCATTTTCGTTTTCGTTTCATTAGTTTATTATTTTTTTCATTTTTCGGGTCATTCGTTATGATCGCGATTCGTAAATGCGTTCATTTGTAAATTCGTAAATGCGTTCATTCGTACGTTTGTACATTCGTAAATTCAAACATTCGCTCATTTGTACATTCCTTCATTCGTACATTCGTACATTTTACATTTGTACATTCGTAAATTCGTACATTCGTAAATTCGTAAAATCGTACATTTGTAAATTAGAAAGTTTGGAAATTTGTAAATTCTAAGTTTGAAAATCCAAAAACTCGAAAATTCAAAAATCTGAAATAGTAACTAACTATTAAATTATAGGTATTGTAATTTCCTTTCAAATTTGACTGTCAGTGAACGTAACAAATACGAATTTATCCGAAGTTACGAATTATCCAAAACAAATGCTGCACCTAAACAAATGGAACGGAACAAATTAATAATAAATAATAATAATAAAACGTTGTTATTATTATTATTGTTATTTATTATTATTAATTCATTACGTTCCATTCTGTTTTTTCGGATCATTCATAACTTTGGATAAATTTGTATGTGTTACGTTCACTAACAGCCAAATTTGAAAGGAAATTACAATACCTATAATTTAAAAGTTACTAGTAATTACTAATAGTTAAGTTATTATTAGTTAACTATTATTTCAGATTTCTGAATTTTCGAATTTACAAATTTACGAATTCACTAATTTACTAATGTACGAATGCCCGAATTTATGAATGTCCAACTTTATCAAATTTACGAATATTCGTAAAAAAATTCGTTAAACGGGTTTTCGTTAATTCGGATTAACGAATTTGTCGAAATTCGTTAAAAAACGAATTCGGAACGAAACTAATTGCACATGCCTACTGGACATAGTATTCTAAATGAGGCCTTGCTAAAGATCTACAGTATATAGGGGAATTAGAACCTCCTTCTTCTGCTGGTGATCCCTGGTGATGCATCCTAGAATTCTATTCACCCACTGCCTGGTCACACTGTTTGCTCATTTTGCAATCATCTGAAATATGTACCCCCACATCTTTCTCTTCTGTAATGCTGGATCACACTGTACCCCAAATGTTGTACTCTCTCAGGGGATTCTTTTTCCCTAGGTGCAATTTTTTATATTTAGAAATATTGAACTGCAGTCTCCACTGCTTTGACCAATCTTTCAGCAATGCCAAATCATGTTCCATGTTACAGACACCTCCAGGGATATCAACCCTATTACACACATTTGTATCATCAGCAAAAAGACCTACCTTGCCCAACAAACCTTTAGTTTTATTACTGACATAGAGAGTAAACAGAACAGGACCTAATACAGAGCCAGGTGGTACACCACTAGTGAATGCTCTCTGTTCTGAGTGAGGTAGCCCCCCAAAACACCTTGTCCCCATGTTGATGAGGACAAGGGCCTCATCCCCACAACCCTGGCCGGTGGTTGTGGGGGTCTGCGGGCGGGGGGCTTATCAGAATCTGGAAGCCCCCTTTAAGAAGAGGACCCCCAGATCCCGGCCCTCCCCCCTGTGTGAAATAGTAAGGGGGTACAAAAGTACCCCTACCATTTCACTAAAAAACTGTCAAAAATGTTACAAATGACAAGAGACAGTTTTTGACAATTCCTTTATTTAAATGCTTCTTCTTTCTTCTTTCTTCTTTCTTCTATCTTCCTTCATCATCTTCTTCTTCTTCTTCTTCTGGTTCTTCTGGTTCTTCTGGCTCTTCTGGTTCTTCCTCCGGTGTTCTCGTCCAACATCTCCTCCGCGGCATCTTCTATCTTCTTCTCCTCGGGCCGCTCCGCACCCATGGCATGGGGGGAGGCTCCCGCTCTTCTCTTCATCTTCTTCTCTTCTTCATCTTCTTCTCTTCTTCATCTTCTTCTCCGGGCCGCTCTGCATCCATGCTGGCATGGTGGGAGGCTCCCGCTGTGTGACGCGTCTCCTCTTCTGACGGTTCTTAAATAATGGGGGTGGGGCCACCCGGTGACCCCGCCCCCTCTGACGCATGGGACATGACGGGACTTCCCTGTGGCATTCCCCGTGACATCACAGGGAAGTCCCGTCAAGTCACCGTGCGTCAGAGGTGGGCGGGGTCACCGGGTGGCCCCGCCCCCGTTATTTAAGAACCGTCAGAAGAGGAGACGCATCACACAGCGGGAGCCTCCCACCATGCCAGCATGGATGCGGAGCGGCCCGGAGAAGAAGATGAAGAAGAGAAGAAGATGAAGAAGAGAAGAAGAAAAGAAGATAAAGAAGAGAAGAAGATGAAGAGAAGAGCGGGAGCCTCCCTCCATGGCATCGTGGATGCGGAGTGGCCTGAGGAGAAGAAGGCAAGAAGACTCCGCGGAGGAGATGCTGGACAAGAACACCGGAGGAAGAACCAGAAGAGCCAGTAGAACCAGAAGAAGAAGAAGATGAAGGAAGATAGAAGAAAGAAGAAGCATTTAAATAAAGGAATTGTCAAAAACTGTCTCTTGTCATTTTTAACATTTTTGACAGTTTTTTAGTGAAATGGTAGGGGTGATTTTGTACCCCCTTACCATTTCACACAGGGGGAGGGCCGGGATCTGGGGGACCCCTTGTTAAAGGGGGCTTCCAGATTCCCATAAGCCCCCCGCCCGCAGACCCCCACAACCACCGGCCAGGGTTGTAGGGATGAGGCCCTTTGGGGCTACCCCAAAGCACCCTCTCAATGTTGAGGGCATGTGGCCTGGTATGGTTCAGGAGGGGGGGCGCTCTCGTCCCCCCCTCTTTTCCTGCGGCCTGCCAGGTTGCGTGCTCGGATAAGGGTCTGGTATGGATTTTTGGGGGGACCCCACGCCGTTTTTTTTTTAAATTTTGGCACGGGGTACCCCTTAAAATCCATACCAGACCTGAAGGGTCTGGTATGGAATTTAGGGGGACCCCCACGTCATTTTTTTTTTAAATTTTGGCCGAGGCTCCCCTTAATATCCATACCAGACCTGAAGGGCCTGGTATGGAATTTAGGGGGACCCCCCACGTCATTTTTTTTTTTTAATTTCGGTTCGGGGTTCCGGGGAATTCCCATGCCGTTTTTATTAATGAACTTCTATGTGTATTGTCGGACCGGCAATGCAATAGCCACGAGTAGTTTTAAATTACTTTTTTTCCTTTACAGGCATACTATAGACATCCCCCAGGTACGAAATTTAAAGGGATATTACACTGTTATTGCTTGACTTTAAGCATTATTAAAATCACTGCTCCCGAAAAAACGGCCATTTTTAAAACTTTTTTTTGCATTAATCCATGTCCCCTGGGGCAAGACCCGGGTCCCCAAACACATTTTATGACAATAACTTGCATATAAGCCTTTAAAATTAGCACTTTTGATTATTCATGTTCGTGTCCCATAAACTTTAACGGTGTTCGCGTGTTCGAACAAACTTTTTTCCTGTTCGCATGTTCTGGTGCGAACCGAACAGGGGGGTGTTCGGCTCATCCCTAGTGAAGACTGAACAGAAGTAATTGTTTAAATGGTTTGCTACATCCCGGTCTCCCTCAACATATGTGTTGTGCCCAGTTTTCATTTTAGTGAGCCCACTGTATTTTTTCCTTCTGTCACTAATGTACCTAAAAAGGTTTTATCTCCTTACTTAATAGAATTAGCAATTTCCTCCTCTTTCTGTGCTTTGGCAGCAGTGATAATGTGTTTGGCCTCCTTTTGTCTATTTTTATACAACTCCTGTTTCCTTGAATCTTCTATATGCTGATTTTTTTTTAACTTTACTTTCCTACTTACCTCTTTAGTGCACCATATTGTTTTTTCTTGCATTTATTCTTACTAACTTGCCTGATATATAATCTAGTTGCCCCCAGGATGATATTCTTTAATAGTGCACACTGATCACTTACTCCTGTCATTTTACTCCAACCTTTCAATTCATTTTTTCTAAATGTCCCCATTTCAGCAAAATGTGTACTTTTAAAATCTAAAAATTTAGTTTTTGTATATGATTTTTCAGTTCTTGTTTTAATATCCAACCAAAGACACTGGTGATCACTAGATCCCAAATTCTCTCCAACCTCAACATCAGACAGTCAATCCCCATTTGTCATTACTAGGTTTAGAATGTGGTTGAAAGGCTAGTGGTCAACTGGTCATGCTTGTAAGCAGCCCGGCATCCCTTGGACTGTTACCGGTAGTTTTTTTGAGATGTAGGCTACGGGGCGGTAGTGGGTGCCATGCATTTGGGCCAGAACTGCAGCAAAGTATAGGGCAAAGGGCTTTTCATAATTTGGCAGGCCAAGCCGAGGCCAGTGATTTTAAAAGAATTTGAAAGGCTTCAGTCATTTCTGGGGTATATGTGACCAGTTTCGGTGCCTGTGCTGTTGTTGCCTGCCATAGCAGAGAGTCATAGTAGGAACAATCAGGTATCCTCTGCCTGCAGTATACTATTGAGCCTAGGAAGGACAATAGTGACGCTTTGTCTTTTGGTGGGCCGAGACAAGTGAGGGCTTCGACCCGTTTTGGAGACACCATCCGTGTTCCTTCTGCAATGACGCACCCCAGGTACTCTACCTGCTCTTGGACCCATTGGATCTTCTTCCGAGACGCCAAATGGCCCTTGAGTGCTAGGTGCGACATCAGACTCTCGGAATCGACCTCACATTGTGCCCTGCTTTTACTACATATCAGTAGATCATCAACATACTGAAAGAGTGTGGATTTCATTGGGGGGACCCAGTCATCTAGGGTGGCTTTAAGCACAATGGAGAAGGCGGCCGGACTGTCCACATAGCCTTGCAGAAGCCTAGTCCAGGTTAGCTGCTGGCCAATGGCCAGTTCGGTGGACCATGTGAAAGAAAAGATGTCTTGGAAGTCCTCATGCACTTCTATACTGAAAAATGCATTTGATAGGTCTAGTACCGTGTATATGGAGGACTGTGCAGGAATATTGATGAATATTCCTGTGATGTCTGCCACTAGTGGGGGTAAGGGTTGTATGCTTTTGTTAACTACCCTAAGATCCTGCACCATCCTCCATTCCCTGTTAGCCTTCCTTACTGGGTTAACTGGTGTGTTCCAGGGACTAATTATAGGTCTTAGAATACCTAATCCTAGGTATTCTTCTATCAGGGGCTGAAGTCCCATGATCTTCTCTTTTGGCAAAGGGTATTGTTTCTGGAATGTGGGCGCTATGTCTGGCTTGAAAGTGGGTACGTATGGTGTACATGGTATGTGTCCTACATCAGTTTTGGATTTTGCCCATATGGGGTGTGTTTCTAAGTATGTAGGAACTGTCATGAAGTAACAGAGAAAATCTCGGCATCTGTAAATCACAGTGGGGGGATTTGGCAATAATCCCTCCTTCTGCTGTAAAAGTTATATGCAGTTTTAATTTAGACATGAGGTCCTGGCCCATTAGGCATAGGGGACATTGTGGTAAAATTGCAAACTTAGATTTGGTTAACACTCTATTCTCCAAGTCACGGACCTCTAGGAGAGGTGTAATTTTGTGTACCACATCAGTTCCATTGATCCCTATAGAGCAACCCTCCGTACAATCTTCACATAAAAAATTCTCATTGTTTAGGCAGCTCGAGGTCGCCCCTGTGTCGAGAAACATACTGACCACTTGACCCTTGATCTTAAGGGTAACTTGTGGTAAGATTTTCCAATGATCTAAGAACATGTGAAGCACCAGGGCTGGAACCTGCTGGACCCTATTGTCTAAATGGGTTATTTTTTTGATCCCTTGAATGTCCAGAATTACCTGGCCAATTAATTTGCACTCTCTGTGGGGTATTGGTGTCAGTTTGGTTGTTCTGGTCATTTCTAGGGTTTGGCCTGGTCTGACTCTGTGTTCTGTCTGGATTGTATCCTCTACCCCGTCCCCTTTGAGGTGGGCCATTACCGCATCTGGGTCTGTATCCTCTCCTATGTGGACAGTCTGATTTCCAATGTGATGGATCCCCACAATTGAAACAACCCTGATCTGTTTGGTGAACATTATCTCTGTTTTGGTATTGTTGTCTGTATGCATAGGTGGGCATTGGGAGAGAAGTACACATTGATGTGATCTCTTGTTTTATTCCAGAGTCCTCTACTATAGTAAAGAGTCCTCCTTTTGTGTTAAAGGCACCAGATGCTGCCCTTGTTTGTATGTCTTCCATAAATGTTTTTGCTGTTTGTTTTCCCCAGTTAGTGTTCACCAATTTTATAATTTGAGCCGACTTGGGATCCCCGTTATTCATCACAGTACTGACAAATAAGGGGTCGCTTTCTATGCCACAGGAGACAAATTTTGTATAATCGGGAGACAAAAGCGTGAAAAGATTCTCCGGGTAATTGTTTACATGAAATTAAGTCATTGATGGGCATCTCAGGTCTATAAGCCTTTCTCCAGGCAGCTAACAATAATGCCCAAAATTTTTCCCAATCCTCCCCATTCTGATATAGTTTACTTTCAGCTACCCATACGCTTATTGTAATCTCGGCTGTACTGTCAGAATCTACTGCATTAATGATAATCTGTAGATCCTCCGCTGACATTCTTCCACCTAAACAGTATCTTTTTAAAAAATTAACTGCTTGTTTTGGATCTTTGTTAGGCTTGGGGCAAGTGTCTTTTATTTCTTTAATTGTTCCCAAGGGAAGAGGAATCTGTACTTGAGTAGTGCCCATGGTGATGAGTGGGAACATTGCCTGGGCACCACTTTCAGGGGTTTGGACTCGAGATGTTTCCTTGGGTTCAGCTAAAAGAGCAGTGGTTTCTGTTATCACAGTGGAAGATGATGCCGCGTCCGCCGCCTCCTGTGATCTTTGTGTTTCTGTGGCTTTTAATGTATAACTGTCCTCGTCCTCTGAGGACTCTAATTCTCCTACCAAATCACCATCACTCTCTTCTACCCCATGTTTTCTGATTACCTCCTGATATCTCTGTCTTGCTGCTCGAGTAATCATTTGACCCTCTTCGTCTATTTCCCGTAATATTTTTTCTGAGTTTCTTATTAACTCACTTATTCTGTTCTTTCTTGTCCTTCTTTGTTTCTTATCTTCTACCTTGGTTCTAGCTATTTCTAGGTGTTTGTCTACTGTTGTGGATAGCTTATCCATGGTTGTAACATATTCTTTAATTGCTATTCTCTTATTTTCCTGTTCTTCTAACCAATGAGTACCCTTATCCTCTATTATGGCCATCAATCCACCCAGTGTTAGTTCTAGGGAGGGATATAATTTCTTTTCCTGTTTAACTGTTTTACTTGTTTCTATGGCGATCTCATGATTCACTAGTTTAACTGCTTCTATGGGGGTTTCAGCGTTCTCTGGGTTAATCGTTTCTATGGGGGTCTCAGGGTTCTCAGGTTCCTCCTTGGGTTGGTCAATTTTGGGAAACACATAATGAGGTGGAGCAGAATAGGAATCATAAAAAGGATTACAAGCCTTTGGAGTGTCTACAAGTGGATCGGGTGCGGTGGGGAAGCATAACGGGTTTTTGTATATAGTCTGTGGGAACTTCTGACCATATCTTATAACATTCTTTCATGTAATCATTGTTAGAAGGAAACGGTGGATAATTATACTGTTTATGTTGCCCACATATCTTAGTAACTTCTTCCCAATCATTCTGGCTACAAGGGCCATAGGGAGTTAATCCCGAAATTTGCAGACTGTGACCGTTTTAATATTTGAGACCAAAATGGATCAGTATAATATTTTCCACAGTTTCCAGACACAAAATCAATTGGGGTGGGTTGTTCTGACTTACCACCAGAATTTGCCTTTTCCAATTGATTTCCCATTATTTATACAAATCTCTATGATCACAGACCAACAATGAATTAGGACAAACAGTATAAGGTTGTTTAAAGAAATAAGACTTCTGACACCCCCTACTGTTAAATTTGGTTTTAAAGGAACCTGATTATGAATGTTAAACCTTAGAGTCCAAACCTTTGGATTTCCTTCTTCAAAATAAGGTCCCTTTCCAATTCTATAAACGTAACCACCTGGGCAAGTTGATTTCAAGATTGCCCTAGATCCTTCATACACAAACAACATTCCAAGACTACAATTAGCGCAGCGTCCTGCGTAAAACCTCTCACTTTTGGTGGCCACCTTAAGTTTATCAGACATAACTCAATACACCATAGACGTTCTTGATGTCCAGTCCTATTTCTTAGTAAAATATTTACAATATTCTACCAGTCCTAGCCAACCTAGCGGGGACACTTATACAATTATTTTTCCTATTATATTTTGACAAGCTACTTGACCTTACCAGATTCGACCTTACATATTCTGTAGTCCGGTCAAGCACAACCACCTTGCAAAAAAAAAATTAGAGAGACCTTACCTTTTGGCTTTGGCCAAAATTGTTTGGCTTTGGCTTGACCGGAACTTCAGAATATATCCCACTTCTGACACCACTGAAAGGCTAGTGGTCAACTGGTCAGCTGGTCAAGTGGTCAAGTGCACCCCCAAACCTTTCCCTTGCTTGCTCGAGCTGAACTCAGACACCAAGAAGATCTTTTTCAATCGAATGGATAAACACGACACCACACAGCACGTTGGATATCGAGAATACAAATGTATTATATCTTTTCACATGTTATATAGGGCAACAATTCATTATACATCATTAGGGGTAAACCAAGGGGCGGTCCCTTAGTTTATCCAATCACAAGAGTACAAGTATCACAAATTACATGTTATATGACATATGAATAACACTTCTGCTAAATGACGTGCTTAAAAAAGTACCTAACAAAAGTACCCAAAATGTCCTTTATGAAAATATATTTTCTTAGCTTAAATTCCGAGAAAATGAATAATATAGAAATAACCTTTAAGATACTTTCGATAAGGTGCCTTTTGGCTTTAGGCCCAGGTTTGCGGTGGGATGTTCTAACTTGTTCCCGTACTTATATTCAAATATTCTCACCGCAGGTACGGTACTTTTCCTGTTTTTGCAGTTATCTAGCTGAGAAAATTTCCACTTAACATTATCAAAGCCTTGCATTTAGCATTTCATCTATCTTATATGATATAAAAGAAGTTCAGGCCCCTTATCTAAAGTATATAGTGAACCAAAGTGCAGCCATTTTCCTTACACCTCAGGTTGGGCTTTTTACTAACTGTTTTAGGGAAACCCCATTCAGTGCTTCCATTACATCCCTGCTCCTGCTTGTAATAGCAGTTTTAGAATTCCAGTTAATGTCAGGCATTTTGAAGTCACCCATAATCAAAACCTTTCCCTTCATTGCAATTTGAGTTATCTCATCAATCAACAAGTTATCATAATCTTCAGTTTATCCTGGGGGTCTGTATACTACACAAATTCTAAGGGAAGATCCCTCTCTGGTTGGAAGGAAGACCCAGAGGGTTTTGAGTATTTGATTTGTTTTTTTTTAATTAATGTTAATTTTATGCTATTCTTGACAAATATGGCAACCCCACCTCCCCTCTTCCCTACTCTGCCATTCCTGTATACTGTATACCCTGGTATACTTTTTTTCCCAGTCATTTGAATCCTTCAGCTATGTCTCTGTAATTGAAACAATGTCCAAGCTGTCCCTAGACATAAGATCTGTCAGCTGACAAAGTTTGATGCCTAAACTACGAACATTAGTGCACATGACATGACAAACACTATGATCAACTGCTTTATTTTTATTTTTTTGTTTCATAAAACTGCTTTATTTTTACCATCAGAAACTTCAACTGAAGTTACCACCCATCAGCCCAGTCCTTAGCAACACAAACCCTCACATTAGTTTCAACCTACTGGGGACAGAAATGCTCCTCATCAATTAAATATCTGTCCCCATTTCTCAGTTTAAATGCATGTCCAAAAAAATCCTAAATTCCATACCAAGAAGCTCAGTGCCCTTGTGTGAGGGATGCAGGCCATCTCTCTTTTACAGTTCAATGTCAGACCACTGGATAGCATCATAACATAACCAAAACCTTCAGCTTTGCACAAATCCTTTAACCAAACATTTAACTCTGCTATACAAAGTACTTTCTCGTGTTGTCCATTATGCAGAGGTAAGACCTCTGAAAATGTAACAGTACACCCTAACTGTTGAAGATCCTGGCCCAAATTCTGAAAATCCTTCTGTACAGAATGCACAGCATTCTGGGACAAATCATGTGTGCCAAGGTGCACAACAACATCAACATTGCACTCTTCGGTAGCTTTTTTGAAGATTTTTAAAATGCGCCTTTTATCTCTCCCAACAGTAGCACCAGGCAAACACCTAACTTCCTTTGATGCTTCCACATGATTTCTTAAAGAAACACCTCTTACAAATGAATCACCAACAAGAAGATGACTTCTCCTTTTAGGAGCTTTATCCACAACACTTGCCTGCATTGCAACCTCAGATAAAACAGTTACTTTTGGAATTGCAATTTTTTTCTCAAGTTCCTCCTTCCTGTGCAGAGAAGGGTTGCCAATCTCACAAGCAGCTATGTTTGCAACCTTTGTATCTGTTCTAGCTCAGAAACAACACTATATGGGTTATGCAATGTCAAACCAAAAGCTACATGTTTATAGTCCACTCTTCCAGACCCAATTGTTGTCCATACTGTCATTCTCCTGTGCAGTCTTTGAGGAAGAGGTGGCCTTTTGCAGGGTAGCTCAACAGAACACTCTAGCTTAGACAACCTCCTGATCTCAGACTGCAGGGCACAAACCAAGGAATTTAGACAAATAATGCCAAAACTTAGACTAGAAATCTGCATATAAATGGGACAGCATCCCAGCTTCCAAAAATGACCACGAAAAACAAATTCCAAACAAGTATCGCACTAAACTAAACCAGATATCTTTAAAACAATGCACTTAAATTCAAACACAGGTACTAACCAAAGATAGTTGGCTGTCTCCAAACTCCTGCTGTTTTCAAACTACTGCTGTTCAAAACTATGAACTTATGTACTGCTGCACTTGGAAAGAGCAAAGTCCACAGAGTAAAACTCTATAGAGTTGCTACTCTTCTTAAATACAACACTAATTAGGCACAACTAATAGCAACACAGTCAAAATACCAAGGTTAACAAAGTAAAACATTTCAGAAAAGCAATTAGAAATACTTTAAGGACATTAGAAACAATTTAAAATTACTATATCCAGATACTGCTGTTCAAAACTATGCACTTTTGTCCTGCTGCACTTCTGTACTCCTGCACTTGGAGAGAGCAAAGTCTACAGAGTAAAATAGACACACTCCTAAACCTTGTGGACAGCCTTCCCAGAAGAGTTGAAGCTGCTATAGCTGCAAAGGGTGGGCCAACTCGATATTGAACCCTATGGACTAAGACTGGGATGCCATTAAAGTTCATGTGCGTGTAAAGGCAGGCTTCCCAATACTTTTGACAATGTAGTGTATGTTCTCCCTGGAAGTACAATATACTTTTTAACTTTTTAACAATCTTGCTGAATAAATATTTTTTTCTAGACTCTCTTCAGAACTGAATGCCTAGGGAGGCTTAGCCAATTTGATCTCTGATCCTTCACTGAATAGTGATCATGTGGCCCAATTACAAGATTTTTTGTCATGGGACCAGCACTGAAAAGAACCCAGGAGCATT
The DNA here is from genome assembly GCF_042186555.1 of Aquarana catesbeiana. NCBI lineage: Eukaryota > Metazoa > Chordata > Amphibia > Anura > Ranidae > Aquarana > Aquarana catesbeiana. Next base: position 157,246,762 of record NC_133328.1, on the reverse strand, counting down.
TTCTCCAGCTATGGGCCCTATTAATGAAATCACACCTTTTTTATCAACAAAACAAGGTACATTTTTAACACAGGGAGAAAAGTTTAGAATTGTTCACATCTGATTGCTGTCAATACCTTACTGCTCCAGTGATGCCCACACATGTCAATTCAAAAGGACATTAAGTGAGGAATGTCTCTCTTGTGTGGTCATAGACACAAACCAAAACCTAAGAGAAAGTTTAAAAATTCCCCCATTCTATAGTTAATCACTAAGTCAGTAGGATGCAGCCCTTCGTTAAAGTGTTACTAAACCCACAATAGTAAAATCAGTGCTTGTTATACTCACTGTGGAACCTAAGGGGTTAATCCTCTGCATCATGTAAAAAGGTTGATTGATCCTGTCTTTTCTGATCCTCCCCTTCTTCCAGAGTCCCCAATATACCTCCTGATAGAACAGAGCATTGGCGACAAGCTGTACATGCTCAGTTTGGTGTGTATTGTTAGAGAGGTTTCTTTTGTTTGTTTTGAGAGAGCGCATGTTATCAGCACAGGGCCAATCAGCACTTTCCGTCCAGACAGAGGATCGGGGTCCTGCATCCTCATAGGACAATCATGGGAGAATGAAAACTCCTCCTACAAGCTTTAACCAGACACTGATAGAAGTCACACGACTGCTCTAACTGCTGATAAGAAAAGGTATTTAGCAGTTTATATTTACTAAAACTATTGCATTTTCATGTTCTGAATGAAACCAGGTATAGTGAATGCAGGGTCCTGGGTTTAGTAACACTTTAATTTCCCTTCTGTTAGCAGAAATCTTCCTCAGTCCCATACAACCCACTGCTGAAATCTTCCAGTGCAGCAGGCATTATTACAATTAAGGCTGTATCAGGACCTACATGTGAATCCAGGACCTCTGCTGCATCTAGCAGTAGCTCTTCTTGCTGAGCAACTTGAGATACTGAACAACTCCCTGCCTGATTTCTTGGACAAGCGTACTTACTATCTTTTTTTCTGGTGAACCTTGAACTCCTCCTTGTTCTACCCATGAACTTTCAGAATAATCTGGCACAACATGGAGGCCACTATAGCAAATTCTGTGACTCCTTTCAGGGAGGAAATGGCAGAGCTGTAAGAGTTCGGTGTTACCTACCAAGAATTATTTTCCAAACTGGAAATTTGGTGAAAGGGCAACAGGAGGAAATCCATGCTCTGCAGAGACAATTGCTGGACTTACATTCCTGACATGTATGCTAAAGCATAAATGCCTCTACCACTCAAGTTCAATGGAGACCACAGCCATTACAGAGGTTTCCTTAACCAATGTTGAATATATTTCCAAATGCAACTCTCTTCATTTATGTTTGAGAAGAAGATGGTATTGTTTGTTATCAACCTCCTGACTGAGGAAGCCCTAGTTGGACCTCCCCTTACGCAGAACAAGACAGCGCCACTCTGAATAATTTTGAGACTTTTGTGACCTTGCTGAATCAAGTTTTGGAAGATCTCAATCTCTGTGCTACTGCTGAAGCAAAGTTGCTTACTTTGTGGTAGGGATGAGGATCAGTTGCTGGGTACACAGCTGAATTCTGATGATTAATCTCAGATACCATTTGGAAACCAGAAGCGCAAAAAAGTCAGTTCCGCTATGGGCTTTCTGAACAAGTAAAAGATGAGCTTGACAGAGTAGAGACTCCTAATGATCTCAAGGCTTTCATCCAATTATGTATCCGAATTGAACAGAGATTTACAGAAAGGAGGATGGAGAGACTATAAATATTTGGAAATAATGGTGACATGCTTTCTGTGCTAGTTAGTTCGTTCAGAAGGATCCAAAAGTTTCTCCGGATTCTAACAAAAATGCTATCAAAAGATGCATTCCTATTCAGGAGAAAGAGAGAAGGCGTTCAGAGAACATATGTCTATATTGTGGGGACTTTGGAGCATTGGGCAGTTAGATGTCTCAACAAAGATAAAAGAACCATTGCTGTGACTAATGGTATAGAGCTTGACCAAGTAAACTCCATTACTCAATCTGTCTCCCCATTGATTCATGAAGAAAATAACGTTTATTTCTTTACTGTCTCATGTTGTAATACCTATTACCCTTATCACCGAGGACCATGAAATTCCTTGTTCTGCAATGCTGGACTCCAGAACGGGGAGGGGGAGAAACTTTATGGACTAGACAGTGCAATTTGTTTCGTTCCGAATCAAACATTTTCATTATTAGAATTTTTACAATAGTAACAAATTCAAATTCAAATCGAATCGGATTTGAAAATGAATTCAAAATCGAATTTGAAAACAAGAATAGAATAAAATAGAATAGAAAATAAATTAATAGAAAATTAAATAATAGAATAAAATAGAATAGAATAGAGTAGAGTAAAACAGAACAAAAGGAATAGAAAATAAAATAAAAGAATAAAACAGAATAGAAATTAAAGGGATAGAATAGATTAGAATAGCATAGATTAGATTAGAATAGAATAAAATAGAAAGAATATAACCTTCTTCTGAAATTCAAACTTCAAATAGAATGAATATAAAACAAATAGATTAGAATAGAATAGAATAGCAAAAACAGTAAAATGGAATTCAATAGAACAGAATAAAATAGAAAAAAATCCAAACAGTCAATTACCGCAGCCATGTTAGGATCGCTGCCAACATACACAGTGTGCTTGGCTGATGATTTTCCCTGGCTGGGGCCACCAGAAAGCATCCTCTGCTGATGTCTTTCGGCTCTCGGACTGACCAGGGATTCACCGTTCTATGGGCGGATCTACATGTGTTGGCGGTGATCCTAAGATTGTGGCGGTGCTTCTGTTTTTTCTAACCAGAAGTGATGCCAACATGCAGCGCATGACGTCACATGCATGCGCAATTTATCTGGGATGCCAGGGACCGCACTAGGCTGTTTAGCCTTTTCTAATTAGATATGTCCTATATAAGGGGAACCATTTCTAAGCACCATATAACACTCTTTGACACCGTAGGGGATACTGCACCAGTTTCCACACCAGATAGACACAATGTGGCTTACTGGGGGACGTTTTTCATTATTTCCAAGTAAGTGATTGTTTAATAAAAGTATTTCTTTTTTGTTATCACTGCTGTTTTAATTTTTTATTTATGTTTTTGATCATTATAATTTGTTTACATTTTTCTTTGAATTTTTTTTTTTTTTTTTTAACATCATTGGATATTATGCTGAGGTTCTTTCCTGATCACCAAAGTGCAGTAAAACATGTTTTCAGAAAGTGGTTAAGTTCTTGTGCACCTCTTCACTCTCCTCCATGCCAGAGGAGTACCACACATTTAGCAATGTCTTTGACAAAGGTCAAGCCAGTATTTTGCCTCCACACCGGTTGTATGATTACGCAATTGACCTTCAACCTGGTGCCATGACCCCTCATGGCTGGGTCTACCTTTTGTCTGTCTCGGAGGATAAAGCCATGGAGGACTATGTTGCCGATTCACTCTCAAGGGTTCTTCCACAAATCCTCATCTCCTGCTGGTGCTGGCTTCTTCTTTGTGAAATACAAGAGTGGTGAACTGAGACCTTGTATTGATTATAGGGGTCTCAATCACATTACGATTAAGAACGCTTATCCGATTCCATTGATTACAGAATTATTTGACCGCCTTAAGAGAGCAATGGTTTTCACTAAGCTTGATTTGAGAGGAGCATACAATCTCTTGAGGATGAAGGAGGGCGACAAATGGAAAACTGCGTTTAATATCAGGACCAGACATTACAAATGCTGTACCTTGTAATGCAATTTGGTCTCTGCAACGCTCCTGTAGGTTTTTAGGAATTCATCAACGATGTCCTCCGATACGTTGCAGCAATGTGTGGTGGGTTATCTTGACGATATTCTCATATATTCAAAATCCCTAGATAGCCACCACACAGACATCTCCCATGTGCTACAAAGATTCAACTCATCTGGTCTGTTGCTCAACAATTCTGGCGGCCTGGTCCCCACGCTGATGTAACCACCTTTGTAGCCACTTGTTCCGTGTGTGCTCAGAGTAAAACACCACAACACCTTCCAGTGGGTCTTCTACAACCCATACCCAATGGGGGGTACTGTCAGGACTGGCCTCTCAGCAGCTCTCTTCTCTGTGCTCAGGCTGCTCAGCCTACAGCCAGCCCCTTCTGGTTATTTAAACTGCCTTGTTCATTCCTTTTGTGCCTTCGCCTTGGTCAACATATTTTTGCTTTGTTCTGCTTTGTTCCTGTAAAAGACTTTGCCCGACTGACGTCCCTTCTGGTTCCTGATCCTGTTCTTCTGCCTCCAACTACGCTGATCTCTGCTTTCCTGATTACTGGCTTATCTGACTAATCACATTGGCTTCCGATCCATGGCTATGTTTTGACTGCGTTCACTGATCTGTACCATTTTAATTTCAATAAGTTTTTATTAATTTTTTCACATAAAATAGAATACAAAACATACTGTGGGTATAACGAGCAGTATCAACTGCCAACAGTACAAAACCGACATGGTTCATTGAAATATGTAACCAGTTACATTCTAGTCCTCAATATGCTTGTCAACAAATAAAATGAACAGTAAGAGAAATAAGAGTTAAACAACATAAAACATGAAAAGAAAATGGTAAAGTCTCCAGTTTTTAAGATTTTAGATACAAACCTATATCTCATCAACCGTAATTCCTACTTATCAGAAATATTTGATCCTCTGTACTGTGAATACCACGTCTTCCAAGGACTCCAGACTTCACTGACTGTCAGGTGTTTACCAGTGCTAAATGCAAATTGTATCTCATATGTACCGTGTGTGTTTATTATTTGCAAAGTTTCTGCCAGGTTAGTAGGTGTTCTGCCTCTTTAATGCCTGACTATTGTAAGTCAAGCTGCTAGGAAGATATGAGAAACTATTGTTCTCATTTTTGTTGGAATTAAATCTATACCAAGTAAAAGAAGTACCATACCCTGGGAAGGCCCAAGTTTTATTCCTGTGACCTGTCCAATTATGTTAAAGATGTTAGTCCAGTAGTTTTGGATACATGGACAAAGCCACAATATGTGTGGTAGAATCCCCACTTCTCCACATTCCCTCCAGCATCTCGAGGCTAATCCAGGAGTGAATTTTGATAATGGGTATGGGGTGAGGTACCAGCGCAACTGAATTTTTTGGTGCAGTTCCCATAGATTGACACTTCTTGTAGCTGCAAATGTAACACTGAGTGCTTTCTTCCATTGGCTCATGTTGTATTCCTTACCCAAGTCTTTTTTCCCAGGCCTGGATGTTAGATGTTTTACTGAATATTTGCAGTTCTGAAGGCAATTATATATTAGTGATGTACCTTTAGTTTTTGTTGGTCGGACGTATAGAATAATGCCCTGTACACACGATCGGACATTGATCGGACATTCTGACAACAAAATCCATGGATTTTTTTCAACGGATGTTGGCTCAAACTTGTTTTGCATACTCACGGTTGCACAAAGCTGTCGTAAAATCCGATCGTTCTGAACGCGGTGACGCAAAACACGTACGTCAGGACTATAAACGGGGCAGTAGCCAGTAGCTTTCGTCTCTTAATTTATTCTGAGCATGCGTTGCACTTCGTGCGTCGGAATTGTCCACACACGGTCGGAATTTACGTGAACGGATATTGTCGGAAAATTTTATAGCCTGCTCTCAAACTTTGTGTGTCGGAAATTCCGATGGAAAAAGTCCGATGGAGCCCACATACGGTCGGAATTTTAAACAACAAGCTCCGACACAAGCTTGCACATATTCCGTCGGAAAGTCCGACCGTGTGTACAGGGCATAAGACTAACTGCTAGGGTAGGTATGTAATTAGTTATGTTTCGGGAGATGGGTTATTTGGATATATTTATAGAATTCTGATTGAGGGATAGAGTATTCCAGTTGTAACGATCAAAACGTTTTAATTGCTGGGCCTACAAATAAGTCTTTCAAGTGGAGCATTCTAGAAGTGCTCCAATTGGTTAAGGATATGTTGGGAATTAGGAGTGATAGAGCTGTTATTGGGAATTTGAGTGGTGTAAGTAACCCATGGGAAAATTGGATTTTTGGAGATATTTCCAAGCCTCTATAGAGGCCTGTACTGTGGGCACTACTGTGGGAGGGGTGGGTGAGCGGAAGATGCTGGTTATAAGATAGTTATATAGGTTACCCCCCGTGACCTGGTATCGTTCAAGTTCAGCCCATAATGTGGTGTGGTATGTGGTTAGTTGGGCTAATATGGTAGCTGCGTAGTAGTCTTTTATGTGTGTGTGACCTATACCTCCCGCCCTTTTAGCCTGGGTGAGCCTGCTAAAAGCGCAGCACGCTTTTTTCCCCTCCATAAATATCTGTTTATTAGTGATTGTGTCTGTGAGAAAAAAGAATTTGGGACTGGAATGGGCAGTGTTCTAAATAAATATAGAAGCTGTGGAAGAATTTGCATTTTGAAAGCAGCCAGCCTACCTGTCCAGGATAATTTGTGTTTCCCTAAGTTATCCAGTTTGGAGTGTATGGAGTGAAGACTGTTTAGATAGTTTTCTTTGACAACATTGGTTACTTGGGGGGTAAGGGTGATACCCGGGTATGTTATACCCTTGTCTTTCCAAGTATAGGGGAATTTGTTGTTGATACTGTTCTTTACCTCATTTGATAGACCCAGCCCTAGTAGATATTATTTGGATTCATTAACTTTATAGTAGGATAATGAGTTAAACAGTTGCAATGCTTGATGTACCAAAGCCAGGGACGATGAGACATTGGTGAGCATCAAGATTATATCATCAGCGAACAAGCTGATGGTATGCATCCTGCCGTTGATTGTAAAACCTGTAATATCCAGGTGTTGGCGCATGTATGCGGCCATGGGCTCCATGAGCAAATTAAAAATAAATGGAGATAATGGACACCCTTGAGAAGTACCATTTGTTATTGTGAAGGGAGTTGAGAGCCAACCCGACATACAGGTGATACTCGAAAAATTAGAATATCGTGCAAAAGTTCATTTATTTCACTAATGAAACTTAAAAGGTGAAACTAATATATAAGATAGACTCATTACATGCAAAGCAAGATCAAGATGTGATTTGTCATAATTGTGATGATTATGGCTTACAGCTCATGGAAACCCCAAATCCACAAACTCAGAAAATTAGAATATTGTGAAAAGTTGCAATATTCAAGGCTCAAAGTGTCCCACTTTAATCGGCTAATTAAGCCATAACACTTGCAAAGGGTTCCTGAGCCTTTAAATGGTCTCTGTCTGGTTCAGTAGGAATCACAATCATGGGAAAGACTGCTGACCTGACAGTTGTGCAGAAAACCATCATTGACACCCTCCATAAGGAGGGAAAGCCTCAAAAGATAATTGCAAAAGAAGCTGGATGTTCCCAAAGTGCTGTATGAAAGCACATTAATAGAAAGTTATGTGGAAGGGAAAAGTGTGGAAGAAAAAGGTGCAGAAGCAGCAGGGATGACCGCAGCCTGGAGAGGATTGTTAGGAAAAGGCCATTCAAAAGTGTTGGGGATTTTCACAAGGAGTGGGCTGAGGCTGGAGTCAGTGCATCAAGAGCCACCACACACAGACGGATCCTGGACATGGGCTTTAAATGTCGTATTCCTCTTGTCAAGCCACTCCTGAATAACAAACAATGTCTTACCTGGGCTAAAGAAAAACAGACCTGGTCTGTTGCTCAGTGGTCCAAAGTCCTCTTTTCTGATGAGAGCAAATTTTACATCTCATTTGGAAATCAAGGACCCAGAGTATGCAGGAAGAATAGAGAGGCACACACTGCAAGATGCTTGAAGTCCAGTGTGAAGTTTCCACAGTCTGTGTTGATTTGGGGAGCCATGTCATCTGCTGGTGTTGGTCCACTGTGCTTCATTAAGTCCAGGGTCAATGCAGCCATCTACAAGGAGATTTTGGAGCACTTCATGCTTCTTTCTGCAGATGAGCTCTATGGGGATGCTGACTTCATTTTCCAGCAGGACTTGGCACATGCCCACACTGCAAAAAACACCAAAACCTGGTTCAATGACCATGGGATTACTGTGCTTGATTGCCCAGCAAACTCGCCTGACCTGAACCCCATAGAGAATCTATGGAGCATTGCCAAGAGATAGATGAGAGACATGAGAATGAACAATGCAGATGAGCTGAAGCCGCTATTAAAGCATCCTGGTCTTCCATAACACCTCAGCAGTGCCACAGGCTAATAGCTTCCATGCCATGCCGCATTGAGGCAGTAATTGCTGCAAAAGGGGCCCAAACCAAGTACTGAGTACATGTGCATGCTTATACTTTTCAGAGGTCCGATATTGTTCTATGTACAATCCTTATTTTATTGATTGCATGTAATATTCTAATTTTCTGAGATTGTGGATTTGGGGTTTTTGTTAGCCTTATAGCCATAATCATCACAATTATGACAAATCACGGCTTGAACTATCTTGCTTTGCATGTAATGAGTCTATCTCATATATTAGTTTCATCTTTTAAGTTGCATTAGTGAAATAAATGAACTTTTGCACGATATTCTAATTTTTCGAGTATCACCTGTATATACCTGGGCTGAAGGGGTGGCATATAATGCCATGATAGCCTGATAGATTTGGCCCCCCAAAGCCGAAACCCCTCAGGACCTTTGCAAGTTATTCCCAGTGTATCCATTCTAATGCCTTCTCTGCATCCAAAGCTAGGAGCAGAGAAGGCATTCTGGTTCTGTTGGCTAGATGGATATTGTTAATCAGGTGTCTGGTAGCGTCAGCTGTTTGGCAGCCTTTTATAAATCCAGATTGGTCTTGATGTATAAGAGATGGTAGTAAATTCACCAGTCTGTCTGCGATCATTTTAGCCTAAAGCCCCGTACACACGGTCGTATTTTCCGATGGAAAATGTCCGATCGGAGCGTGTTGTCGGAAATTCCGACCGCGTGTGGGCTCCATCGGACATTTTCCATCGGATTTTCCGACACACAAAGTTGGAGAGCAGGAGATAAAATTTTCCGACAACAAAATCCGTTGTCGGAAATTCCGATCGTGTGTACACAAATCCGACGGACAAAGTGCCACGCATGCTCAGAATAAATAAAGAGATGAAAGCTATTGGCCACTGCCCCGTTTATAGTCCCGACGTACGTGTTTTACGTCACCGCGTTTAGAACGATCGGATTTTCCGACAACTTTGTGTGACCGTGTGTATGGAAGACAAGTTTGAGCCAACATCCGTCGGAAAAAATCCTAGGATTTTGTTGTCGGAATGTCCGAACAAAGTCCGACCGTGTGTACGGGGCGTAAATCTTCAGTTCATTGTTGAGCAATGAAATGGGATGGAAATTTTGGGGCGTGTTGGGTTCCTTCCCTGGCTTTGGCAGTGCGACAATCATAGCCTGGAGCATCTCAGAGGAGAAGGAGGAGGAAGAAGCTGCATCATTGTATATATCAGTTAAGATTGGGACTAAAGCATTTTTTGAATGTTTTAAAATATTCCCCAGTGAAACCGTCTGGGCCAGGTGATTTATTATTGGGTAGTGAATCTATAGTGTGGGAGACTCCCAGTTCAGTAAATGGAGCATTTAGAATATTTAGTTGTTCTTCCATAAGATGCGGAAGTTTAATTGTTTTAAGAAATGCGGAAATCATAGAGGGTGTGGGTTGGGTGGTATGTGGGTCCTGACTCAAGTTATACAATGCCCCAGTAGAAGAACACTAGTTCGAAACACATCGGGTACATAGCCTGTTATGCTCTCTATACCACGCTATTCTTTTTATTTTTTGTGATAACGTCATATACACATCTTGATTTGTGGTTTGTACATTTTTTATTTTTGTTTTTTATTGAATAAATATTTTTTATCTTGGATTCATCTGCACTATGTGGAGGCCCTTTTTGTTCTTTTTTCCCATGATTTGTGCTGTCGATTGGATGTCAGTTTGATGACTACAAACACCTGTCAGCCGGAGTCTCTGCTGTGCAACATCCACCACTGATCCCCTTTGATGCAGACGCAGGTATACACCATCTTACTGCAAAGGTCCCGGTTGGAGAGCCTGTTGGAAATGATCATCTCATGTTTGATTGACCCACCGCCGCTTGGTGTGTGTGTCCATGCTTTGGGGTAAGAGTATCCATTCCCTCTGTTGTCTTAGATGCACACCTTTGGCTGCTGCGTGGGGAAGCCGTTTTTTTCACATTTGTCATCATTAGAAGAAACATCTTCCACTGCCTTCTCTAATAGACTATACAACACTATATAGAGGAGTTCCTGGATGTGCTTTTGTCCATTATAGACTCTTTGCCATCTTGATTAACTTGTGCCTTAGGTTCACATGCACTTTTAGTATTTGTTTGTGTCATGTATACATGAGTTTATTCATCATCATTCATGCACTTGTCACTTTTAGTGTATGTTTGCACATTTATTACATTGTTTTACCACTTATGATTCATTAGTTGAATACTTACTCCTAAGGTGATCCTGTGGGGTTTTGTATTCCCTAAGCGCTGTATTTCACATTTTTTATTGACTACTCTCCCGCTGGAGGAACGAATAGCCCCAATAGCAGGGGATTGTTGTTGGGACCTTGAAATCTTGGCTAGTAGATGGCCTGTCTTTTCCCCTTACTCATAAAAGGCTAATTTTGTGAAGAAGTGTTTATGCTCTGCAGCGGAGGATCTCAGGCGGTCCAGTGAATCCTGTGCCGACACCCATGCCTCCCTTGTAGAGTTTGATGGATCGGTAATGTAATATAGTTCAAGCTGTCACACCTGGCTTTCCACCTTTTCCATGAGGGCAGAAGAGTTCTGTTTAACCATACTAATTTCCACTATAAAAACCCCTCTAAGAAAGGCCTTAAAAGTCTCCTATTTTTCTAAGGTGTCAACATATTGATCATGAGAATGAAAAAAAACGATTCATTTGGGTGACCACCCATTTCTGAGAAGTAAATAGCTGAAGCCAAAAGGCATTTCATTTCCATGGAGATTTGGGTAAAGATGTAGGAGGTTGGCCATAGGGCTAAGTGAGAATGGTCAGCTATCCCCTAGGAAAATTTTCCACCCTGGAGGTATGTGACCATGTGGGAGGTACCCACACATAAATCTATCCATGACAGGGAGCCATGGGTCTTAGAGAAACAAGAGAACTGCCTCATGTTTTGATTACAGAGGGGCCATATATCCATCCACCCCACCTAAGTCATCAGACAACTGAGAGTGGTGCCTCTGCCCCCTACAGGGGAAGATAAAGGGGAGTGTCTATCTAATCAGGAAGCCAGGTAGCAGTAAAAGTCACCCATAATTAGGACAGGGATATCGGGATATCGGCAGTATGACAGCAACAACTGAAGCACATGTGTGAAAGCGGGAGGAATATAAACACGCGTGTGTCAGGGAAGACATGCTCTCCATGTAAGTGCCTGGCATGCACACATGCGCACTAGCGCTTTTATACGCACACCTGTCACTAATGCTGACATCAGGTGGGCTATTTAACAAAAAAGTTTTTATTTGTCTCCTATCGGAGATGATTCAACATACAAACATATTTACAAAGAACATAATGTTGCTACATTTTTCCAGATATGTACATTAAAATAAGTGCATATTTCCTACTCATACAATCTGAAATCATTTTGTAAAAGCTTACGTTGCCATTATTGCTTTATATACCCTCCTATCCGGAGGGAAGGATTTGTGCATCATCAATCATACTGAATTATCCATGTTTACCTCTTCATCATTGTAAACTTCTTCAGGCAGTCTTTCTGTTATCTAACTGCCAGGGTATTCCCTCAGTAAATTTTGACAGGTCTTCCAATGGGGGAGGGGGGGGGGAGAGGGAAAAGGAAAAGAGGAAGGGGAAGTGGAAAGAGGAGGGGTCAGGAGGAGAGGGGGGGGGGAAGAGGCCAAAGGCGGGAGGGGGGGGGGAGGGCACCAGAGAGACCAACAACCTGTGTTTGACGGATCATTTATGGGCATTGCTACTGTTTGGTCCAGGCTCCCCAAATCTTGGAGAACTTTTTGGGGCATTTACGGTTGATATACGTGATTTTATAAAGCGGTAAAATGGAATTTATCATATCCTTCCATTGGGCTACCGTGGGGGGGGTCGGGTTGTTTCCACCTGAGGAGAATAGCCTTCCTGGCATAGAATGAGGCGTAGAATACAAACAGTCTTTTGTGCATACTGGGTATAATATTGTCACACACCCCGAGCAATAGAATAATCGGGCTTCTTTGTATATTTAGAATACCTACTGTATTAATCACTTCAACCACCTCTGTCCAGAATTTTTGTATAAGCGGGCATTCCCAGACTACATGGATAAAGGTACCCAGCTCCCTCGTACATTTCGGACATCTGTCCGTTTGTGTCGGGTATATTCTAGCTAATCTCTGTGGTGTGTAATACACTCTATGGATAAATTTGAGCTGGATAAATCTATCCCTTGCCGATATCATAAGGGGGATATATTGCTGTAGACCTTCCTCCCAATCATCTGGAGCCAGTTCTGGAACGTCCCTCTTTCATTTGTCGTACAGTCCCATTTCTCCAGTCTGCTCCTCGGTCAGAATTTGATTGTATAGGGAGGATAAAATTCGATCCAAGTGTTTAGAAATGAGAAGCTTCTCTACCCCATGTGACTGCAAAGCAACCCCGCCTGGGTACTGGGCCTGTATCGCATGGCGCAATTGCAGATAGCGAAAGAGCATTTTGGAGGGAAGCTGGAAGTCATTTTTTAGAGTGTCATACGGGATAACTCCCTCCCCAGACCACACTTGTTGCATTATTTTAATTCCATATCTTGCCCACAGGGCTGGATCTGGGACTGTTTGGAGATGTTTTAATTTAGGGTTGCCCCACAGCGGTGTGTAAGGAGAGATAGTGTTGGGTCCTGCAATCTTCTTTGACATCTGTTCCCATACCCCAACTGTCGTTCGCATCGGAGTTGTCATATCCTTATGTGCCTTGGCCCCTCTAAAGACCAGATTACTCAAAGCTGAGTATGAACCCAGTATTGCTGCCTCAAGATTAAGTGAGGGGTTAGATTTCGGTTGGGAGAACCACCAACGGACAGTAACTGCTACTGCAGCCCAATAGTATTTTTTGAAGCATGGGAGCGCCAGGCCTCCCAGCGATAAAGGGAGTTGAAGGGTGGTTCGTGCTACTCTGGGGGCAGAGCCCCCCCACACAAATGAGCTAACAATCTGATCCAGTTTGTCAAAGAAGGATTTGGGGATAGGGACTGGGGTGTTGCGGAATACGTATAAGAATTTGGGGAGGAACGTCATTTTTAAAAGATTAACCCTACCTACTGGTGATAAGGGGAGGGACCTCCAGGCCTGACAACGGGTAGTAAGTTGGTGTAAGATTGGGTATACATTGTCTATCAAGTACATGTGTGGCTCTCTCTGAATCTCAATCCCCAGGTATTTAAACTTAGAGACCAAAACTAGAGGGTTTGAAGGGTCCACATCAGGCAATGTCGGAGACAATGAGAATATAATGGATTTAGCCCAGTTGATCCGGATGCCTGAGAAGGATCCATATTGATTAATAACTTTGAGGGCTGCTGTCAGCGATGTTGACGCATCCGGAAGGTACAGCAATGCATCATCAGCATACAATGAAAGCCTCTCATTCAGCGGACCAACCTTTATTCCCCCAACCTCCGGGGACATTCTGAGCAGAATAGCTAGAGGCTCAATGGCTAGAGCGAACAGACCCGGGGACAACGGACACCCCTGTCTGGTCCCTCTCTCCAAAGAAAAAGGGGGAGAAAGCAATCCATTCGTTCGGACTCTTGCTGTGGGATTCGTATAAAGTAATTTTATCCATGAGATGAACCGGGGGCCAAAATTGAAGCGTTGTAGTACTTGCCACAAGAACCTCCACTCTACCGAGTCGAAGGCCTTCTCGGCGTCCAGAGAGGCCACCACTCCCAAGGATTGGGACGTCTCTGCGTGGGAAATATTAGTGTATAATCTACGTAAATTTATGTCCGTGCCTTTACCTGGCATAAAGCCCGTCTGGTCGCCATTTATAATAGATAGGATGACCGAATTAAGTCTATTTGCTAGGATTTTGGTAGTTATTTTGGCATCTACATTTAGAAGTGAGATGGGACGATACGATGAACACGATATGGGATCTTTGTTGGGTTTAGCTATAACTACAATTACAGCCTCTGACATTGAAGGAGGGAGGGAACCTTCTTTTAGCATTGTGAGGAGCAGTCTGTGAAATATAGGGAGGAGGAGTTCATTGTTTGTCTTATAAAATTCTGCAGGCAGGCCGTCAGGGCCTGGAGTTTTTGCTGACTGAAGAGATGCCACTGCTGTCTGGACCTCTTTAAGAGTAATTGGTTCTTCTAATGTGTTTCTTGCCTCTGTAGTTAATTGGGGGAAATCAATCTGATATAAGAATTGACACATATCTTCCTCAGTAGAGGTGACCTTAGAGGTATATAGCTGTTGATAGTATTGCATAAATTGCCCATTTATGGCCTTGGGATCAGAGTGAATCACACCCTTTTCATCTTTGATATGGGCTATGTGTAGGGAAGAGGAACGTTCCTTGGCCAGCCAAGCTAACATTCTACCTGTCTTCTCTCCCTGTTCGAAGATTTTTTGCGACTGAGCCAGCAGTTGTTTCTTAGTGGTCTCAATCCGCAAAAGAGAGATTTCTCTATGTAAAGACTGCATAGCGTCATATATTAATACGTCTCTAGTGTGTACATACTCGTTTTCCAAAAGGAGTGCCTTTCTCTCAGCTTCCTCTAATGCCAACCGTGTATCCTTCCTAACCCTCCCAATTGCCATTTTGTATTGTCCCCTAGTGTACGCCTTAAAGGCATCCCAAAGCGTAGGTGGAGAAACCGTGCCCTCATTGAGCGTCCAATAGACCCCCAACTCGCCCTCCACCAGGGGGACCACCCTCTCATCCGCAATCCAGAGCCCCGAGAGTCGCCAAAGGGCATTTCCCATAGGAGAGTCTGTTTGCATTTTTAATAGGAGGGGAGCGTGGTCTGAAATACCCCGCGGCAGAATATCCGCCTCAAGTATTCTGGGGAGCAGAGAGTCAGAGGAGTACATCAAATCGATTCTAGAGAAGGATGCATGCGCCGCAGAGTGACATGTATACTGTCTCTCCCCCGGATGCCTCAATCTCCAGATATCCGTAAATCCATAATTGTCAGCCCACTGTGATAAGGGGGTCACCCCTGATGGTCCCACACCCAATCTATCCATGTCTGGGTCTGGGGTCATGTTAAAATCTCCGGCCATAAGTACCCCAGCCGAAGGGTACTGAGCTATTATTGGGGTAATTTTCTTAAGGATCTCCATCGTGGCTGGGGGGGATATATACACCTACTATGAGTAATTCTATCCTGTCGTATATTGCATGAATGGCCACATATCTTCCATCTGGATCCAAATGAAGATCCAACAGTGTAAACCCCACCGACTTGTGGACCAAGACACTGACACCCCGGGAGTACGAGGAATAAGTCGAGTGATAATATGCACCGACCCACGGTCTCTGTAGTGCCAGCGTCCTGCTCCCCACCAGGTGAGTCTCCTGAAACACACATATATGCGGGTTATATTTTTTCAGGAAATTAAAAACCAAAGATCTCTTAATTTTGGAATTCAACCCTCTAACATTCCACGACAGCAGTTTCAGTGGTGGCATTGATTCGCTGTTAAAAATAGGAAACCAGGCTGGCAACCAACCCCTCTCTGGGCCATTTTAAATTTGAGCAGGAGAAAAGAGAGCAAAAATGGCCTACATCCATTACCCTGAGAATCAGACAGCAGACCTCTCATGCCATCCGGTGGACAGAGATCAAAACAGCCCTGTTCCTCAATACAATATACATCAGCACAGCATGTTAAGCATATGTAGCAGCAAAAAAAGAAAAAAAAGGAAAAAATATCAAAAGTCCCAACTTGGAGCAAAAACTTGTGTTCCCCCTCCATCCCCCCCTCCCCCACCCCGCACCACCCCCCAAACTTCGGCGTGCTTCATTCCCAGAAACCTTCATGGCAATTGCCACTTGGGGAGATGAACAAGAAGGGGTCCGAGCGTTACAGTACACACAGTAAGTCTCCCCTTGCAGATGAAGGATAAACGTTCCCTGCAGAATAAAAGAATCAACTTCACCCGGGGACATAAACACAGTCCTCCGGGGGCACATAACTTGAACCTGTTTTCTTCTTTAAAGCTTTAGGTACATATAATCAGAGGGATTGCTCTGCAGAACACGAGCATTTGAGATGCTCTGTCTCATATCTTCTCTGGCCGCACGTGCTTAATTTTTACCTGAAGCAGCTCATCAGTGTCTCTGAATGGTTTCCAGCCATTGCGACGCTTCTTCTGGGGAAGTAAAGAAACGCACCCTTTCACCATCCTGGACCCGCAGCCTCGCCGGGAACAGCATACTATATTTTATTTTCTTGTTGCGTAGGTTTAGTTTCACCTGATCAAATGAACGCCGTTGCTTTTGGGTATCAACTGAAAAATCCGGGAAGATCATTAATTTAGCCCCTTCATATCTCAGCTGTTCAACCTTCCTTGATTCACGGAGGACAAGGTCTCGATCCCTAAAGTTCAATAGTTTCAGGATGAATGTGCGCGGAGGAGCTCCCGGGGGCCCCCGGGCAGCAGGCATTCTATGTGCCCTCTCCACCACAAAGACATCTGAAAATGCCGCTTGAGGTAGCAATTCACGCAGGAGGTTTTCCGTGAATGACGTGGGGTCAGCACCCTCAGCCCCCTCCGGGAGACCCACTATACGGAGGTTGTTCCTCCTATTTCTATTTTCGGCATCCTCTGCACGGGTTTCAAGGGATTTAATTTTTGTCTGCAGCGTGCGGAGCGAGACTGTATGGTCTTGCAACACATCTTCCGTGTCTCCCACGCGGCGTTCAGCTTCATTAAGGCGGGTTCTAAATGTGTCCATGTCTCGCCGTATGAGACTGATATCTAGCTGTATTTGCTCGATTTTCCCTGTAAGGGTTGACTGGCAGTTGGTAATTGCCTGCATAAGGGCCTCAAAATTAGATTTTTCCTGTTCTCTTTCTGGAGGAGGCTGCTCCATGTCTTCAGGCTGCTCCGCCATCTTGTGGCCTTTAGCGGGGCGTGGGGTCTGTCCGGGGGTACTCGGGGCACCTTTTTGGGGCTTGCGGGCTGATACAGGTCCCTTCCCCTTGGTCATACCTCCCTCCACTCCTAATTGCAGCTGTGAGGGCCGCGTTTAGACCGCGGACTTTAGTGTGGTAGGAGTTCCGGCCCACAGACAGGCGAAGCTGCAGCGGGACCCAGGGGACCGCTGTGGGGTTCGTGGGGTGGAAATAAATCTCTTCCCCTGTGTCCTACCTTCCTCCGCTGTGGATTGCAGCTTTTCAGGGGCGTTCCGAGCCAGCAGTCTGCAGGGAAAGAGGACTTTAAACCGGGAAGCGAGCGGAGCTATCTCACTGCACGTCCGCTCCGGTCGCCATCTTGGACACGCCCCCCAGGTGGGCTATTTAAACAGGGCTCCTAAAGAGGTTCATTGCTGTTTGGTCTGCAGCTTCTGTGCTGTATCCTGTTTCCTGTGTGACCTCTGATCCTGATCCAGCTTGTTGTTACCTGTGATTGTCTGCTGTCTGTCCTGATCCCGGCTTCCCTTTAAACTCTGATCCTGCTTGCTGATTCTGTCTGCTGATCTTCTGGTACTACTCAGCTTGTGACCTGACCTCCCTTATGCCTACTGTCTATGCCTGATCTGCCCGATTGTTACCGGCCGGCCTATCTGACCCTGTATCTCGCTCATCCAGCCTGCTACAGCTCCCAGCCCTGCAAGCCTGCATCTGGTACTGCTCTGTGTTGTTCATCCCAGCCTGCCACCAGTCAAGCATCGTGTCAGCTCATCTACTATCTGCCCATTGACCAACACTACTACACGGACTATTGAACTGTTTACAGGCACTCATACCCTGTGCTCCTGTGGCTGATGTATCACTGCCAGTAGTCCAGAAGCCTGAGTTGTACGAGAGGCCTTCCTCTGCACTTATGCTAGTATAATAGTTAGAGTAAACAATTTGCAATGAAGGAAAACAAATCTGCCAGTGGAATCCACAAGGGATTCCAATTCTTGATAAGCCAGGGTTTTATGTATCAGAACACTCACCCTGTGAGAATAGGCAGAGTGAGTGGAGTGATTTGCCCTGCCAACCCAGGAGTATTGTAGACAGAACTCACAGCACAATTGAATAAGGATCTCACAAAGAAAGATAGAGAAGTACAACAAAGGAAAAGTAAGAAATTTACTAGCGACATCAATTATTTTAAAACAGACCAAGTTTTCAAAAGGCAAAGCCAACTTGGACAAATGGATCCCATCTCTACTTACTCCACAACAGAAAAAATTGTGAGAGTCCACCCACGATATGTAAATACAGAATCTGACTATAACACACAAAATAGACCCTATTAGGACTCTTGAGACAGAATTGGAGTTGAAACCCCAACACACAGGGATATGATGAGAGACATGGAAATCAGAACCAACACACCCCATATCAGGCAGATAGAAGATCCCTGTATAATGACCGAACCCCATAAAATGAATGGAAGAAACCACACTATTGGAATAACAATAGGAGTCTCTTTAATGGGAACAATAATTGGCATAAACCACATTATGACCTAAGAGACACCAGGGGACCACCACAAGAACAAAGAGACAATAGGAGACCACCATATGAACAAAGAGAACATAGGGGACCACCACATGAACCATATGGACAACTTGGAAGAAGTCCAGCCAATGAATATGGACAGGGAGAAAGAAGAGGTCCACCGCAGAGATACCATTATCCTTATGAATGCAGTCCAGTACCGACATATAACTATTACGCCCCTCTGAAATATCAACAGTAAGAAGAGAGATATGATAGACATCACCAAACACAACATATTGATTCAGACTACAATAGGTCTTTTTTAGACAGAGGCAGGGAAAATTACCCATCAAGGAATATAGAGGAAAAAGGGAGCACGAGAAGAAGCCCGGAAAGAAGAAAGGATGCAGATCAGGGAAGAGACAACAAAAGAAAAAGAGAATAAAAGGAGAGGACATCTTTAATCTAAGTGGCCAACCACTCACACAAGAGGAGATTGGGGTACTGGATAAAAGGTGGAAATATGCACCCATAAAGAATCTAGATACATTTCAAACTTACATAGGTATTCAAAAATATATTAGAAAACTAAATATCAAGAAATACATTGCAGGCAATTCGATCAAATCCAGACCACCAACAAAAAAATGAGGAAATATTACATAGCACATTTAGAAATTAATCTACTCTTAATCCTCCTGTTAAGGATAATAAACATATTGAGGTTTTTAAAGAAGTGGTTCTACAAGAAATAAAAGATGATTAAGAAAAAGGTAGAACCAAGCTATATAAAAAGTGGCATTCGGAAACTCACAAAGAGGAAAGACCTGGTCATTCGACCAGCAGATAAGTGAGGAGGGATTGTGATCCTCTCTAAAGAGCGGTATAATGAAAGTATGAATAAATTTTTGGAGGATAAAAGCACATACCGCCGACTACTGAGTAATTCCATGTTCAAGAGCAGGAAAGCACTTGAACAAGTCGCCCATCTAGGTCTAAAAAGGAATATACTCAACAAAAAAGAAGCCAGATTTTTAATACCGGACTCTTGTCGCACAACAATCATATATTCATTGCCGAAGATATACAAAGATAAAGCAAATCCATGTTCTAGGCCAATAGTGAATGGAATAGATTCACTCACAGCCAAAATGGGCCAATACATTGACATCTATCTGCAACCAGCCATACAAAATACAAGAGTATCTAAAGGACATCAAACACATGTTGCAGACTATAGAAGGCATATCTAAAAAAGGTCCCTGGATTATGGCTACGACTGATGTATTGTCACTATATACTATAATATTCCACCACCAAGCCTGTAAAGCTGTCAAATGGGGCCTAAGGGCACATACTACGTTACCTTGCGTTCAAAGAAAATATATCATCAAATGTTTGAACTTCTGTTTGAAGAATAGCTATTTCTAGTATAATCTGAACTATTACCACAATCAAACAGGAGTCGCCATGGGAACAAAATTCACTCCTAGCGTAGCAGGCCTATTTATGGCACAATGGGAAGAAGAAAATGTCTTTAAGAAGACACCTGGAAAATTAGCAATATACAAAAGATATATTGATGACATTTTTATCCTATGGAAAGGAGATCGGAACCATTTGGTCCTTTTCTTGGAAAATAAATAAATAAAAATTATAGAAATATCAGATTGTCCTGGGATATTAGCAAAAAGAATATATAAATTCTCAACTTGGAAATTATACAAGAAGAACACAAACTAATTTCAAAAATGCATTTTAAAAATATACATAGAAACAATTATCTCCCATTAGAAATCTGTCACCACAGAAATTGGCTCTATAACATCCTCAACCACTTGCCTACAGGGCACTTTCACCCCTTCCTGCCCAGACCAGTTTTCAGCTTTCAGCGCTCTCACATTTTGAATGACAATTACTCAGTCATGCAACACTGTACCCAGATGAAATTTGCGTCCTTTTTTTTCACATGAATAGAGCTTTCTTTTGGTGGTATTTAATCACTAGTGTTTTTTTTTTATTTTTTGTGCTATAAATAAAAAAAGACTAAAAATTTGGTGAAAAAATGCCTTTTTCTTTGTTTCTGTCATAAAATTTTGCAAATTAGCAATATTTCTTTATAAATTTCGGCCAAAATTTATACGACTACATATCTTTGGTTCAAATAACCCTAATTCATGTATATTATTTGGTTTTTGTGAAACTTATAGAGTCTACAAGCTATGGTGAAAATCATTGAAAATTGATCACACCTGATCACACCTGATCACACCTGATGTACTGAAGACCTATCTCATTTCTTGAGACACTAACAAGCCAGGAAAGTACAAATACCCACAAAATTACCCCATTTTGGAAAGCAGACACCCCAACGTATAATCTATGAGGCATAATGAGTCTTTTGAACTGTTCATTTTTTTCCAGAAGTTTTTGGAAAATGTGGAAAAAAAATGAAAACGCATTTTTTTCCACAAAGTTGTCCATTTTTAAGATATTTCCAACACATAGCATGTACATAGAAAAAATGACACCCTAAAATACATTCTGCTACTCCTCCTGAGTATGGAGATACCACATGTGTGAAACTTTTACACAGCCTGGCCACATACAGAGGCCCGCCAGGGAAGTAGCACCTTCAGGCGTTCTACAAGCATAAATTACACATCTCATTTCTCAACCATCTATTACAGTTTTGAAGGCCTTGGAGCCCCAGGACAAAACGCATGATACAGTTTTACCAGTTGTGCCCATGTAGGCCGGGCACTCAGGGGGCTGGAGCTGGCAATCTCTTCCTTCGTATATGCGGAACGCATACAGATATCCCGTGACTCTCTCGCAAAGCTTATAAAATTTCACTCCGTATTTGTCCCTTTTGCTAGGAATGTATTGTTTTATTCCTAGACGGCCTGAAAAGGGTACCAGGGACTCATCTACACATATTTGCTTATCGGGAACATAGAGTTCTGCAAATCGTTGGGAAAAGAAATTAATGAGTGGGCGAATTTTAATTTAATTTATTGTAATTTGGATGATTGCGGGGAGGGCACTGGGTGTTGTCACTGATATGAAGAAAGCACATTATCATCTCGTATCGGGACCTGGACATTACAGAAGAATAAATGGGCATGTGGTGAATGGGGTGGGTTCACCAATAGGCATGTCCTTCATTTTTTTTGTAAGCCCCATGTTTATGGTGAGGCCCATAAACATTTTGAACTCCTCCAGAGTCAAATCCTTCCACTCGAATGGACGGGCGTATGAAGATTGGGGGTTGTTGGCAATATGCTGCTGGGCATATAAATTGGTCTGGTCCACGATGAGTTGCAGCAAAGTGTTGGGCAAAAATAAATAAAAACAATCAATTTCAGAAAAATTTGGGGTATTGGCCTGCACACCTGACTGTGCGGTGAAAGGGGGAATTCTTGCTGATCCTGAGTCGGAAGGCAGCCATGTTGGATTGGCGAGACTATCTGGGAGATATGTAGCGGCCCTGGCTCTTGGGGGACGTGGTACTCCAGTGCTGGTAGTTGGAGTTCCTGTGCTGGCATTTGGGCGTGATGCTGAGGAAGTGCTGATACTGGGCAGTTCTTGTGGCCTTTCGCTGGCGGTAGCTCTGATAGTGGGCCTTTGGTTTTGGGGTCTATCGCTGGCAGCAGCGCTGGTACTGGGCCTGGGAATTTGATCCTGGGGTATATTGCTGGCGGCTGCCTGGTTTCCAGAGCACCGTGCTCTTTTAGGAGGGATCCATTCTTCCTCTGATTCATTTGCCGATCCACTACTATCAATGGGTTTGAATTTGAATTTGATTCACAATCGGAATTGGCATTTGAATCTGATGAGAATTCCCTGCTGCTCTCATCAGTCATGGAGAGGATCAGAAATGCCTCCTCACTTATATAGAATCTTTTGGACATTTTTTTCTGATGGGCTGTGTGACAAGTGACAAATTAAGGTTACTGATGGGCGACAGGTGATGGGTGACAGGTGGCGGTCACTGATGGTCAACAGGTGATCGGTGACAGGTGACGGTCACTAATGGGTGACAGGTGACACGTGACGGTCACTGGTGGGTAGCAGGTGACGTGCGACGGTCACTGGTGGGTGACAGGTAACGGGTGGCAGTCACTGATGGTAGTCTCTGATGGTGACTAGTGCATTTTATTGGACTGATAGGTGACAGATGAGGGTCATGGATGGGTCACTGATGACGGTCACTGATGGCGGTCACTGATGGCGGTCACTGATGACGGTCACTGATGGGTGACAGGTGCACCGCTGATGGCAGTCTCTGACAGTGACAGGTGCACTTTGTGGGCACTGATGGGTGACAGGTGTTTTTTTTGTGGGCACTGATGGGTGACAGGTGCACTTTTATAAGCACTGATGTTGTGACTGTTGGGTGACAGCTGTAATTGGGGTGGGCGATGTGACAGGTTCTCTTTTATTTGTGGTGTTGGTGCAGTACAGTAAAAACACAGATCGGTCACTCACTGCTCCTGGCTCTTCTCTCCTCATACTGGTAACAGTGTGTGAGGAGAGAAGAGCCGGTAACAGCTAATAACCGGGTTTTGTTTACATTTAGTGATTGGCTGTGAATGGATCACAGCCGATCACGTGTTAAACAGCCACCAGCCATTGGCTGTTTACCCTTGTCGGTGAGGAGCAGTGTTCCTGGGAACACGCCGCCACCGACGTGACCATTCTGCCTGCTCCCGATCACGAGCATGCGCGGTCTAAAGCGGGGAATACCCCTTTGTGATCGGCCGTGACGTAATTGTGGCCGATCACATGGTAAACAGCCATGCCCAATGGCTGTTCACCCCTGTCGGTGACGCGCTGTGTCCAGGGGACACGGCGACACCAACAGAGCAGGTCTGCGCTCCCGCGATCGCGCGCATGCCCTGCGTGAATCAGCCACTGTCATATGGCGGCGGCCCAGAACAAGAGCCGCACTGCTTCGCCGTCATATGCCAACTAATGCGCCTGAGGCAAAATTGTACCAACAAAAGTGATTTCCTGGTCCAGGCTGAAAATATGGGACATAGATTTACCAAGAAAGGCTATCATAACTAATTTGTAAAGAGAAAAATAATAGAAGTAGCAGAGATGAATCACAATGAATTGATCAAAGACAGAAATAAACAGGAGTTACCAACAGATACAGTACCCAATTATCCTCGACTATAATATACAATATAGAAAAATAGAAAAAATCATAAAGCGACACTGGCATATATTATTGGCCGACAGACAGTTACAAGATGTGCTACCTACCAATCCCAGATTTGTATACAAAAGAGCATAAGGTTGTAAAAAGTGTATTACACTCACCAACAAGAGGACTGACGTTTTTTACAGAAAAAGTTTTCTATCCCTGCAAACATTGTTTTGCATGCACAAAAACTAAACGTCTAAACTAAAAGAAACAGCTTTACATCCACAAGTACAGGGAACACCTTTGAGGTCAAAGACTTTGTATGTTGTAACACAGAAGGGGCTGTCTATGCCTTGGAATGTAGCCGTGGATGCAAAACATAGGACGTACCAAAAGACCCCTAAAAGTACATATCAAAGAACACGTCCAAAATATCCTTATAGGATACGATAAGCACAGTGTATCTAAGCATTTCCTCTTATGCCACAACAAAGACCCCACTCATTTAAAATTTTGGGGGATAGAACCATATAACAAACACTGGCAGGAAAGCCATAAAGTGAGGACTCTCAGCCAGTTGGAGTCAAAATGTTTTTTTATATTGGATATTTTTCACCCCGAGGCCTCAATATTGAATTTGATCTTAATCATTTTCTTTGTGATTTTTAATATTTTTAATATCTATATTTATTTATATATAAGATTTGCTTCTTAGTGTGCCATTTCTGCCTTAAAAGTTGCCCGATTACCCCCTTTTTATTATTACACATTTTAGTAATATATATAACCTTCGTCTATATATTTATTGTTGTCTATTTTTAGTCATATCAAGATGCTATCTCCATTATATAATGAATTGTGTGTAAACCTTCTCTGCAGTAACTGTTGACGTCAGTTCTGGTGTCTCCCTCACCCTGATATCCAAAGATAAAGCCGATAGTGCCGTTATTCTGTGATATAAATAAAACTTTATTTTTATTTATATAGGCTTTTGGAACAGCTCCCATTGTGGATTGCTAGTCTTTCTAGATCTCCTATAATCTTTTTATTGTTTTTTAACCTTTTTAAGTATTTAATCCAATGTCTCTAGTAAAATATATCCATATCTCCAGCGGACTACTAGAAAATGGCCGCGATATTCGCTATGCAAAAAATCCATCTAAACATGGCCGCTACACTATTTCTCTATCATTGAGCTACAAGAAAATGGCTGCTCATTTGAAAGAGCAGCCATTTAATGCTTTAGACTATTTAAAGTCATTTCCAGTGCCAGTCTTTATCCACTGATGAAGTCATGTGACCGTGACGATACGTGTTGGGACGGACAGGCACCAGAAGTGATGACAGAACATGAGCTCGCCGCTTGTGGTGTTTTGATTTTAACTTTTAAAGAAATGTGAGTACTCCTTATTGCTTTTAACAAATAAAAACATTGTCTTCGAAATACTACTCTATCTGGAATCCCCCCTTTCATCTTTCTCCATATTATATATACATCCATTGGGAGAGAAATATTATTGCCTATACCAAATCAGCGCCATTATACTGAGAGTAGGTTATCAAGAAGCCAGCTTCGTGAACACCATTGATCTTCACCATTATACATACGCAGTTGCCTCACAACCGTGTACTACTACCTTTAGCATTTTATTGTATGCTTCACTGTTTGGATATTCTTTAACATATTTTGTGGCAGTTTTAGACAGGTCACTGTGTCCGTAAGGTGAGTCTCTTGAAGGCCCACAATAGCTGGGTGGAACTTATGTAGGCAGGAGGATATCAATGTCCGTTTCAAGGGATCTTTCACTCCTCGAACATTCCAGGATACTAAGGGTGTAGAAGACATGGTACTTAGTATGATGTTAAGTGACAGGAGATATCGTGGTATAAGGGCTGGTCCTCAGCGGTTACATTGCTGAAATCACTGTGATCAACATATAGGCTTGGAGAGAACTATAGTATACTCATGTTGACATGCGGTATATTAGCACACTGGAAAAATACACATATTAGGAGGTACACAGTCTTGCGCAACCACGCATTAACCACTTAAGCCCCGGGCCATTTGGCTGGCCAAAGACCAGAGCACTTTTTTGCGATTTGGCACTGCGTCTCTTTAACTGACAATTGTGCGGTTGTGCAACATGGCTCCCAAACAAAATTGACATCCTTTTTTCCCCACATATAGAAATTTCTTTTGGTGGTATTTGATCACCTCTGTGGTTTTTATTTTTTGCGCTATAAACAAAAAATATAAAAAAAATATATAAAAAAACTTTTTTTTCCCTCAGTTTAGGCCGATACAGATTCTTCTACATATTTTTGATAAAAAAATTGTAATAAGCGTTCTTTGATTGGTTTGCGCAAAAGTTATAGCGTCTACAAAATAGGGGATAGTTTTATAGCACTTTCATTAATTTTTTTTTTTTTTACTAGTTTTTTTTTTTTTTTTTTTGCTACTTCAGCGTTTACAATGAGAGGGTTTAAATCACTGTATATGGGTCATTTTTTCCATCTCGATAGCGTCACATCATCGTAGCAAGATATAATTTTCTTGTTTTCCATTTTAAGAAATCTTTATTTATTCTTAACACTCTTAAAAAGACAAAAATAAGCCCTCAGCTGCCCCTGAACCCGATTAACATCTTAAATACCCATATCTCACCTCCCCTACCCCCCCCCGTCCCGCAGTCATGCTTCCGCTAATACATGCATTCCTTATATGAACTTCTCTGCAAACTTCCCTGTTCTTTTAAAGGATAGCCACTTCACCCATTTTGTTCCCTCCCAATCTTCTTCTATCTCATTCAGAGAGTCTTCAGCATCACCTGCCTCTAAGGTATAAATTTCACTAACCCTAATTAGCCAATCTCGAATGCTTGGGCCTTCCATCTCTTGCCATTTTTTTGGTATTAAACTTTTTGCCGCATTTAGGAGAACTGGAGTTAGAGAAGCGTTATACTTGCCAGTCTGACCTTCAGTCCCATGGAACAAGCATACCCAAGGATCTTCCCTGATCTCAGTACCTGTTATCTCCTGTATTGTCTTAAAGCGGGGGTCCACCTATCTATCGTTTTTTTTTTTTTGGAGTTCATTCACAAACTTTTCTTCTCATAATTATCTACTCACATGTTCTGTGTAATAAGTCCGCCTGTGTCCGATTTCATTGTAAAGAATAACTTATAAAATTCACTGAAGGCGGTTTCCATCTTCATTGTGGGCATTTGAAGCCCACAAGGATGTATTTCCTGGATGCGGTGAATGCTGGGAGCAGAGATGTTGTGATGACGCTGTTGCACAATGCATGCTGGGAAGCCTGAGACTAGCTCCCAGGGAGTGTGGGAGGTCTGGGAGAGGCTAGAAACACGCCTACTCCCATGGGAGGAAAATCAGGAAGTGCAAAGAAGATTAGAAAAAAAAGGTAATTACGGCGATTTAAATTTTTTTACACAGCATGTCAGCATCTAGGCAAGGAAGAGAATGCATAGAGATAATGTTCAAAATTTGGGTGGAACCCCGCTTTAAGTACCTGTTGCCAGAATCTTTTGATAATTGGGCATTCCCACCAAAGGTGGGCCATTGTTCCCCTGGTGGAACATCCCCTCCAACAGTTTCCAAAGGTTTCTGGTTGCATCTTATTCACTCTATCTGGCGTCATGTACCATCTGGCTAGGCATTTAAAATTAGATTCTATCGTTCTCGTATCTACTGCCGATTTATGTGTTGCATTTAAAATAGTCTCCCAAGTCACGCCACTAGGTATAGGGCCCAGCTCGGATTCCCATTTATTACAGTATAGTGGTTTCACTCCTTCACCCTCATCCCGCACTATTTTATATAATTCTTTAGTTTTCTTTGTAATTCTGTTCTTCAAAAACAATTTCTCCAAAGGTTCTCCTTATCTCTAATTGGGCCGGGGAGGCTTTTAATAAAGTTCGCAAGCTGATTATACCGCCATATGTCAATATTCATTAGGTCCTTGAGTAGGGTTAACTCCTGAAAAGTGGCAATTTTACCATTTTTTGTAATATCCAACAATTGTGTCTCATGCTTTCTTATCCAATTCCCTCCCACTTCCCTCAACCCAGGCAGAAAAAACTCATTTTCCTTTAAATAAATAAGTGGTGAATTAAATTCCCAAACCTTTTGTTTGTGTAACCGATCCCAAGTCTTTAAAATGTAACGTGTTATAATATGTGCATTCGGACCTAATTTCCTGAAGTGTGGTGGATTCCAAATTAGTTGGTGTAGTTTTACATTGCTCATATCTTCTTCTAATTTCACCCATCTTTTTTCTATCGGTTCCTTACCCCATTCTAACACTCGTGATAGTACTATCACTCTGTGGTATTTTTTAAAGTCTGGAAGGGCCAGACCACCCTTTGCTTTATCCCTACTCAGAACCTTGTAGGCAATACGTGGCTTCTTATTCTTCCATATAAATTTGGTAAGAATATTGTTCAGAACTAGGGATGAGCTTCGTGTTCGAGTCAAACCCATGTTCGACTCGAACATCGGCTGTTCCCTCGTTCGCCGAATTGTGAACAATATGGGCCGTTCGCGCCAAATTCGTGTGGCGCGTCACGGCCCATAATTCACTGCGGCATTGCAGTGCATTGCTTGCTGATGATTGGCCAAGCATGCACTATGACCCGCATGCTTGGCCAATCACAGCGCCGCCTTAACAGAGAGCCATAATTGGCCAAAGCCAAGGAGGCTTTGGCCAATTATGGCTCAGGGGATTTAGTACACGCCCCACACTATATAAGGCTGCCTGCACGGCGGCCCTGTGCAGTGTGTTCCGGTGTGCTTAGAGAGAGAGAGAGACAGTGTCATTTCATTTGAGCTGGCTAGATTAGGCAGGACAGTCAGTCAGTTAGCTGCACTTAAAGTGTATTGTGTATATATATATGCATCCCAGGTGTTGCATATATATATATAAATATACACTGTATTCAGTTTAGCTAGATCCGTTCCTGTTATCTTCTAGACTATTTACATTTAGTGCAGTGCGTCCTGCTCACAGTGTTCAGCTAGATCCGTTCCTGTTATATTCCTACTGACAGGCAGGCTTGTCTTGTTACAGTATTTTGAAGAAAATTACTGGTGTTCTTTTGATCCTATTAGTACCACAGTCAGGCAGCTAGACTATTTACATTTAGTGCAGTGCGTCCTGCTCACAGTGTTCAGCTAGATCCATTCCTGTTATATTCCTACTGACAGGCAGGCTTGTCTTGTTACAGTATTTTGAAGAAAATTACTGGTGTTCTTTTGATCCTATTAGTACCACAGTCAGGCAGCTAGACTATTTACATTTAGTGCAGTGCGTCCTGCTCACAGTGTTCAGCTAGATCCGTTCCTGTTATCTTCTTACTGACAGGCAGGCTTGTCTTTTTACAGTATTTTAAAGAAAATTACTGGTGTTCTTTTGATCCTATTAGTACCACAGTCAGGCAGCTAGACTATTTACAGTTAGTGCAGTGCGTCCTGCCCACAGTGTTCTGCTAAACCTACAAGTAAGTGGGGTGCGTCCTGCTCACAGTGTTCAGCTAAACCTACAAGTTAGTGGGGTGCGTCCACCTCACAGTGTTCAGCTAAACCTACAAGCTAGTGGGGTGCGTCCTGCTCACAGTGTTCAGCTAGATCCGTTTCTGTTATCTTCTTACTAACAGGTAGGCTTGTCTTGTTACAGTAAATACAGCTACCTGAAGAAAATTGCTGGTGTTCTTTT
This sequence comes from Aquarana catesbeiana, assembly GCF_042186555.1. Taxonomy (NCBI): domain Eukaryota; kingdom Metazoa; phylum Chordata; class Amphibia; order Anura; family Ranidae; genus Aquarana; species Aquarana catesbeiana. The sequence goes on along the minus strand of NC_133328.1, from coordinate 157,217,217 downwards.
GATCCTATTAGTACCACAGTCAGGCAGCTAGACTATTTACAGTTAGTGCAGTGCGTCCTGCTCACAGTGTTCTGCTAAACCTACAAGTTAGTGGGGTGCGTCCTGCTCACAGTGTTCAGCTAAACCTACAAGTTAGTGGGGTGCGTCCACCTCACAGTGTTCAGCTAAACCTACAAGCTAGTGGGGTGCGTCCTGCTCACAGTGTTCAGCTAGATCCGTTTCTGTTATCTTCTTACTGACAGGCAGGCTTGTCTTGTTACAGTAAATACAGCTACCTGAAGAAAATTGCTGGTGTTCTTTTGATCCTATTAGTACCACAGTCAGGCAGCTAGACTATTTACAGTTAGTGCAGTGCGTCCTGCTCACAGTGTTCTGCTAAACCTACAAGTTAGTGGGGTGCGTCCTGCTCACAGTGTTCAGCTAAACCTACAAGTTAGTGGGGTGCGTCCACCTCACAGTGTTCAGCTAAACCTACAAGCTAGTGGGGTGCGTCCTGCTCACAGTGTTCAGCTAGATCCGTTTCTGTTATCTTCTTACTGACAGGCAGGCTTGTCTTGTTACAGTAAATACAGCTACCTGAAGAAAATTGCTGGTGTTCTTTTGATCCTATTAGTACCACAGTCAGGCAGCTAGACTATTTACAGTTAGTGCAGTGCGTCCTGCTTACAGTGTTCTGCTAAACCTACAAGTTAGTAGGGTGCGTCCTGCTCACAGTGTTCAGCTAAACCTACAAGTTAGTGGGGTGCGTCCACCTCACAGTGTTCAGCTAAACCTACAAGCTAGTGGGGTGCGTCCTGCTCACAGTGTTCAGCTAAACCTACAAGTTAGTGGGGTGCGTCCACCTCACAGTGTTCAGCTAAACCTACAAGCTAGTGGGGTGCGTCCTGCTCACAGTGTTCAGCTAGATCCGTTTCTGTTATCTTCTTACTGACAGGCAGGCTTGTCTTGTTACAGTAAATACAGCTACCTGAAGAAAATTGCTGGTGTTCTTTTGATCCTATTAGTACCACAGTCAGGCAGCTAGACTATTTACAGTTAGTGCAGTGCGTCCTGCTCACAGTGTTCTGCTAAACCTACAAGTTAGTGGGGTGCGTCCTGCTCACAGTGTTCAGCTAAACCTACAAGTTAGTGGGGTGCGTCCACCTCACAGTGTTCAGCTAAACCTACAAGCTAGTGGGGTGCGTCCTGCTCACAGTGTTCAGCTAGATCCGTTTCTGTTATCTTCTTACTGACAGGCAGGCTTGTCTTGTTACAGTAAATACAGCTACCTGAAGAAAATTGCTGGTGTTCTTTTGATCCTATTAGTACCACAGTCAGGCAGCTAGACTATTTACAGTTAGTGCAGTGCGTCCTGCTCACAGTGTTCTGCTAAACCTACAAGTTAGTGGGGTGCGTCCTGCTCACAGTGTTCAGCTAAACCTACAAGTTAGTGGGGTGCGTCCACCTCACAGTGTTCAGCTAAACCTACAAGCTAGTGGGGTGCGTCCTGCTCACAGTGTTCAGCTAGATCCGTTCCTGTTATCTTCTTACTGACAGGCAGGCTTGTCTTGTTACAGTAAATACAGCTACCTGAAGAAAATTGCTGGTGTTCTTTTGATCCTATTAGTACCACAGTCAGGCAGCTAGACTATTTACAGTTAGTGCAGTGCGTCCTGCTCACAGTGTTCTGCTAAACCTACAAGTTAGTGGGGTGCGTCCTGCTCACAGTGTTCAGCTAAACCTACAAGTTAGTGGGGTGCGTCCACCTCACAGTGTTCAGCTAAACCTACAAGCTAGTGGGGTGCGTCCTGCTCACAGTGTTCAGCTAGATCCGTTCCTGTTATCTTCTTACTGACAGGCAGGCTTGTCTTGTTACAGTATTTTAAAGAAAATTGCTGGTGTTCTTTTGATCCTATTAGTACCACAGTCAGGCAGCTAGACTATTTACAGTTAGTGCAGTGCGTCCTGCTCACAGTGTTCTGCTAAACCTACAAGTTAGTGGGGTGCGCCCTGCTCACAGTGTTCAGCTAAACCTACAAGTTAGTGGGGTGCGTCCACCTCACAGTGTTCAGCTAAAGCTACCTGTAGAAGGTTGGTGGTGTTCTCATACTACAGGCAGGCAGTTGATTTTGCTAGCTGCAGTATCAGTACATATATATATATATATATATATATATATATATATATATATATATATATATCCCAGCTTAGTGCAGCTACAGGCCATTAGTATGTCTGGAAGGCCAAGAAGGAGAGGCAGACAGTCACAAGCCAATAAGAGAGGGCAAGCAGGCTCTGTGTCTAGTGCTGGTCGTGGAGACGGTGCATCCTCATCAGCACATGGCCATGGGACACGCTTGGTCTTTTTTTCGGCAGCTGGCCACGTTGAGCCGCAACATGCGGAAGACTTGGTCGAGTGGATGACCAAGCCGTCCTCATCCTCCTCATCCTCTCTCACCCATGCCCAGGGTACTTTGTCTGGCAAAGCAGAGGCCTCTTCCCTTGGCTCAATGTCATCAGTGACTCCTTCCCTAGCCCCACCATGTCCTCCTGAGGAGTCCCTCGAACTGTTTGACCACAGTGTTGGGTACATGCTCCAGGAGGATGCCCAGCATTTGGAAGGCTCTGATGATGATACTGAGCTCGATGAAGGCAGTAACACGAGCACGGACAGAGGGGGTGCCCAAGAAGGACAGCAATCTGGCAGTCATGCTCCCCCTGCTGCAGCATACTGCCAGGTTTGCTCCAGTGATGAGGAGGGAGGGGATGATGAGGTCACTGACTCAACGTGGGTGCCTGATAGGAGAGAGGAGGAGGAGGCGGCACATCACCAATGAGGCAGGATGCCCTCCAGGGGCCAGCCTAAGGGCAGCACATTGACTGCATCACACCCCAAAGCTCCACATGTGCAGGGCGCTGCAGTCTCTGCGCGTTATTCAAAAAGTTCTTTGGTGTGGGCCTTTTTTGAGACGAGTGCATCAGATCGCACCGCTGCTATTTGCAACATATGTCTCAAGCGTATCTCGCGTGGCCAAAACATCTCCCGCTTGGGTACCACATGCTTGACCAGACATATGTTGACCTGCCATGCAGTTCGTTGGCAAGCGTATCTAAAAGACCCACACCAAAGAACAAAGAGGACCTCTGCTTGCTCCTCATCAGCTGAGATTTCCAACCCCACTAGACCTTCAGTCCTCTCTGAGACCTGCACTGAGAGGAATGAAGGTGTAGAATTAGGTGTGTCACAGCCAAGTACTTGTGGGCAATCTGATTTTGGTACACCGACGTCAGATTGTACCAGGCAAATTTCCCTGCCCCAGCTGCTGCACCGCCGAAAGAAGTTTGCTCCCAGCCATCCACATGCCCAACGGTTGAATGCTAGCTTGGCAAAATTGCTAGCACTTCAACTGCTGCCTTTTCAGTTGGTAGACTCTGCCCCCTTCCGTGAGTTTGTGGAATGTGCGGTTCCTCAGTGGCAGGTACCCAAACGCCACTTTTTCTCACGGAAGGCAATTCCGGCTCTCTACCGGCATGTGGCAGGCAATGTCCATGCCTCGCTGGACAGGGCGGTCAGCGGTAAGGTGCATATTACCGCTGACTCATGGTCCAGCAGGCATGGACAGGGACGTTACCTAAGTTTCATTGGGTGACTCTGCTGGCAGCTGGGAAGGATGCAGGACAAGGTGCAGTAGTGTTGGAGGTTGTTCCGCCACCACGCCTCCAAAATGCTAATGATTGTGACACACCTCTCTCCTCCACCCCCTCCTCTTCTTCTTCCTCCATGGCCTCTTCCTCGGAACCAGCGGTGCTCCGTAGTCGTTCAAGGGGCTACGCAAGTACGCAGGCCAAAAGATGCCATGCGGTGCTTGAGCTGGTGTGCTTGGGGGACAGGAGCCACACTGGGGCAGAGGTTCTGTCAGCTCTGCAGGGGCAGGTTCAGAGGTGGTTGACGCCATGCCAACTTAAGGCAGGAATGGTGGTTTGCGACAATGGCACCAACCTCCTCTCTGCCCTCCGACAGGGACAAATGACCCATGTGCCCTGTTTGGCTCACATCCTTAACTTGGTGGTGCAGCGGTTCTTGGGCAGGTACCCAGGCTTACAGGATGTCCTGAGGCAGGCCAGGAAAGTCTGTGTGCATTTCCGCCGGTCATATAATGCCAGTGCTCGGCTGACGGACCTCCAAAAGGAGTTTAACCTGCCCAAGAACCGCTTAATCTGTGACATGCCCACCAGGTGGAACTCAACGTTGGCCATGCTGCAGCGGCTGCACACGCAGCAGAGGGCCATCAATGAGTACCTGTGCGACTATGGCACCAGGACAGGGTCAGGGGAGCTTGTTTTTTTTTCCCCACGCCAGTGGGCCATGATCAGGGATGCATGCACTGTCCTGTCACCATTTGAGGAGGCCACGAGGATGGTGAGCAGTGACAGTGCATGCATCAGTGACACTGTCCCCCTTGTCCACCTGTTGGAGCACACGCTGCGTGGAATAATGGACAGGGCACTTGAGGCAGAACAGAGGCAGGAAGAGGAGGACTTCCTTAGCTCTCAAGGCCCCCTTTATCCAGACAGTGTTCCTGCGTGCCCGCCGATCACACAGGAAGAGGACGAGGAGGAAGAGGAGGAGGAGGAGGAGGAAGATTGTGTCAGTATGGAGGTGGAGCCTGGCACTCAGCATCAGCAGCAGTCTTTAAGGGATCAGTCCCAAGAAACACATGGACTTGTACGTGGCTGGGAGGAGGTGGCTGCGGACCATGTCGTCCTTAGTGACCCAGAGGACTCTGGACCGAATGCCTCAGCAAACCTACGCTGCATGGCCTCCCTGATCCTGCAAAGCCTGCATAAGGATCCTCGTATTCGTGGTATCAAGGAGAAGGACCAATACTGGCTGGCAACCCTCCTTGATCCACGTTACAAGGGTAAGGTTGCGGACCTTATCTTGCCATCGCAGAGGGAGCAGAGGATGAAACATCTTCGGGAGGCCTTGCAGAAAGGTCTGTGCAACGCGTTCCCAGAGACTGGGAGGTTACAAACTCCTGTTTCTGGACAACGTGTTGCTGAGGCTTCGGTCAGTCAAAGAAGGAGCGGTGGAGAAGGTGGCCGTCTGACCGATGCGTTCAGACAATTTTTTGGTCCGCAGCCCCAAGGTATGATCGGTTCCAGCAACCATCGCCAGCGTCTGTTTTAGATGGTGCAGGAATACCTAGGGGCAAGATCAGACTTGGACACCTTTCCCACCGAAAATCCTCTGGGTTACTGGGTCTTGAGGATGGATCACTGGCCAGAGCTTGCACAGTATGCAATTGAGCTACTGGCCTGTCCTGCATCCAGCGTTCTTTCGGAACGCACATTCAGTGCTGCTGGAGGCGTGGTAACCGATCACAGGGTGCGTCTGTCCACTGACTCGGTCGATCGACTGACCTTCATAAAAATGAATGAGTCTTGGATCACCACCAGCTACCAAGCACCTGATGCTGATGTAACCGAATAATTTTTTTTGAAATCTCAGATCCCTTCAAAGACTGCCTATGCTGATGCTGAGTGACTATCCCTGAGTAATTATCCTCTTCCTCCTCAATCATCACGCTGATAGCTTGTAAGAACATTTTTGGTTCTGGGTGCCACCACCAGTGCCTAAGGCACAATTTTTCAGCCCCTGTTTAACAGGGGCGTGTAATTACGATTTTTGATGTAATACTTTGCAGCAGGGCTCGTTCCTGCATTCCAACTAGAGTGTCTGTGAGGGGTTGCAGTGTTGTGGCACCAGCACCAGTGCCTAAGGCCCAATTTTTCAGCCCTTGTTTAACAGGGGCGTGTAATTACAATTTTTGATGCAATACTTTGCAGCAGGGCTCGTTCCTGCATTCCAACTAGAGTGTCTGTGAGGGGTTGCAGTGTTGTGGCACCAGCACCAGTGCCTAAGGCCTAATTTTTCAGCTCCTGTTCAACAGGGGCATGTAATTACAATTCTTGATCTAATATTTCACAGCAGAGCCCTGTGAGGGCTTACAGTGTTGTGGCCACAGCAACACCTAAGGCCCAAATTTCTGCTGAGTATATAGGGCAGGACCCTACTTTCAAACAACTAACTTACAAACGACTCCTACTTGCAAACGGAAGGAGACAACAGGAAGTGAAATCTACCCCTAGGAAGGGAAATTCTCTCCTGTAAGAGTTAATATGGGAAAAACATTTCTCCTTTCCACTGATGCTTTCCAATCCATTGGGACAAAAAGTGAGGTGAAATCTTCTGAAGAGGAGGAAAGACAGCAAAACAAATGTCACAGGGGTGATAACCCTTCCCTATGTTTTCCAAAAAGCTTAAAAAAGATTTTTTGGCTGGAGCTAAACACGTTAAAAATGTACCCGTTCAAAATTACAAAGAGATTCTACTTAACAACAAACCTACAGCCTGTATACTGCTGTTCAGAGTATATAGGGCCTGGTGGCCCCACACCTTTCCTTATTTTAATTTGGGTGCGGGGTTCCCCTTAATATCCATACAAGACCCAAAGGGCCTGGTAATGGACTGGGTGGTACCCATGCCGTTTGTCTCACTGATTTTCATCCATATTGCCAGGACCCGACATTACATTAAACCCGCAAGCAGTTTTAAATGAGATTTTTTCCTTTAAAAATGACATTTGGTGCAGGGACTGTTCTAAACACGGGAAACACGCGTCACTTTACAGGCATACTATAGACACCCCTCAGGTACGATATTTAAAGGAATATTTCACTTTTTTTTTTTTTACTTTAAGCATCATTAAAATCACTGCTCCCGAAAAAACGGCCGTTTTTAAAAGTTTTTTTTTGCATTGATACATGTCCCCTGGGGTAGGACCCGGGTCCCCAAACCCTTTTTAGGACAATACCATGCAAATTAGCCTTTAAAATGAGCACTTTTGATTTCGAACGTTCGAGTCCCATAGACGTCAATGGGGTTCTAACGTTCGTGCGAACTTTCGGTCCGTTCGCAGGGTCTGGTGCGAACCGAACCGGGGGGTGTTCGGCTCATCCCTATTCAGAACCCTGAAAAAGGACTGCGCTAGCGGGATTGGGAGTAACTGCATTTTATACAAAATCTTCGGAGCCAGGGTCATCTTAACAGTATTAACTCGACCTAGCCAAGAGATTGAGAGATGCATACTTTTTCTCATTTCCTGCTTTATCTTGTCAAGGAGGGGGATAAAGTTTAAGCGGTATTCTTTTTACTAGTAATGGCAGCAATCAGCGATTTTTATTGTGACTGCGACATTATGGCGGACAGATCGGACACTTTTAGCGCTATTGTGGGACCATTCACATTTATACAGTGATCAGTGCAATTAAAAATGCATTGATTACTGTGTAAATGTGACTGGCAGTGAAGGGGTTAACCGCTAGGGGATGCTGTAGGGGTTAAGTGTGTCCTAGGGAGTGATTCTAACTGTGGGAGATGGGCTATGTGTGACACGACACTGATCACCGCTCCCGATTACAGGGAGCTGTGGTCAGTGTCAATAGGCAGAACGGGGAAATGCTGATTTACATCAGCATTTCCCCATTCTTCCTCTCCGTGAGATGATCGCAGGTATCCCCGTGGACATCAAGTCTGTGGGACCCGCAATCACACCTACGGAGCTTCTTAAAGGGCAACGTACAGGTTAATATGTACGTGCCCTTCTGCCAACGTATATCAGCGTGAGACGGTCGGCAAGAGGTTAAACATGACTAAGGGTAACGGAGCCATGGAAAGTAGATGCACGTGTCTGATCATCATCACTCCAGCAAAGGCAAGGGCTCTCCTTGATCTAAAAGAAAAAGTTCTGAACGGATACGTTATTTTGCTATTCTAAACATAGTTCCACTTCTCAAAGTCTTTTTTTCTTAAGGCCCCTTTCACACCTACGGACCATTTATCCGTTTTTCATCCATCTGTTGACGGATGAAAAATGGGCATCAATGCATGTCTATGGAAAAACAGATGATGGATGATCATCTATTTTCATTCGTTTTCATCAGCTTCCATTAACATCCGTTTTTTTTGAACGGATGAAAGCCCTATTTTCCATCCGTCAAAAAAATGGATCGGAAGAAAAACTGATGTAAATTGACAAATGGCCAGGGCAGGGGAAGAGCAGTATACACAGTGAAGGGGCAGTCTGTAATGACAGTTTCCCTCACTTGCCAGTGCTGACTGTCACTGTCAGCTTTTAAATGTAATTGCTGGCTTTTTTTCCCTTTACTCTGGCGCTGTAATTTTTTTTTTTGGGGGGGGGGGTTTGGGGCAGTGAAAGATAGGAGAGGTGAAGAGCAATACATACAGTGAGGGACTGCATTACAGCACGGCTATTAAGTATAGAAGAAAAATCCGACAATTACATTTAAAAGCTGACAGTGACAGTCAGCATCTGCAAGTGAGGGAGCCTGTCTGTACAGACTGCCCCTCACTGTATATACTGCTCTTCCCCTGTCCTGCCCCTCTCCTTGCACACACTCCCCCCCCCCCCCCAAGAGGATCTGTATGTTTCCCGATTCTAGTGCAGAGCCAGAGCTGTCAATAAAAAAAAAAAAAGACATTCCCCAGCCGAGAGAGAGAATAGAGAAGAGAAGATACAATGTATCTCTACTTATTTTAGATCAAATGAATCAATTTCTGTCTGTAGATGAGCTCAGTTTAACCATTTAAAGACTAAACCTTTTTCTGACATTTGTTGCTTACAAGTTAAAATCATAATTTTTTGCTAGAAAATTACTTAGAAACCCCAAACATTAGATATATATTTTTAGCAGAGACCCTAGAGATGAAAATGGCAATCGTTGCAATGTTTTATGTCACACTGTATTTGCACAGCGGCCTTTCAAACACAATGTTTTTGGAAAAAATAAACTTCCATGAATTAAAAAAACTAAACAGTAAAATTAGCCCAATTTTTTTGTAGAATGTGAAAGATGTTTTGCCATGAGAATCATGATCTTTATTCTAAGCAAAAAAAAATTGTGATTCTCATTTTATCCAGAATCGTGCAGCTCTAATGTAATCCCTGCCTGTTACATCTGCTACCAGACCCCTCCTGGTTAGGTAATCCTGAGGACTGCAACCTGACCCTCACATGCAGCAAAAACCATTGCCTTCACCAGTGAAGACTGGTTAGTGCTTAGACCCCTTGCCTCACGTGAGCCTCCGTCATCTGCCAGGATGACCTGCTTGTGTACTTATCCTGCTGGTCAATAGCTATAGCTTTTGGTCTTCGAGTCTGAGTCACAGGCTCCCATCAAGAGAGCTTGAGTATGCCTTCCCTTTATGCTCAGATGCACCATTCATAGAAGCTATACATAAGCTTATATAAATGAAACAGAACCTATGAATGGAGTGGGCAGCTTCTATAAATGGAGAAGCTGGGCAGAAATGGCAGGCATAGTTGGGGTCTCTTTATGAGAGCCTGTGACAGCCCCTTAGCTGTATTAAATCCCACCACACTGAAATATTAGTGCGGCAGGATGGAATGCATTGACTGAGGAGGATTTCTACTAACAGATGTGGAATTAGCACAAGGGACATATCATACTTACTGTAAATGATGTCCCTTTTGCTGATTTTTCTGCTTTTATTTAGCCACAGCTAGCTAACACATAGCATAGTGATCTGCTTTTAATAGTGTGTGCTTTTAATTTCTTGAAATACTAACTTTGTTTGAGATATAGATTTCTTGAGTGTATTGTAAAATGTTTAATTTTGATTTGTACATGAAAGTGTTTGGCTTTCATGTACTAGTGAATCAGATTGGATAAGAGCCAATCAACTTTAACTTTAAGTGTGTACTTAAGTAAATTTTGTCTCAAGTTTTGAAATGAATCAGACTGTTAAATTAAGATGATTATAACAAATAAATTACAGTTTTGATAAGCATTTCCTTGAATATCTCCCGAATTAAAAAAAAAAAAAAAAGATTTACGAGACTGTACAAGTCTTTATCGGCATACTTGTTTTGGATTAGTGTCTAAAAATAATTTTGGTAAAGGGTCAGTGTTAAAGCCAGGAATCTATTATTTTTGGGACATACCAGTAATGGCTGCCTCCATATTTATCTTGACAGGTTTTCTTTAAAGAAAAGTGTAAAGTGGTACATTTATGCTTCTGAGTGTAAGACTGGATTGACAGATTGTGTTGTTAAAATGAGTGCAGTTTTGTACAATGTTAATGTGCTGAGTTTTTGTACATTTATATGTATTTATATGAAACACATGTTTTTAAAGAACACTAACCTGCATTTTGTAGTTGTTTTCTTTGATTGTATTTTCTTTCTTCACAATTACATTTTATTGAAAGAATAACAGAGCACAAAACTACAACGCTGTCACCATAGGTGTGCACAGCCTATTGTATTAGGGTGTGCACCCCAAAGCTCAAACACACATGCCTTTCTCTGCAGCCTCCGCTGCACTGGACAATGAATGAAAAGGAAGTGCTCTTTGCTGAGCAGCTTCCTGTTCATTCACAAACTGAAGCATAATAATCACCTACTTACTTAGTAATTAAAACACTTTACTATGCTTCAGCTATGAACACAGTGAGTGATGAGTGTGTTCACTATGCTCATGTTAGAAAAGGAAGGGACCAGTAAATGACATAATGACTAGCCCCTTCCCCTGCTTTCCATCCTGAAACATCCTCGCAGCAGCCGGGGGAGAGGAGAGGAGGGATGCCAGCAGCACTGTGGGGGGCATAAAACCAGGGAAAGCCAAGGCAGTAGGTTAGGGTGTGCTCTGACACACCCCTGCGCACAGGATGTCACATTAACTGCACACATCGATTTAGCATATTCTTATTGCTTCAGTCTTACAAAACAGTTACAAAAAGAAAACATTTGTAACGATTTTAAAAAAACATGTCTCTCAAAAACAGGAATATAATTATATAAAGGAAATTAAAAGTAGAAATAGAAGGAAAGTAATTGAGAGCCTGTTTGTTGGATACATTAATGAGCCTATTTTGGTTGTACGGAATTAACAGTTAAGCGAAATGTCTATATGACAAAGCAATCCTTTCACAGCTAGTATCATTTATCTTTGCATCAAGGAGGGGTAATCTTGAGAATATTGGAACAGAAATAATGCTGTCCATGTTTTGTGGAAACAAATTGTAGTGTCATTGGGTATGGCCAATGTTTCCTCCATATTGTATATGTCAAAATATTGTAAATACAGGGTTAATATCACTCCCCGTCACCTGAAGAGTGATCCACCACACTGAATCACTTTTCCCAGGTGAGTGTTCAACAGGTGGGTATTATTCACTTCCGTCACCTGAAGAGTGGTCTTCCTAATAGATCACTACTCCCAGTGAGAGATTTGACCAAAAAGTAAATAGTGATGTATCATTAAATATTTCTCGTGATTTATATAAGAAAAAATATATATAAGGAAATTATATATATTATACTTATGTGATTAGTATACGTGTATTGAGCTATGTTGATGCCCTTATCCGATCAGCTTTACTATCTGATTTTAACAAAAGTGCTTATTCCTAGTCATACGTGATAACTTTGGTACACATGAATAGGGATTGGTTATATATAAGAGAATATATAAACAGACCCAAAAAATTGTAAATGAAAAATAAAGGTAATAAAGGTAATAATAATACAAATGAAAGTCCAGTGAAAAATATTTTTCCTTTGAGTATTTAAATTGTGAAACCCAATCTTAACAAAATTTCCAGTGACTTTTGTGCTTTCCAAAATAATTTGTGACTAAATTTGACCGCAGATGTGCAATAAATCAGGTGACATCCGTGCTCCCCCTTCAGTTCCCAACTCATCTGATTCCTGCAGCCCTGTAGGGGTAAACCGCATGTAGTGAGCGTTAAGGCAGCTCCCGGACTGTTCACCCCCTCCTTGGCTCAGCAGACATTGAGGTATTCTGGACGTCTCAGTCCATCCACGGGCTCACCTCCTCAGATAAGATGGAGTTTCCGTAATCCTCTCTACATTTCACTGTGGGATAGCCTCATAGACGAAAGAGACGGCACTCATAGTGTAAAACCGAAGGGTAGTTTATTTAAAAAAGTTAAAAAGCAAAAAACTTGACACAGTCAAGTATAACTGGCATATCCTGGTTGTAAACCGTAAGCTCCAGACCAGCCTGCGTTCCACGGGCCATAGCTTCGCAACTGGAAGTGACGCGAGTGCATACCAAGCTCCGCCTTTTGCGTTTCACCATAGGGCGATGACGTCCTATGACAAAATGTGTAAGGTGGAGCTTGGCCTGGAAGAGCACATGGCTCTTGTCAGTGGGTATGTGATCTTCTGAAGGGGTGGCTCTGGTTTGGGGGATCATGTGTCCTGCTTTCTGGTATCCACCCATTTTCCCAGATTGGCCACCTGGTGTGGGCGTTTGCCCATCTCTGGTGTGGTCTCACATTGAGCACTGAGCATGTGTGCATGCTTAGCTGAGGATCGGGTCTGGTAATGTCATACTCTGCCCCTTTTGTGAGCCGAGGGGCGTGCTAGGTCAGAGCAGCTTAAATGGGACACCTGTGAGTCACAGCACAGGTGTAGGGTGGATATGCTGTGGAGAGACTTTCAGAGAGGTGAGTGGAAATAGGCGTCCTGTGTTTGATTGGAACAATATATTTCTGTCTTTGGCCACTGCTTTTTTGCATCTTTATATGCTGTTTATTTCAGTTCCTGTGTTGGGACCAGCGTTTATGCATTTTGTTTGTTGGCTGGTCAGCATTTAAAGGACCCTTTAGCTGGTATAAGCTGCATTTGATATGCTTGACCCCTTTGTCTCACTCCTCTCTCTTCAAAAATCCGCCTACGTAATATTCTCTACTTTCTAACAGAGATTGGTAAGATTGGGGAGAGTTAACCCTTTCTTGTGGAAAGGTATTATACTCCAATATGGTTTTGAGGATGTTTTATTTTTGTTTTTTCAGTTGTTATCATTTTTGCTGCTCCCATGTCCACCGAGTGAGGGTTTCGGCCCCCTGGTGCATTTCTGGTGGTGCATGAGCATCCTTCAGCGACTCTGGGTATGTGGATGGCAGTCCTGCCGAACCAGGAAAAGTTTTTAAAGGTCCACTTTTTAAGATCTCCTTCTACAGCTTTGAACAAAGGTATAAAGTTGTGGTCAAGCAAGATTTGACAACCAACAACCTAAATATTTTCAAGCTTTAGGTTCCCACTTAAATCTTGTTGCATGGCAGTTAGAGTGTCCACGAGTAAAGAAAGAGTCAGAGCCTCCATTTGCAGTAATTCATTTTTAAATTTGATATATAACTAAAGTTTGTAAATGCTGAAAGCAAATTGGAAACAGTGGTATGAGGATGCGTTATGAAAAACAGCAAATCCTCAGCGTTTGCTGCAGACTTACACTCTTTACCATTCACAACAAGACCATGAATGGAGGTGTTGAGGTTGGTCATCCTTATAAATAGTTCTAATGTAATAATAAACAGCAAAGGAGATAATAGGTAACTTTGCCTAGTAGTATATTTGATGGTGACTGCTTCACATATAGCACCATTAACTTGATTCTAGAAGTGGGACTGTAGTAAGTATTTGTCATGTGGAATTTAAAAAAGTATAATCCTTTATCGTTGGGTGTATTGTGCACCAAGCGTCTACTTACAATAGAGAGTGAAGAAGCACTTTACATTTTTTCAGTATACCTTGAATGTCATACTAGATGTCACTGTGGAGGTATTCTTCAAAGGGTTCAGAGGTATATTGAAATCACCCCCCAAAATTGGGCACCCTGAAGCAAACCATTTTAGTTCACTATGTGTTGACAAAAAAGGATGTGCAATGTATAGGGAAAGTAAAGTTCCAAAAAGTTTATGTCGAAATGACCAGACACACAAATGATCATGGCACCAAAATCCCATTTGTTTTAGAATATTTGAAAATGGAGTAGGAATGCAGAACTTTTGAGTGCCTTAATAATTGATGCACAAAAAATCATTTAAAAACAATAATGTTTATTTAGACAAATAGAGCTAAAATCATTGGTACAACCATTTAATCATATTTCAAGTGTATATTACAGTAAATTGGTACCACACTTATAGTTCCGACATGTTTCGCCATATTTGGCTTCTTCAAAGGAAAGCGAGATGATGAATACACTAATAAAGTAAACAAAGTCAACAGTGAGAATAGATTCATATATACATTTTTTTAAAATAAAGACGGCTACAGCAGGGTCGGATAACTCTGGGAGGGTGTACTATGACGTTCTCTCAGGATCATGCTCCCGCGCGATCCCTGGGGCACGCACCTGGGAATGTCCCTGACAGAACGGGGTAAAGGGTCAATAACAGTGGCCCTTTACCACATGATCGCCCCATCCAATGCCGAAGCGATCAGTTGTAAACAGACCAGAACATGTCCGGTTCAGCTCCTCCCCTCTCCTTGCACCAATTGGGACAGTGTGCGAGGAGAGGAAAGAGCCAGGTGCAGCAGCGCTGTGGTCTGGATCTGAAGTGTTCACAGTGCTGATCTCTGCCCATTCATGCTCCAGCCATGATCATCCATGCTCCAGCCATGATCATCAATGCTCCAGCCATGCCCAGCCATGATCATTCATGCTCCAGCCATGTCCTGCCATGATCATCCCTGCCAAGCCATGATCATCCATACTTCATCCATGCTCAGCCATGATCATCCATGCCCAGCCATGCCCAGCCATGCCCAGCCATGCTTATCTTTCCCAGCCATACTCAGCTCTGCTCATCCATGCTTCCTCCATGCCAGCCTTGCACATCCATGCCCAACCATGCTCATATGGTAACTCAGACACAAATGCCAAACCTAGAAAATACATTGAGAAAAGGACAGAGTGTCATCTAAATTCCATCTTTGTTGCTTGGACACAGACATAGCCCTCAATGAGAAGTTTTAGACACAATCGAAAGGATCTGTACCTGTTGTGTGGTGAGTGGCCATACATAGGCTCCCTAGGACTCCAGAATCATAGCAGTGCTTGCTGAGGGCTCTTATATATGTCTCCCCCCACCTATCCAACGCAATGGTGTCAGGATGTGGTGCGGATGCCAGAACAGGTAATCCTGCATGTGTGGAGATGGGGAAATAACCATCCCCGCCATCAACCTCATGGTTCTAGGCCACATCCCAGAGGGAGTGTTTAAAAAAAGATGGAACATCCTGCCCATTCGGGCTGAGCCAGATGGGAGGGAGAGATTGACAAAAAGAGATGGAGGATTGGGCTGGCAAGGTAGAATAGGAATGACAAAACTGGAAACCTTCATCTATTTAAATGGACTGCAGCTATTACAAAGAATAACATTTAAAATAAAATAACATAATATACAAAAAATATAACATAATTCTGAGGGAGAGCTAGTCTTTGGGGGCGACCCCCCCTGGCCCATGTGGCGACCCCCTTTTTGATCTGGTTTTAGCCCAGCCCCAAGTTGCGATCTTTGGAGGTAGGAAATATATTGGTGGAACTGACATCTGTTTTTTAAGAAGTACAGATTTTTGATTTGTCTTACTTTTGTTTCTTGTCCTTTTTTTAAAAAAAAATGTATATATGAATGTATTCTCACTGTGGACATTGTTTACTTTATTGGTGTATTCATCACACTTTCCTTTAATGAAGCCATATATGGTGAAACATGCCGGAACTATAAGCTTGGACTCAATTTACTGTAATATATACTCAAAACATGATATTAAATTGTTTTACTAATGTTTTTAACTCTATTTTGTCTAAATAAGAATTATTGTTTTTAAATGATTTTTTGTGCATCAATTATTAAGGCACCCAAAAGCCCTGCATTCCTACACCATTTTCAAATATAGGAAAGTAAACATTAGCTAAAGTAATAGGGTGACCTACTAGTGTATCCTTGAGGAACAAGTATCTCCCTTCAGGGTCAGCCAATTGTTAGGTGAGGACAAAGGGCGCCTCCTTACTCACCAAAATGGACATTCCTTTAGTTTTAGCGGATGGATTTGACATATGATAAGCCTTAGGAAAGTGAGAATTTATAAGATTGGGATGTGTTGTTATCTAAAGTGTGTTTCTTGCAAAAAGACCAGATGAGGTCTAATCTTTTTCAGCTCTCTCAACAATTAAGTCCTTTTTTCTGAAATGTTGAGCCCTTTTGCATTGTACAGAATAAGGGTGGGATGTTTCCTAAGCGCTGAAAAAGCCATGGCAGAATTTATCAGTAAAGGTGTGGGAACTCCCTACCATTTTGTCCACTCAGAAGAGAAAAGGGTAAGAACAGTGAAAAAGTTTGTCCAAAAATATAAGGAAGAAAAATGGGAATGATGCCTTTTTAATGACCTAATACCCAAAAAGAAAACGTATTTTGTAGTCAATGATAGCCTAAGTACCTTTTGGACAAACTACCAAATGTTAGTGGTTCAATTGGTAGAGGACAAGAACAGATAATAACAACTTCAATACTGGAAACTTTTAATCCTTCCCGCCCAAGCCAGTTTTCAGCTTTTAGTCACACTTTGAATGATAACTGTGCAGTCATGCAACACTGTACCGATATGACATTTTTATCGTTTGTTATTACACAAATAAAGCTTTTTTTTAGTGGTATTTAATCACTGTTGTTTTGCATTATTTTCACAAAAAAAATATTATTTAGCCTGTAGGAAAGCTATAGAGTCCACAAACTATGGTATATATATATATATATATATATATATATATATATATATATATATATATATATATATATATATATATATTATATTTTTGAAAAGTTATACAATAAATTTAAGTGCAGACTTCCAGCTTTTAATTCAAGGGGTTGAACATAAATATATATATAATATATTTAGGAACTGAAACCATTTTTAGAGGCATTTGACAGGCGTTAAAATTGCCCCTCATACACCTATGCACAAGATTCAATAGACAGCACATTGTGACATTCACATTACTGTATAAAAACTTGAAGCGTTAGTGTTGCTTTACGTCACTTCAAAATTGAAGCCTTATGTCGAGTCAGGAGGTGTTGAAGCCTTTCAACGCCTCCCATTCAAGTCTATGGTAATGTACCGCTCCAGCAGACATTTGTGGAGGGTTTCAGGGGCGGTCGTGGCGCTTTAAAATGATTATGAAAAAAAAACATGCTGGAGGAATATGATGTCCCACAATGCCCGGTAATGATAGAGGATAGTATAGAGTGTCCTGCAGTCACTTCCTTCTTTGCACATCGTGTTTGTGCTGCATATAAGATTGCTGATATTAATCTCACCCTGCTGATACAGGAGGTGGAAAACAGACCAGAGCTTTATGATTCAAGCACCTAGAGCTACTCTGATGCATACTGAAAGCATGAGGCATGGTTGGAAATATGCGCACTTGTCTTCGCAGACTGTTGGCAGTCATTGTCTCCAAAGGCGAGGGAGAACTTTTTCCCAAATGTGTTATGAATGTTTGTTTTATTCTCTGCAATGGTAATCTAGTGATTTGCTGTTATCAATTTTCTGCAAACCCCCTTCACTGTTCTGTACTTACACTGCATTTATCCTAATGAATGACAGCACCTTTCCAATGGTCTGAACAATGTTATTTCAAATAGATACTGTAGCTCAATGTTTTTCAACTCCAGTCCTCAAGTATCCCCAACAGGTCATGTTTTCAGGATTTCCATTATTTTGCTCAGGTGATTTGATCAGTTTCACTTACCACAGCCGTTTCATCTGAGGGAAATCCTGAAAACATGACCTGTTGGGGGGTATTTGAGGACTGGAGTTGGGAAACATTGCTGCTTTAGGTAATGTTGTAGGTAATATTTTATAGGGAGTTAGTTTGCGCTGTTCTCTGGTTCAATTGTGTTTTGTTTTAATTGTTGATAGGATACATATCGCTTGCAATAAATGGACTTTTGTCATGTTTGAATATTTAAAACAACATGTGTGTTTTCTTTTCCCAAGGTAACCGCCATTAAAAAACATTGGAAGTCACTCAGGGACCGATTCAAGAAAGATATGACAGCATTAGCTACCCAACCAAGTGGTTTTGCTGCAAAGCAAGTGAACACCCACCGACTGTTTAATGAGCTTCAGTTTTTGAGGGCTGTAATGAACAGGAGACAGTGAGTGCAGTTCCCCATTGATTGTGTCATGATACAGTATATGTGAAGCTGCCTACTAATTGTCACGGAACTTTTAACATGATTTTCTTTTCCTTCACACAGAACCTCAGGAAATATTTCAGACAGCAGTGACAGTGTTGACGCCTCCACGCCAGAGCTTGAGAACCTGGAAAATACAGACCTGAGGATTCCCAGGGAAATTCTCCCAATGTGCCCTCCACATCCTCTGTTCGAAACATCTCAGGGAGTGATCGTTTCTAAAGTAAAAATGTCATTTAAAACTGCTCGTGGCTGTAATGAATTGTGGGATCCCAGCACTGTCTCCTGTCATTTTTACTATTTTGACACTTTTTTGGTGAATGTGTAGGGGTACAATATACCTGATACCCATTCACATAGGGTGGGGGCTGGGATCTGGGGGTCCCCTTATTAAAGGGGGCTTCAAGATTCGGATAAGCCCCCCACCCGCAGATCCCCACAACCACCAGGCAAGGGTTGTGGGGATGAGGCCCTTGTCCCCATCAACATGGGGACAAGGTGTTTTGGGCAGACCCCAAAACACCCTCCCTATGTTGAGGACATGTGGCCTGGTACGGTTCAGGAGGGGGGAGCTCTCTCACCCCCCTTTTCCTGCCAGGTTGCGTGCTCAGATAAGGGTCTGGCATGGATTTT
Organism: Aquarana catesbeiana; assembly: GCF_042186555.1. NCBI lineage: Eukaryota > Metazoa > Chordata > Amphibia > Anura > Ranidae > Aquarana > Aquarana catesbeiana. Next base: position 157,198,484 of record NC_133328.1, on the reverse strand, counting down.
GGGGGGACCCCTAAGCCATTTTTTTTTTCAATTTTGGCTTGGGGTTCTTCTTAAAATCCATACTAGACCTGAAGGGCCTGGTATGGATTTTGGGGTGCCCCCATGCCATTTTTTTTAAATTTTGGTGCAGGGTTCCCCTTTATATCTATACCAGACCTGAAGGGCCTAGTAATGGACTGGGGGGGGACCCATACCGTTTTTTTTTCAATGATTTTTATCTATATTGCTGGGATCCTTTACAAATGTAATTATTTGTCAATGCACTGCGATCTCGCAGTGCATGTATGGTCTTGCCGTTCATTGTGGCGCATTCCGCGGGCGCTCGAATTTCCCATGAACGCCCCTTAATGTTTGGTATTCGGAGAACGGGCAAACACCCAATATTCGACTCGAACATCAGGCTGATCCCTAATTTCGACATACTAGCAAATAAAAACCAGCCATAACATTATGCTCCCTATCCCAATATTTAGGAGGATCCTGAACACAAGCAGACCTCCTAAGGTATGTACAGGATATTTTGAAACAAGCTGTTCAAAGCAGTGTAATGACAATTCCAGGTTGCCTTGTCTTCCCTGACACACTCACATGTCCATCCAACCACATGGTGTTAAATTGACCATTGTCAAATTGGTGTTGATTTACCACAACTGGAGAGTGCAAAATCAGGTGAAGCTCTGCACAGAACAATCAGCTGCCATGCTTATTTGTAAAAGCTTTAATTGAACCCACTGAAGTTAGAAGCTAATTGGCTACCATACATAGCTGGGCCTGATTGTACACTCTCCAGTTTTAGAAAATCAACATCACTGTGTCTATTAATTTACTTGCATGTAAAGTATCTTAAACCTTTAAAATGTTTATTAGAATCTTCATATGGCTTACAGTTTTGGTGTATGAAACACAAAAAAAGCAATGTTAACAATGTGGTGTTTTTTTTGTTTTTTGTTTTTTTTTACTCTATTTTAAATAGAGAAGCTGTATTTCAAAATAACAGGTTATCTTCACAATTTATCCTTACACAGGTAAAACACAAACCATTTATCTTTCACTGGGGGTGCTTACAATATTCACGTAAATCTCTTCCAAAACGTTTTATTACCTGCAGTGTGTAATTCAGCTCCATATTGTATCACTCTGCTAGTGACTCTCCCCCGAGATTATGCTGCTGTGCAATAGTGTCCCTGTGCTCCTTGAAGCATAGTGCAGACGCTCTATACAGGGTGTATTTTACTGCCTATATCATGCTGATGTCCAATGGTGCTTCCGTTTCCCTTCCAGAGTAGAAGCAATCTCCACTGGATGCATTCCATGCAGGAGTTATGTTAACGCCTCCAAATGCTGCTGTCCAATGGTGCCCCTTGTACTCTTATCTTGAGTTTTGGCACATGCAGGAGGTTTTTATTCTGAATGGCACACCAGGGTAAAAACCAGGGTGAATAAAAAAAAATGAAACCTTTTTTGTATACCACTACAGGCAAGTTTTTTTTTGCTTTGTTTTCTACCTGTGATGCCATGCTGGAAAACAATACACATTCAAAAGCGCAATCACATAAAATTGTCCAGTCAGCAACTCAAGCTGACAATACCTCCCTTAGCATTCTCCATTTATTTGCTAATATGCGAAAGGTGCAATTGACAAATCACCTAGCTCTTGTTATCCAATAATTAAAGACTTTCCTCTTCAAATCCAGGCCTCTTTTGGTAATAGGTTTCATTACTGAAGTCGACAGTGAAATTGCCTCATCGGCCACTAGCACATAGGGTAGGTGCTCTCCATTCTCTGTTTATTGGCTGAGTACATGGTATGTTAAATCTTTCTACTAGTATCTTTCTTTCCATGGGTGAATTGCGAAACACACAGAGCCTCCGGAAGCACCAACGTCAATTGTAACAAAATTGTAGTTGCTATCAGCAATGGCCATCAGGACTATGGAAAAATATTTTTTATAGCTGAAATACTTGAAGCCACTGTTTGGGGGCATTTGTATGTGTACGTGTTTGCCATCCAATACGCCAATGCAATGAAAGTTGCTGTTATTCTGAAATTCATTGTTGATTTCCAACCACCGTTCCTCTGTTGGCTCCTGAATTACGATTCCCTTTAGTACCTTCCATATTGCTTCACATGTCTCATGGACTATGTTGTGGATTGAGGCTTTGCCCAGAAGGTAATGGAAGTGGAGGGAAGAGAAGGATTCACCAGTTGCCAAAAATATGTGAAATAAACATTAATTAATATTTTCATCATATATATACATGACATTCTGGGGAAAGGGGTTATTTGGGGTTTACAGATGGGCAGAAACTCTATTGTTCAGCAGTGCTGATATTTGGTAAAGCACAGCTGCTAGGGATTCTGGCTTGTCCGATTTTAATACATTTTGGATTTGGAACATGACAGAAAACACAGAAATGTGTACAGAACTGTGGCATTTGTCACCTTGGATTACTTACCGCAGTGTTACTAACAGACGCTCTTCTGGAGACACTGGAAGACTCAATCTGGTTCTCATGTGTACGAACCAGGGTCTAAGACTCTCCAGCAGTGCATCAAAGAATGTGACTTTCATGCGGGCATAGACATAAAACTTCTGAGGGTAGGTGCGTAAATAATGATACAGGGCATGAAAGTGCCCTTTAGAATATCTCCAAAAAACAATTGGATGTACCCAGTAGGGCCTAGATGCCCTTCTCCTCTTCCTCTGCTCAGCCAATTGCTCATACAACAGCATCATCTGCAGGAAGCCAAACATGAGATAAAGCCTGGTAAAGGAATCCATCCTGCTGCCTTCCCTGGTATAATGGAGGATACACAGGAAACATTCACCATGACAAGCTACACCTCAAAGTTTTTATTTCCTGTAATGTAACTTCCCTTTTAAAATTCAAAAATAGGTGTTTAAGGAGCGGTTTTGACTCGCATGAAATGCTTCAAAACTGTGCATAGGGCATTTAGAGAGCGCTTTTAATGCTTGTTAAACGTCCTATACTAAAGCTCATTGACGCCTGTCTGGCGCCCATACTAACAACATACAAACACTCGGAGCGTTTGTTGAGCGTTAGACATTTAGTCAAGTGTGAACAAGCCTTAAGGACTGCAAGTAGAAAGAAGGCTACTGTTATTGGTTTTGAATTAACTGCCATGAGGTATTGTTATTGTTTTATTGGTCAACCAAACTGTTAAACCTGTTTCCTTACTACAGAGGTATTGTTTTCAATAAAGTTCATTTTAAGCTACATGTGTTTTGGTGAGTTTGGCTTTAGCCTGGGTAGGTCATCACTGGGGGAAGACAGGGGAGCCCATCTAAAACATAGATCCTCTGGTATTGCTGCACAGGGGGATTCATCCAGGATTTTCATGGATGACCATGCTCAGAGGTATAAGCAAGGCCAATAAGATGGAACAGAAAGTTACCACAGAATGTTGATGGGCAGTGGGTGTTGATCCTGTTTACTGCTTGCTACTGCACATTTCTATTTTCTTTACCAAAGAGATCTACCATTTATTGGGCCCCACAAAGGTGAGGTCTTAACATAAAACAAAAGAGAGAAACAGAGGCTGCACACCTCTATGTACTATTGCAATGGAATTGCTCGGTGACCTGTTTAGATCTGCCTGACATGACAGAGTTGGGAAATGACGGTGATACAACTTGTATTGTACAATCACAAGTGAACCCAGACACATCTTCTGAGACACCCCCAATAAGCACCTACTTCAGCAACCCCAGTCACTATGGAGTCTGAATTTTTTATGGCATTGGAAAACTTAATGATCAAAGGAAATCAGGCTAGTCGTGTTCATTTGTAACAGGCAGAAATGTTTATTTTGCTTTAAACATCAATGGGTTAAAGTAATTAAAGTCTATTTTTTCTTAATACGATTTTTTTTTCTCTCATTGGTACTGTAGGATATTGACCTGCATTTGTGGAAAATTCACACAAGCTGTGGCCTAAAATAGCAAAATATTATTGGGACTGCAGACTACACTTTATTTCAATGCTTTAAACAAATATTTTTTTTTTAAACCCAGCAATAGATCAATGGGGATTTATAAGTGACAGTTAGCAGTATTCTTTTACGTGTTTAAATGATCTAAAACTACAGTGCCTTGCAAAAGTATTTACCCCCTTGGCATTTTTCATGTTTTGTTGCCTCACAACCTGGAATTAACATGGATTGTTTGAGGATTTGCATCATTTAATTTACAGAACATGCCCACAACTTTGAAGATTTTTTTTTTATTGTGAAGCAAACAACAAATAGGACAAAATAACAGAAAAAGTCAATGTGCAAAGCTATTCACCCCCCTAAAGTCAATACTTTGCAGAGCCACCTTTTGTGGCTCTCACAGCTGCAAGTCGATTTGGATAAGTCTCTTTGAGCTTGCCACATCTTACCACTGGGATTTTTGCCCATTCCTCCTTGCAAAACTTCTCCAGCTCTTTCAAGTTGGATGGTTTATGCTTGTGAACAGCAATCTTTAAGTCTGACCACAGATTTTCTATTGGATTGAGGTCTGGGCTTTGACTAGGCCATTCCAACCCTTAAACTACTCAAGTGTTGTTTTAGCAGTGTTTTTGGGGTCATTGTCTTGCTGGAAGGTGAACCTCCGCTCTAGCCTCAAATCACATAGAGTGGTACAGGTTTTACTCAAGAATATCCCTGTATTTAGCACCATCCATCTTTCCCTCAACTCTGACCAGTTTCCCAGTCCTGATTGCTGAAAAACATCCCCACAGCATGATGCTGCCACCACAATGTTTCACTGTGGGGATGGTGTTCTTTGATGTGTTGTGTTTGCACCAGACATAGCGTTTTCCTTGATGGCCAAAAAGTTCAATTTTAGTCTCATTAGACCAGAGCACCTTCCTCCATACATTTTGGGAGTCTCCCACATTCCTTTTCACAAACTCAAAATGTGCCATTTTGTTTTTTGCTGAAAGTAATGGCTTTCTTCTGGCCACTCTGCCATAAACCCCAACTCTATGGAGTGTATGGCTTATTGTCATCCTATGTACAGATACTCCAGTCTCTGCTGTGGAACTCTGCAGCTCCTCCAGGGTTACCTTAGATCTCTGTGCTGTCTCTCTGATTAATGCCCTCCTTGCCCGGTCCATGAGTTTTGGTTTGAAGCCATCTCTTGGCAGATTTGCTGTTGTGCCATGTTCTTTCCATTTGGTTATGATAGATTTGATGGTGCTCCTAGGGTTTATCAAAGATTTGAATATTTTTTTTAACCTAACCCTGACTTGTACTCCTCAACAACATTGTCCCTTACTTGTTTGGAGAGTTCCTTGGTCTTCATGGCAGTGTTTGGTTAGTGGTGCCTCTTGCTTAGGTGTTGCAGCCTCTGGGGACTTTCAAAAATGTGTGTATATGAAATGACAGATCATGCGACACTTAAATTGCACACAGGTGGACATCATTTCACTAATTATGTGACTTCTGAAGGTAAATGGTTGCACCAGAGCTTTTTATGGTCTTTATAACAAAGGGGATGAATACATAGGCACACGCCAATTATCAGTTTTTTATTTCTGAAAAATAGTTTTATGTATATATTTTTCTAATTTTACTTCACCAACTTAGACTATTGTGTTCTGATGCATCACATATAATTCAGATTAAAAAAAACATTGAACTAAAGGCTGTAATTAAACAAAATAGGTAAAAAAAGGCACTGTATATGCTTTTCTCTGGTCAGTGTAATGCCCTATACACACGATCGGATATTGATCGGACATTCCGACAACAAAATCCATGGATTTTTTCCGACGGATGTTGGCTCAAACTTGTCTTGCATACACATGGTCAGACAAAGTTGTCGGAAAATCTGATCATTCTGAACGCGGTGACATAAAACACATACGTTGGGACTATAAAACGGGGCAATAGCCAATAGCTTTCATCTCTTAATTTATTCTGAGCATGCGTGGCACTTTGTGCGTCAGATTTGTGCACACACGATCAGAATTTAACCGACCGGATTTTGTTGTCGGAAAATTTTATAGCCTGCTCTCAAACTTTGTGTGTCGGAAATTCTGACGGAAAAAGTCCGATGGAGCCCACACACGATCGGAATTTCCGACAACACAATCCAATCGCACTTTTTCCGTCAGAAAATTCGACCGTGTATACAGGGCATAAGAGTTGAAAAAGCCAGGTTGTTACAAAAGCGCAATCCTGACTATTTAAAAACAAGGAGGGTGTGTTACCTTTATATTTCCTGGGTGTTTGTTTCTGGTGGCATTGGGTAAAGAATGACTGTACTCGGTGTACTGAATGTTTTTTTTCTCTTTTATTTTTGTTGATGAAACAGCAAACAATAGCCATGAAACACCTTTACCGTGCACAGCCTTGATAAGCCATTGCTGTACAAACACTTAATTAACTTTAGCTATTAATCAATCATGGAGAATTTATAGGATTACTGCCCAAGGACTGAGGCCAGTATCACAACTGGGTTTGCTTGCAGGTGGAACAAAAAAAAAAAAATCACTGCATATGTTTTATAAATTTTCTAAGTCTTAGGGATAGTATTTCCAGAGTAGAACAAGCGGAAAAAGGTAGAGAAAGGGAAAAAAAGAGGGGGGACTAGGGGAAGGATGTGGTAGGAGAGTAAGCAAGGGCAAGGTCTTTCCCTAACCCAGCCCTCAAATTTTCCACTCGCCTACTCACATTTTGTGAGTGGAAAATGAGTGCTGGCGAGCATGGGCTGTCTCAGAGGAGGGCGGGTGAGCCCTGCCGGCAGATGGGGTTGAACAGGAGCAGTTCTCGCAGCCAGGGGAGGAGAGGAGAGGAAGATTTGAGCTGGCTGATCATCAGAGAGCCGGGATCGCCCGCTGTAACAGCTTTCATTTGAATTGCTGGGTTTCTGGCAGCTCTCATCATCACACAAAGCCCCGTCTCCTCGCCCAGCGCCACTCACGTCAAACAGTGCTGCCTCCTCGCCCAGCGCATTTGATAGATAGGAGGCGGGGTTGTATGTGACGGTGAGTGGAGCAAGGAACCCATCAATTCAAATAAAAACTGTTACAGTGGGCAATCCCTGCTCTCTGATGATCAGCCAGCTCGACTCTTCCTCTGCACAGGTGAGACTGTATTGATGGGCACAGGTGAGGCTTTACTGACAGGCACAGGTGAGACTGTACGGACAGGCACAGATGAGACTGTATTGATGGGCACAGGTGAGACTGCATTGATACGCAAAGGAGTGACTGTACTGACGGGCACAGGTGAGACTGTATTGACGGGCACAGGTGTGACTGCATTGATGGGCACAAGTGAGACTGTACTGACAGGCACGGATGAGACTGTATTAATGGGCACAGGTGAGACTGTATTGATGGGCACAGGTAAAACTGTACTGATGGGCACAAGTGAGACTGTATTGATGAATACAAGTGAGACTGTATTGATAGGATCAGGTAAGGCTGTATTGATGGGAACAGGTGAGACTGTACTAACAAGCACAGGTTTCAGTTTTGAGTGGGTGGGGACGAGCGAGCTCCCCCCCTGAACCGTACCAGGCTGCATGCCCCCCCACCCCAAAGCACCTTGTCCCCATTTTGATGAGGACAAGGGCCTCTTCCCGACAACCCTGGCCATTGGTTGTCGGGGTCTGCGGGCGGGGGGCTTATCGGAATCTGGGAGCCCCCTTTAATAAGAGGGCCCCCAGATCCTGGTCCCCCACCCTATGTGAATGAGTATGGGGTACATGGTATCCCTACCCATTCACCTAGGGAAAAAGTGTCAATAATAAAAAACACTACACAGGTTTTTAAAATAATTTATTAAACAGCTCAGGGGGGGTCTTCCTCCGGCTTCGGGGGTCTTCTTCCGGCTTCGGGGGTCCCTCCGGTTCCTCTTCTCCCGGTGTCCGGTTGGTTCTTCTCTGCTCTTTCTGGCCTCTTCTCCCGGTGTTCCAGTTCTTCTGCCGGCTCCTCCGCTGTCTTCATGCCGCTCTTTTGCCAGCGGAGGTCCGGACTTCTGGGCTTCTTGTCTTCTTCCCTCTTCTCCAGATGTTGACACGACGGTCTCTCCGGCTGGACTGCTCTCTGAGCGCTCCGCTGTGACTTATATAGGCGGAGACCCCGCCCCCTTATGACGTCACAGTCCCTGGGCATGCTGGGACTGTGATGTTTTAGGGGGCGTGGTCACCGGGTGACGTTGAAGAAGCCCAGAAGTCCAGACCTCCGCTGGCAAAAGAGCGGCATGAAGACAGCGGAGGAGCCGGCAGAAAAACTGGAACACAGGGAGAAGAGGCCAGAAAAAGCGGAGAAGAACCAACCGGACGCCGGGAGAAGAGGAACCGGAGGGACCCCCGAAGCCGGAAGAAGACCCCCCCGGAGCTGTTTAATAAATTATTTTAAAAACCTGTGTAGTGTGTTTTATTATTGACACTTTTTCCCTAGGTGAATGGGTAGGGGTACCATGTACCCCATACTCATTCACATAGGGTGGGGGGCCGGGATCTGGGGGCCCTCATATTAAAGGGGGCTCCCGGATTCCGATAAGTCCCCCGCCTGCAGACCCCGACAACCAATGGCCAGGGTTGTCGGGAAGAGGCCCTTGTCCTCATCAACATGGGGACAAGGTGCTTTGGGGTGGAGGGGCCCCGCAGGGTGCCCCCTCCCCCAAAGCACCCACCCCCCATGTTGAGGGCATGTGGCCTGGTATGGTTCAGGAGGGGGGGCACTCACTCGTCCCCACCCCCTTTCCTGACTGGCCGGGCTGCGTGCTCGGATCGGGGTCTGGTATGGATTCTAGGGGGGACCCCACGCCATTTTTTCGGCGTAGGGGGTTCCCTTTAAAATCCATACCAGACCTAAGGGCCTGGTATGCCCCGCACTCGCCGCAATAGGAAAATTAGTTTTTCCTATTGCAGCGAGCGCGAAATGCAATACCCTGCCCTTGCATCGAATCTGGTCCGTTGGACCAGCATACAGATGAGCGGGCTTACCATTGGACCAGCACACAGACGAGCGGACTTTCCGTCAGAAACTGAATCCGACGGAAAGTTTTAAAACATGTTTCAAATCTAGGTCCGGCGGACTTTTGGGAAAAAGTCCACCGGAAAAGTCTGCAGGAGCCTACACGCGGTCAAATTGTCCGGCGGACTCTGGTCCGCCGGACCAAGTATGCCGGAAAGTCCGCTTGTGTGTACGCGGCATAAGTGTCATTTCATGAGATAATTTATGAGGGTGTGTTTAAGGGTGGGATTAGGGGTGGGGCCAGCTCGACTCTTCTTCTGCACAGGTGAGACTGTATTGATGGGCACAGGTGAAGCTGTACTGACAGGCACAGGTAAGACTGTATTGACGGGCACAGGTGAGACTGTACTGACGGGCACAGGTGAGACTGTACTGACAGGCACAGGTGAGACTGTATTGATGGGCACAAGTGAGACTGTACTGACGGGCACGGGTGAGACTGTATTGATGGGCACAGGTGAGACTGTATTGATAGGCACAGGTTAGGCTGTACTGACGGGCACAGGTGAGATTGTACTGATGGACACAGCTGAGACTGTAGTGATGGGCACAGGTTAGACTGTATTGATAGGCACAGGTTAGGCTGTACTGACCGGCACAGGTGAGACTGTACTGATGGGCACAGGTGAGACTGTACTGAAGGGCACAGGTGAGATGGCATTGATGGGTACAGGTGAGACTGTATTGATGGGCACAAGTGAGACTGTATTGATGGGCACAAGTGAGACTGTACTGACGGGCACAGGTGAGACTGTATGCACGGGCACAGGTGAGACTGTACTGATAGGCACAGGTGAGACTGTACTGACGGGCACAGGTGAGACTGTACTGACAGGCACAGGTGAGACTATACTGATGGCCACAGGTGAGACTGTATTGATGGGCACAGGTGAGACTGTACTGATAGGCACAGGTGAGACTGTATTGATGGGCATGGGTGAGACTGTATTGATGGGCACAGGTTAGACTGTATTGACGGGCACAGATGAGACTGTATTGATGGGCACAGGTGAGACTGTATTGATATGCACAGGAGTGACTGTACTGACGGGCAGGGCCGGACTGGCCTACCGGGATACCGGGAAATATCCCGGTAGGCTGGCTGCACTGTAGTACCGCTGGGGCCGCTCACTGCCTGTGTCAGTATCAGCACTTTGAAGAGCAGCAGCAGCGGCCGCCGCTGCTGCACTATGCCAGCTGTGTGTCACTCACTCACTCTCTGTGTGAGTGTGTATCTCCGCTCTCCGGGGCCGCTCACTGCCTGTGTGGCTGTGTCCTGACTGACTCCTGACCTAAAGATCAGCAGCGGTGGCCGCCGCAATGGCTGCCTGTGTGTCACTCAGCCACTCACTGTCTCCTCCGTTCGCGCCGCCCACCACACTCATCATCATGCCTCAGCCTCGCTCTGTCTGTGTGCCTGAGGGGGAGGAGCAGGAGAACGCCGTGCTGCTCCATTTTGCCTCGTCCCTGCGGAGCCAGCCAGCACCGCCCACTATCTGACTGCACGAGGAGAGAATTTCAGTGAATGGCCGGCAGTGCAGCTGCTACAGCACAAGAATCAAGGTATTTCTCTCTCTCTCTCTCTCTCTCTCTCTGTGTCTCTCTCTCCCTCTCTCTCCCTCTCTCTCCCTCTCCCTCTCTCTCTCCCTCTCTCTCTCTCTCTCTCTCTCTCTCTGTGTCTCTCTCTCTCTCTCTCTCTGTCTCTCTCTCTCTCTCTCTCCTTCTTCTCCCTCTCCCTCTCACTCTCTCTCTCTCCTTCTCCCTCTCCCTCTCACTCTCTCTCTCTCTCTCTCTCTCTCTCTCCCTCTCTCCCCCCCTCTCTCTCTCCCCCTCTCTCTCTCTCTCCCTCTCTCTCCCTCTCTCTCCCTCTCTCTCTCTCTCCCTCTCCCTCTCCCCCATGTTTTGTTCAAGTGCCAGATAACTTTGAAAAGCTGTATACCATCAAACGCTGCCACTATGCCCATAGATTGCCAACACTGTGCCCTGCCCATCAAACGCAGCCACTGTACCATCAAACGCAGCCACTGTACCCATAAATTGCCACCACTGTGCCCATCAAACGCAGCCACTATGCCATCAAACGCAGCCACTGTACCCATCAATTGCAGCCGCTGTGCACATTAAACACAGCCACTGTGCCATCAAGCGCAGCCACTGTACCCATAAATTGCCACCACTGTGCCCATTAAACACAACCACTGTGCCATCAAGCGCAGCCACTGTGTCCATCAAGCGCCACCACTGTGCTCATTAAATGCTGCCACTGTGCCCATCAAACGCAGCCACTGTGCCCATCAAACGCAGCCACTATGCCATCAAACGCAGCCACTGTAACCATCAATTTCTGCCAGTTTGCCCCATCAATTGCCGCCAGTTTGCCCCATCAATTGCCGCCAGTTTGCCCCATCAATTCCTGCCAGTGTCCCCCCCGCCCGGCACTTACCTGTCTCAGGTCAGCGCGTTGCTCCACGCTCCCTCCGATCACAGCGCTTGTCGCAGCCAATCAGGTGACAGGTAACTAGACCCAGTGCACCTGATTGGCTGAGAGGCGGGTCAGTGTTAGGGAAGCGATTTATTTGATTTCCTAACACAGCACTGTGTAAGCAGCGAACGCACAGCAGTGTATATATATATATATATACATATATATATATATATATATATATATATATATATATATATATATATAGCCCTATGTGCTTTTATATGTGTCTTATCTATATATAATGCACTCTTTAAATGTGCTTTAAAATGCATGGTTTTCCATTTTATGAACAAGAAAATAATGACGTTATGCTGTTGGGCTGGTATTATAATACTATGGGGCTGGTATGACATTTTTTCCAGGGCTGGTTTTCATACCCAGTCCGGCCCTGCTGACGGGCACAGGTGAGACTATACTGATGGGCACAAGTGAGACTGTATTGACAGGCACAGGTGAGACTGTATTGATGGGCACAGGTGAGACTGTACTGGCAGGCACAGGTGAGACTGTATTGATGGGCACAGGTGAGACTGTATTGATGGGCACAGGTGAGACTGTATTGATGGGCACAGGTGAGACTGTACTGGCAGGCACAGGTGAGACTGTATTGATGGGCACAGGTGAGACTGTATTGATGGGCACAGGTGAGACTGCATTGATGGGCACAAGTGAGATTGTACTGACAGGCACGGGTGAGACTGTATTGATGGGCACAGGTGAGACTGTATTGATGGGCACAGGTGAGACTGTATTGATGGGCACAGGTGAGATTGTATTAATGGGCACAGGTGAGACTGTATTGACAGGCACAGGTGAGGCTGCATTGACAGGCACAGGTGAGACTGTATTGATGGGCACAGGTGAGGCTGTATTGATAGGCACAGGTGGGACTGTATTGACAGGCACAGGTCAGGCTGTATTGATGGGCACAGGTGAGACTGTATTGACGGGCACTGGTCACGCTGTATTGACAGGCACTGGTCACGCTGTATTGACGGGCACTGGTCACGCTGTATTGACAGGCACTGGTCACGCTGTATTGATGGGCATTGGTGATGCTGTGCTGAGGGGCACTGATAAAGTCGTTAATATTTATTTTTGTAACTTAATTCTACATAAAAGATTTACAGTGGGGACGGAAAGTATTCAGACCCCCTTAAATTTTTCACACTTTGTTAGATTTCAGCCATTTGCTAAAATCATTTAAGTTCATTTTTTTCCACATTAATGTGCACACAGCACCCCATATTAACAGAAAAACACGGAATTGTTGACATTTTTGCAGATTTATTAAAAAAGAAAAACTGAAATATCACATGGTCCTAAGTATTCAGACCCTTTGCTCAGTATTTAGTAGAAGCACCCTTTTGATCTAATACAGCCATGAGTCTTTTTGGGAAAGATGCAACACGTTTTTCACACCTGGATTTGGGGATCCTCTGCCATTCCTCCTTGCAGATCCTCTCCAGTTCTGTCAGTTTGGATGATAAACGTTGGTGGACAGCCATTTTTAGGTCTCTCCAGAGAAGCTCAATTGGGTTTAAGTCAGGGCTCTGGCTGGGCCATTCAAGAACAGTCACCGAGTTGTTGTGAAGCCACTCCTTCGTTATTTTAGCTGTGTGCTTAGGGTCATTGTCTTGTTGGAAGGTAAACCTTTGGCACAGTCTGAGGTCCTGAGCACTCTGGAGAAGGTTTTCATCCATAATATCCCTGTACTTGGCTGCATTCATCTTTCCCACGATTTCAACCAGTCGTCCTGTCCCTGCAGCTGTACCTGTACCCATCAATACAGTCTCACCTGAGCCCATCAGTACAGTTTCACCTGTGCCCATCAGTACAGTCTCACCTGTGCCCGTCAGTACAGCCTAACCTGTGCCTATCAATACAGTGTCACCTGTGTCCATCAGTACAGTCTCACCTGTGCACATCAGTACAGTCTCACCTGTGCTCATCAATACAGTCTCACCTGTGCCCATCAATACAGTCTCACCTGTGCCTGTCAGTACAGTCTCACTTGTGCCCATCAATGCAGTCTCACTTGTGCCCATCAATGCAGTCTCACCTGTGCCCATCAATACAGTGTCACATTTGCCCATAAATACAGTGTCACTTGTGCCCATCAGTACAATCTAACCTGTGCCTGTCAATACAGTCTCACTTGTGCTCATCAGTACAGTCTCACCTGAGCCCATCAGTACAGTTTCACCTGTGCCCATCAGTACAGTCTCAACTGTGCCCGTCAGTACAGCCTAACCTGTGCCTATCAATACAGTGTCACCTGTGTCCATCAGTACAGTCTCACCTGTGCACATCAGTACAGTCTCACCTGTGCACATCAGTACAGTCTCACCTGTGCTCATCAATACAGTCTCACCTGTGCCCATCAATACAGTCTCACCTGTGCCTGTCAGTACAGTCTCACTTGTGCCCATCAATGCAGTCTCACTTGTGCCCATCAATGCAGTCTCACCTGTGCCCATCAATACAGTGTCACCTTTGCCCATAAATACAGTGTCACTTGTGCCCATCAGTACAATCTAACCTGTGCCTGTCAGTACAGTCTCACCTGTGCCCATCAGTACAGTCTCACCTGTGCCTGTCAGTACAGCCTCAACTGTGCCTGTAAGTACAGCCTCAACTGTGCCCATCAATACAGTCTCACCTGTGCCTGTCAATACAGTCTCACTTGTGCTCATCAGTACAGTCTCACCTGTGCCCGTCAGTACAGTCTCACCTGTGCCTGTCAGTACAGCCTCAACTGTGCCCATCAATACAGTCTCACCTGTGCCTGTCAATACAGTCTCACTTGTGCTCATCAATACAGTCTCACCTGTGCCCGTCAGTACAGTCTCACCTGTGCTCATCAATACAGTCTCACCTGTGCCCATCAATACAGTCTCACCTGTGCCTGTCAGTACAGTCTCACTTGTGCCCATCAATGCAGTCTCACTTGTGCCCATCAATGCAGTCTCACCTGTGCCCATCAATACAGTGTCACCTTTGCCCATAAATACAGTGTCACTTGTGCCCATCAGTACAATCTAACCTGTGCCTGTCAGTACAGTCTCACTTGTGCCCATCAGTACAGTCTCACCTGTGCCCATCAGTACAGTCTCACCTGTGCCTGTCAGTACAGCCTCAACTGTGCCCATCAATACAGTCTCACCTGTGCCTGTCAATACAGTCTCACTTGTGCTCATTAGTACAGTCTCACCTGTGCCCGTCAGTACAGTCTCACCTGTGCCTGTCAGTACAGTCTCACTTGTGCCCACCAGTACAGTCTCACCTGTGCCCATCAGTACAGTCACTCCTGTGCATATCAATACAGTCTCACCTGTGCCCGTCAATACAGTCTCACCTGTGCCTGTCAGTACAGCCTCACCTGTGCCTGTCAGTACAGCCTCACCTGTGCCCATCAATACAGTCTCACCTGTGCCTGTCAGTACAGCCTCACCTGTGCCTGTCAGTACAGCCTCACCTGTGCCCATCAATACAGTCTAGCCTGTGCAGAGGAAGAGTCGAGCTGGCCCCACCCCTAATCCCACCCTTTAACACACCCTCATAAATTATCTCATGAAATGACACTTACAGTGGGGACGGAAAGTATTCAGACCCCCTTAAATTTTTCACTCTTTGTTAGATTGCAGCCATTTGCTAAAATCATTTAAGTTCATTTTTTCCACATTAATGTACACACAGCACCCCATATTGACAGAAAAACACAGAATTGTTGACATTTTTGCAGATTTATTAAAAAAGAAAAACTGAAATATCACATGGTCCTAAGTATTCAGACCCTTTGCTCAGTATTTAGTAGAAGCACCCTTTTGATCTAATACAGCCATGAGTCTTTTTGGGAAAGATGCAACAAGTTTTTCACACCTGGATTTGGGGATCCTCTGCCATTCCTCCTTGCAGATCCTCTCCAGTTCTGTCAGTTTGGATGGTAAACGTTGGTGGACAGCCATTTTTAGGTCTCTCCAGAGATGCTCAATTGGGTTTAAGTCAGGGCTCTGGCTGGGCCATTCAAGAATAGTCACCGAGTTGTTGTGAAGCCACTCCTTCGTTATTTTAGCTGTGTGCTTAGGGTCATTGTCTTGTTGGAAGGTAAACCTTTGGCCCAGTCTGAGGTCCTGAGCACTCTGGAGAAGGTTTTCGTCCATAATATCCCTGTACTTGGCTGCAGTGCTGTGTTTTGGCCTAGGCCAACAAGGCCTAGGCCTAGGGCGGCACTTTGCGGGGGGGGGCGGCAAAAGGCCGCCCCCCCCCCCCAGAATGGCACCTGCGCCCTCTTCCCGCACAACAGGGCCACCAGAAGTACAGCTTAGGAGTGGCGTCACGTGTGCGGAGGGAGCCAGAAAGCCGTCAAGCCACCCCTGTGAAGCCTTGCTTCTCTCTCTGAATGGCCCTCTGCTGTGGCCAATTATGGGGAGGGAAACAGTGGCGAGGAAGCTGGGCGGCGGCGCAGGGAAACCAATGAGAGCCGCTCTCACTCTCTTCTCTCTTTGGCAGACAGAAAGGGGAGGGGGGGCGAGCGGGGGAGTTCTCTGGTAAATTGAGCAGCAGCGCTGTGACAGGGAGAGGAGAGATGCGGGCTGTCTGTGTATCTCCCCGCTTGCCCCCCCTCCCTTCTGTCAGCCGAAGAGAGAAGAGAGAGCAGCTCTCATTGGTTTCCCTGCGCCGCCGCCCAGCTTCCTGACCGCTGTTTCCCTCCCCATAATTGGCCACAGCAGAGGGCCAATCAGAAGACTCTGGGGGCATCATGGGAAAAGTAGTCCCTGAAGAGTGGCGGCCCCTGTGTGTCCACAAACATGCTACAGCCCCCAGCATGCATGCACTCTGCTGGGGGAGGTTACAGGAGGAGAAAAAGAGTACTGTGCTGGGGGAAGCCAGAGAGGGAGCCACGCTGTACCCGCACCACCAGAGCCACGCTGTACCCACACCACCAGAGAGCCACGCTGTACCTGCACCACCAGAGAGCCACGCTGTACCCACACCACCAGAGCCACGCTGTACCCGCACCACCAGAGAGCCACGCTGTACCCGCACCACCAGAGAGCCACGCTGTACCCGCACCACCAGAGCCACGCTGTACCCGCACCACCAGAGAGCCACACTGTACCCGCACCACCAGAGAGCCACGCTGTACCCGCACCACCAGAGCCACGCTATACCTGCACCACCAGAGAGAGCCACGCTGTACCCGCACCAACAGAGAGCCACGCTGTACCCACACCACCAGAAAGAAAGCCACATTGTTCCTGCACCACCAGAGAGGGAGCCACACTGTACCTGCACCACCAGAGAGCCACGCTGTACTCACACCACCAGAGAGAGAGCCACGCTGTACCCGCACCACCATAGAGAGAGCCACGCTGTTCCTGCACCAACAGAGAGCCACGCTGTACCTGCACCACCAGACAGGGAGCCACGCCACCAGAGAGAGCCACGCTTTTCCCGCACCACCAAAGAGAGAGCCACGCTGTATCTGCACCACCAGAGGGGGAGAAAGATGAAGCCACTGCAGGGGTACAGACATGCTACACTACTGATTAGAGTCAGCCTGGGCAACCCAGAGTGAGCGAACGTCCAGCCGGAGGGATCACTGTTGCAGTTTTACCGGGTCTGTTAAGAGAGCCTGTTGGCCATTATACATTACTGTTCCCAGGAACTGAGCTATTAGGAAGTGCCTAACCTGATATCCTCTAGGCCTTATTGACCACCAAAATGAGCTCCAACGCTGGGCCTCCAGTCCAAAAATTAAGGGGGGGACCACAATTTTTACCGCACCAGGTGACACCAAACCTAGTGACGCCACTGTCCTGGAGCCCACAACAAGTTCCGGCACTGAGCTTTGGTAACTGGCCATACAGGGTGCGCTAGCGTGGGCACCCAGGACATCTGCCACCCGGGGTCCCACAAGCGCCGATCAGCTTTTTGTAGCAGCCACACCTCTCTCCCCACTGTCAGCCACACACACTCCTTGGCTCCTCCTCCTTCTCAGCTCTAATGTTCTAGTGTACACAGTCAGGAGGAGGAGGAGCCACAGAGGAGGGACACGACTTCAGTGCAAAAGCCATGCTGCCGGTCTGAGGTCTGTGTATAGTTTACAGTGGAGGGGGACACAGTAACGGGGAAGGGGGGAAGATAACAGATGCACACATGGATGAGGGGAGGGGGGTAATTGGATATGTGCTGGGTGCTTTGAGAGGGGAGAGGATATGTGCTAGTGGGGGGGGTCTGATCCTCCCCTCCCAAAGCACCCAGCACATATCCCCTTACCCCCCCAAATGAAAAAATGCGGCATCCCTCTCTGTCCTCCTCCTGTGGTGTCCCTCTGTCCTCTTCCCATGAAGATGACAGGGCGGATCTTAAAAAGGAAGAGGTGTGGCCTTGACAGGAAGGGGTGGGTCATATTTAAATTAGGGGGTGCGCGAGCTTAGTCAGGCCTAGGGCAGCACAAAACCTAAATACACCACTGCTTGGCTGCATTCATCTTTCCCTCGATAGCAACCAGTCGTCCTGTCCCTGCAGCTGAAAAACACCCCCACAGCATGATGCTGCCACCACCATGCTTCACTGTTGGGACTGTATTGGACAGGTGCAGTGCCTGGTTTTCTCCACACATACCACTTAGAATTAAGGCCAAAAAGTTCTATCTCTGTCTCATCAGACCAAAGAATCTTATTTATCACCATCTTAGAGTCCTTTAGGTGTTTTTTAGCAAACTCCATGTGGGCTTTCATGTCTCTTACACTGAGGAGAGGCTTCCATCGGGCCACTCTGCCATTTACCTCTCTCACCAAGGCTCTTCTCCCCCGATAGCTCAGTTTGGCCGGATGGCCAGCTCCAGGAAGGTTTCTGGTTGTCCCAAACATCTTCCATTTAAGGATTATGGAGGCCACTGTGCTCTTAGCCTTAAGTGCAGCAGAAATTTTTTTGTAACCTTGGCCAGATCTGTGCCTTGCCACAATTCTGTGTGAGCTCTTCAGGCAGTTCCTTTGACCTCATGATTCTCATTTGCTCTGACATGCACTGTGAGCTGTAAGGTCTTATATAGACAGGTGTGTGGCTACCCTAATCAAGTCCAATCAGTATAATCAAACACAGTTGGACTCAAATGAAGGTGTAGAACCATCTCAAAGATGATCAGAAGAAATGGACAGCACCTGAGTTTAATATATGAGTGTCACAGCAAAGGGTCTGAATACTTAGGACCATGTGATATTTGAGTTTTTCTTTTTTAATAAATCTGCAAAAATGTCAACAATTCTGTGTTTTTCTGTCAATATCGGGTGCTGTGTGTACATTAATGTGGATAAAATGAACTTAAATGATTTTAGCAAATGGCTGCAATCTAACAAAGAGTGAAAAATTTAAGGGGGTCTGAATACTTTCCGTCCCCACTGTAAGTGTCATTTCATGAGATAATTTATGAGGGTGTGTTAAAGGGTGGGATTAGGGGTGGGGCCAGCTCGACTCTTCCTCTGCACAAGTGAGACTGTATTGATGGGCACAGCTGGACTCAAATGAAGGTGTAGAACCATCTCAAAGATGATCAGAAGAAATGGACAGCACCTGAGTTTAATATATGAGTGTCACAGCAAAGGGTCTGAATACTTAGGACCATGTGATATTTGAGTTTTTCTTTTTTAATAAATCTGCAAAAATGTCAACAATTCTGTGTTTTTCTTTCAATATGGGGTGCTGTGTGTACATTAATGAGGAAAAAAATGAACTTAAATGATTTTAGCAAATGGCTGCAATCTAACAAAGAGTGAAAAATGTAAGGTAGTCTGAAAACGTTCCGTCCCCACTGTAATGCCGCGTACACAAGATCAGACTTTCTGGCATACTTGGTCCGGCAGACTTTCCAATGGACTTTGTCCGCCAGGTGCGCTGGACTTAAAAATGGATGGACTTGCCCATACACGACCGGACTTTCCGGCGGACTAAGTCCGCCCGTCTTTCCGACGGACTTTCGCCGGAGTTACGGCGGACTTTCAGAATGAACGGACTTGCCCACACACGGACAAGTGCGTTCATTTTGAACGTGACTCAGGTACGACGGGGCTAGAAAAGGAAGTCAATCTTGCCACTTTTATCGGCGAGATTGACACCTTGTGAGCCCCGTCGCGGGTCATACCAGGCCCTTAGGTCTGGTATGGATTATAAAGGGAAGCCCCTACGCCGAAAAAACAGCGTGGGGTCCCCCCTAGAATCCATACCAGACCCCGATCCGAGCACGCAGCCTGGCCAGTCAGGAAAGGGGGTGGGGACGAGCGAGCTCCCCCCCTGAACCGTACCAGGCCGCATGCCCTCAATATGGGGGGTGGGTGCTTTGCGGGGCCCCCCCACCCCAAAGCATCTTGTCCCCATTTTGATGAGGACAAGGGCCTCTTCCCGACAACCCTGGTCGTTGGTTGTTGGGGTCTGCGGGCGGGGGGCTTATCGGAATCTGGGAGCCCCCTTTAATAAGAGGGCCCCCAGATCCCAGCCCCCCACCCTATGTGAATGAGTAGGGGTTACATGGTACCCCTACCCATTCACCTCGGGAAAAAGTGTCAATAATAAAACACACTACACAGGTTTAAATACATGAGTGTCACAGCAAAGGGTCTGAATACTTAGGACCATGTGATATTTCAGTTTTTCTTTTTTAATAAGTCTGCAAAAATGTCAACAATTCTGTGTTTTTCTGTCAATATGGGGTGCTGTGTGTACATTAATGAGGAAAAAAATGAACTTAAATGATTTTAGCAAATGGCTGCAATCTAACAAAGAGTGAAAAATGTAAGGGTGTCTGAATACTTTCCGTCCCCACTGTAAGTGTCATTTCATGAAATAATTTATGAGGGTGGGTTAAAGGGTGGGATTAGGGGTGGGGCCAACTCGACTCTTCCTCTGCACAGGTGAGACTGTATTGATGGGCACAGGTGAGTCTGTACTGACAGGCACAGGTGAGGCAGTACTGACAGGCACAGGTGAGGCTGTACTGACGGGCACAGGGGAGACTGTACTGGTGGGCACAAGTGAGACTGTACTGATAGGCACAGGTGAGACTGTACTGACGGGCACAGGGGAGACTTTACTGATGAGCACAAGTGAGACTGTATTGACAGGCACAGGTAAGACTGTATTGATGGGCACAGTTGAGGCTGTACTGACAGGCACAGGTGAGACTGTACTGATGGGCACAGGTGAGACTGTACTGATGGGCACAAGTGAGACTGTACTGACAGGCACGGTTTAGATTGTACTGATGGGCACAAGTGACACTGTATTTATGGGCACAGGTGACACTGTATTGATGGGCACAGGTGAGACTGCATTGATGGGCACAAGTGAGACTGCATTGATGGGCACAAGCGAGACTGTACTGACAGGCACAGGTGAGACTGTATTGATGGGCACAGGTGAGACTGTATTGATGAGCACAGGTGAGACTGTACTGATGGGCATAGGTGAGACTGTACTGATGAGCACAGGTGACACTGTATTGATAGGCACAGGTTAGGCGGTACTGACGGGCACAGGTGAGACTGTACTGATGGGCACAGGTGAGACTGTACTGACGGGCTCAGGTGAGACTGTATTGATGGGTACAGGTGAGACTGTACTGGCGGGCACAAGCGAGACTGTATTGATGGGCACTAGGGATGAGCTTCGAGTTCGAGTGGAACTCATGTTCGACTCGAACATTAGCTGTTCGCAAGTTCGCCGAACAGCGAACAATTTGGGGTGTTCGCGGCAAATTCGAATGCCGCAGAACACCCTTTAAAAGTCTATGGGAGAAATCAAAAGTGCTCATTTTAAAGGCTTATATGCAAGTTTTTGTCATAAAAAGTGTTTGGGGACCCGGGTCCTGCCCCAGGGGACATGGATCAATGCAAAAAAAAGTTTTAAAAACGGCCGTTTTTTCAGGAGCAGTGATTTTAATAATGCTTAAAGTCAAACAATAAAAGTGTAATATCCCTTTAAATTTCGTACCTGGGGGGTGTCTATAGTATGCCTGTAAAGGGGCGCATGTTTCCCGTGTTTAGAACAGTCTGACAGCAAAATGACATTTGGAAGGAAAAAACCCATTTAAAACTACCCGCAGCTATTGCATTGCCGACAATACACATAGAAGTTCATTGATAAAAACGGCATGGGAATTCCCCACAGGGAAACCCCGAACCAAAATTAAAAAAAAAAATGACATGGGAGTCCCCCTAAATTCCATACCAGGCCCTTCAGGTCTGGTATGGATATTAAGGGGAACCCTGGCCAAAATTTAAAAAAAAAAATGACGTGGGGTTCCCCCTAAATTCCATACCCTTCAGGTCTGGTATGGATTTTAAGGGGAACCCCGTGCCAAAAAAAAAAAAAAACGACGTGGGGTCCCCCCAAAAATCCATACCAGACCCTTATCCGAGCACGCAACCTGGCAGGCCGCAGGAAAAGAGGGGGGACGAGAGTGCAGCTCCCCCCCTGAACCGTACCAGGCCACATGCCCTCAACATTGGGAGGGTGCTTTGGGGTAGCCACCCAAAACACCTTGTCCCCATGTTGATGAGGACAAGGGCCTCATCCCCACAACCCTGGCCGGTGGTTGTGGGGGTCTGCAGGCGGGGGGCTTATCGGAATCTGGAAGCCCCCTTTAACAAGGGGACCCCCAGATCCCCCCCCCGTGTGAAATGGTAAGGGGGTACTTACCCCTACCATTTCACTAAAAAACTGTCAAAAATGTTAAAAATGACAAGAGACAGTTTTTGACAATTCCTTTATTTAAATGCTTCTTCTTTCTTCTATCTTCCTTCATCTTCTTCTTCTTCTGGTTCTTCTGGCTCTTCTGGTTCTTCCTCCGGCGTTCTCGTCCAGCATCTCCTCCGCGGCGTCTTCTATCTTCTTCTCCTCGGGCCGCTCTGCACCCATGGCATGGGGGAGGCTCCCGCTCTTCTCTTCTTCTTCATCCTCTTCTCTTCTTCCTTCTTCTCTTCTTCATTTTCTTCTCCGGGCCGCTCCGCATCCATGCTGGCATGGAGGGAGGCTCCCGCTGTGTGACGGCGTCTCCTTGTCTGACGGTCCCGTCAGGTGAGACTGTATTGATGGGTACAGGTGAGACTGTATTGTTGGCACAGGTGAGGCTATTATGATGGCACAGGTGAGACTGTACTGACGACCACAGGTGAGGCTGTATTGATGCGCACAGGTGAGACTGTACTGATGGGCACAGGTGAGACTGTATTGATGGGTACAGGTGAGACTGTATTGACGGGCATGGGTGAGGCTGTATTGATGGGCACAGGTGAGACTGTATTGATGGACACAGGTGAGACTGTATTGAAGGGCACAGGTGAGACTGTATTGACGGGCACAGGTGAGGCTGTATTGATGGGCACAAGTGAGACTGTATGGAGGGGCACTGGTCACGCTGTATTGATGGGCACTGGTGAGGCTGTGCTGAGTGGCACTGATAAAGTTGTTGTTAATATTTATTTTTGTAACTTAATTTTGCATAAAACATTTAAGTTTCATTTCATGAGATAATTTATGAGGGCATGTTTAAGGGAGGGATTAGGGGTTGGACCAGCTTGACTCTTCCTCTGCACAGGTGAGACTGTATTGATGGGCACAGGTGAGGCTGTACTGACAGACACAGGTGAGGCTGTACTGACAGGCACAGGTGAGACTGTATTGACGGGCACAGGTGAGACTGTATTGATATGCACAGGGGAGACTGTACTGACAGGCACAGGTGAGACTGTATTGACAGGCACAGGTGAGACTGTATTGATGGGCACAGGTGAGGCTGTACTGACAGGCACAGGTGACACTGTACTGACAGGCACAGGTGAGACTGTGCTGATGGGCACAGGTGAGACTGTATTGACGGGCACAGGTGAGACTGTATTGATATGCACAGGTGAGACTGTACTGACGAGCACAGGTGAGACTGTATTGACAGGCACAGGTGAAACTGTATTGATAGGCACAGGTGAGGCTGTACTGACAGGCACAGGTGAGACTGTACTGACGGGTACAGGTGAGACTGTATTGACGGGCAGAGGTGAGACTGTATTGATATGCACAAGTGAGACTGTACGGACAGGCACAGGTGAGGCTGTACTGATGGGCAAAAGTGAGACTGTATTGACAGGTACAGGTGAGACTGTATTGATGGGCACAGTTGAGGCTGTACTGACAGGCACAGGTGAGACTGTACTGATGGGCACAGGTGAGACTGTACTGATGGGCACAAGTGAGACTGAACTGACAGGCACAGGTTAGATTGTACTAACCCACTACCTCGGATGGGTAAGTGGCTATTAAATCCTTGTAATCCTGCAGAGTATTAAAAACTGGGTCCAATAGAACCAAGTCTTTCCTTGTCAAAAGAAGTTTATTGAGTATACAATGTTATAAAGATACATAAAGATACATAAAGTAAGTTTACAAGGATCTATAAAGTAAGCTCATTGTTTTACAGTAGGGTTTATATAAGTAAATATCATGAAATTTCAAATATTAAACATTGGGTTCACGTAAACCTAAATTAAAGATATATATAATTTCCTTAGTTACTTTTGTAGGTATTTAAATGATTTATACCTACTATACATATTGTTTACAAGTAGAGTGTATATAGGTCAAATAAATTCTGATAATGAGCTTTAATCGTAAGGTGGAGAAAAGGAAAGAGAAAGAAGAAAAAGGGTTGAAAGGTAGAGGTATGGTCCACAAGGTTGTCCCGCCTGTCAGTTTATTATGCTTTTTAGTTCTCTTTGAAGCCTTAGAATGGGTGTCTCTGTAAGTCATTTAATCTGTTACCATGGCAACAGGACAGAGTCATTGAAATTTGACAGGAACTGTTGTTTTATCCAAGGATGCCAAAGTTTTTCAAATTTTGGAATTTGATTTTGATCGATGGCTACCATCTTAGCATGGGACATTGTATTATTCATTCTGTGAATTGTTTCTGCTAGTACCAATGTAGGAGATTTCCATGCCTTGGCCACTGTTTGTTTTGCAGCCGTTATTAGTTGGATCATAAGTTTGAATTGAGAGAGTGTTAACCATTCCGGTTTTAGATTAAGTAAAGTTAAATATGGATCTGGTTGTATTATTTTTTTAAATATTTTAGATGCAATCACGAAGACTTCCTTCCAGAAGGTTTGGATTACTGGGCACGTCCACCATATGTGTAAATATGTGCCTATTTCTGGGCATCCTCGAAAACAAAGAGTTGAGGTATTAGGTGAATATTTTGCCACTCTAGCGGGTACAAGGTACCAGCGAGTTAGGACTTTATAATTTGTCTCCAGTGCCAAGATGTTGGGTGAAGATGACTTAGATGTGAGCCATATATTAGACCAGTCCGTGTCTTCTAAAGTTCGTCCCAGGTCCTCCTCCCACCTCTGAACGTAAGAGGGTCTATTAAGATTTGCTACTCCATATAATTGATTATAAAGTGATGAAATTGTACCTTTAGCAAATGGATCTTTTGTACAGATTGATTCAAAAATGGATAATTGGGATAATGGTGTATCCCCCTTTAGGAATGGTGTATAGAAATTTTTGATTTGGAGATATCTAAATATCTCAGAGTTTGGTAGATCATATTTTTCTCTAAGCGATGGGAATGAAAGGAATGATTTAGATGCTATGAAGTCATTTAGTGTCTGAATGCCTGATGTTGTCCAAGCTTTAAAAGAATTTGGGTAGATCCATGCCGGATAAAAGGCCGGATTTCTGATAAAAGAAAGGAGAGGATTGTGTGGAGATTGTAACTGATATTTGGTTTTTAGTTTATCCCAGGGAGATAAGAAGTGTTTAGTTATGGGATTATGAAATTTAAAGCGGTCTTTAGGATCAAGCCATAATAAATTTGATATTAATAGAGGGTCATTTTCTGAAGCCTCTATAAATACCCATAATGGGATTCCCTGTTTTGCATGGTATTTGGACAGACGGGCCAAATGTGCTGCTCTGTAGTAGTTAGTAAAATTAGGGTATCCCAGGCCTCCTTTATTTTTGGGAAGATGTAGTGTGTGTATAGGTATACGTGGTTTAGAAGAGCCCCATATAAACGAAGTTGCTCTTTTTTGTACTATTCTCAAAAAATAGGAAGGAATTGGAATAGGGAGGACTCTGAATAGATAAAGCAATTTGGGTAGAATAGTCATTTTGATTGCATTAATCTTCCCTATCCAGGATAAAGGAAGTTGCGACCATTGTTTTATTAGATTTGTGATCTGTCTTAATACAGGAGGATAATTGGTTGAGAATAAGTCAGAATGAGATGCTGTTAAATGAATTCCAAGATATGGGATTGATTTTTCTGCCCATGTGAATGGGAGTGCAGCCCTAGCCGGGATCAATTCCATGTTTGTGAGTGAAATATTAAGCACTAGGCATTTCTTAGGATTAATCATAAGGTCAGATAGGGCTACAAATCCATCAAGAGCTGGTATTAAGTTAGGACCAGAGACCTGTGGTGATGATAGAAAAAGTAATATATCGTCTGCAAATATACATAATTTGTGTGTAATACCTCCTACTTCAATGCCAGTTATAGTTTGGTTTGTTCTGATGTATTGGGCCATGGGTTCGAGTATAAGGGCAAATAATAAGGGAGATAATGGGCAACCCTGTCGGGTACCTCTTTCGATATTAAAGGCTTCAGATTTGTATCCAGCATATTTTATATAGGCTTTGGGTTTATTATATAATGCTTTGATCCATGTTAAAAAGTGGGGTCCAAAACCCCATTTTTGTAATGAATATTGCATATATTGCCAGGATACTGTGTCAAATGCCCTCTTAATATCGAGAGATAGAAAACATAAAGGGATTTTCCGTTTTTTAGCAATATGTGCCAATAACACTGCCCTGCGTATATTATCGCCTGCCTGTCTATTTGGCATGAAGCCTACTTGATCTCTATGTATTAATTTTCCTATAATGCTATTGAGGCGTTTTGCTATTATTTTTGCTAATAATTTAATATTGAGGTTTAACAGAGAGATAGGCCTATAATTCACACAGGAAGTATCATCAGAAAGGGGTTTTGGGATCATACAAACAATTGCCATTAGTGTTTCTTGCCGAAAAGAATGTCCATCTAGAAGTTTGTTAAAAGTTTCAGTGAGAATGGGAGAGAGTATTTCTGAGAACGTTTTATAGTATAAAGCCGAGTAGCCGTCTGGGCCTGGTCTTTTGTTAAGTTTTAGGTCTTTTATGGCGTTAGCAACTTCATCTATAGTTATAGGCTCATCCAAACTGCTTTTTTGATTCTGAGATAACTCAGGTAAGGTTATTTTTGAGAAGAAGGATTCAGCTTCTGTAGGATTAAATTCATTGTTTGTCTTGTATAAAGTTGCGAGATGTGAGTGAAATTTATGGACTATTTTAACTGGATTACAAGTGTAAACATTTTTTGATAATTTCAAACGTATTGGTTTGAAAGATTTGTTAGTTGAATTTAATGCCCGAGCCAAATATGTACCTGGTTTGTTTGTATTCATGTAGAAATTGTGTTTGGAGCGTTTGAGGGATTTATCAACTGACTCAGTGAGAAATAGATCGTATTCCAATCTAAATTTTTCCAGATGAGATTTTGTACTTTGAGATGGATTATCTTGAAATGATATGTAGGCTGCATTAAAATTGAGTTCTAGTTTTTTTGCTAGATTTTTGCGTTCCCGTTTAAATAGTGCCATTTGTCTTTGTATTGTACCACGCAAGACAGGCTTATGAGCTTCCCACAGTGTTATTGGGGAGATGTCTGTTGTATTATTAATTGATGAGTATTCCTTTAAAGCTTGTTCAATGGCCATCTGATGTAGTGGGTGTTTGAGCATTATGTCCGGTAAGTACCACGTTGGGTCATGCGCTTTTGGTATGGCTGAGGCTATAGTAGTGTATACTGTATTATGGTCAGACCACGGAATCGGAATTATATCTGATGCAATAATTTCTGGTATCATTCCTATTGTTAGAAAAATATGATCTATTCTGGTGAAGGTTTGATGAGGGTGCGAGAAATAAGTGAATTTCTTTTTCATTGGGTTACTTTCTCTCCATGAATCTACCAGATTGTATTTGGAAAGAAGTTGAGAAAAAGGTAATCTAGAGGTTATTTTGGATGGTGTAAAAGGTGATTTATCTAGAAATGGGAGGAGGACCTGGTTCGAATCCCCGCACATTATCACTGTTCCTATTTTGTGTGTATTAATCACTTGTAATATATGTGAGAGGAATGGTGTAGGTTGTTTGTTAGGAGTGTAGTAGGAAATCACAGTGATTGCTGTATCCATTATATAACCCATGAGTATCAGGTATCTACCTTCTGGGTCTTTAATTTCTGATGATAAGGTGAATGGTGTGGATCGGTGAAATGCAATTAGAGTTCCCCTTTGCTTGGTACAGGCAGAAGCCGTGTAAATTTGTTGATAAAAAGGAGAAATATATTTTGGAGTAGAATCTTTGGTGAAGTGTGTTTCTTGGAGGCATACTATGTGAGCCTTCTTGTTATGGAAAGTACGGAAAGCTTTGGTCCTTTTTTGAGGGACATTTATTCCCTGAACATTCAGGGAAAGTATATTCAGTGGTGCCATAGCAATAGATCAAATAGTTTTGACTTACTTTTTGTTATGCAGAGCTGACTGCGCAGATCAACCTGTGTGGACTGAAGAGATGAATAGATAGAAAAGAAACCAGTGAATTCTGGAGTAAAGAGTAAACAAAAAACATATGAGAATAGATGATACATTGTATAAATTATTTTTTGCAAGTAATCACAATTTACCCGTGAAAGAGAATAAATATCTCTCTCAGGGGAATAAGTGCCTTCGTCACACTTCCACATAATATGGTTGGGAGAATGAGGAGGGCTAATGGGGGTACACAGATCTTCCGCTTACAGGAGAGAAGTGCTATGTCAAAAGACATCAAAATGATGTTTCATTAATTGGAGTGCAGAATATAGTTTTTGTTGAAATTATTTATTCCAGGGTGGTTGTATATGGTTAGTCTTGCCCTAGGCTAAATAATTCAGTTAGAAAGGTACTGTTAATAACTTTGGTATTGATGAAGATAGTTTGAATTATTTTGGGATTTTAACCCTTTTAGAGTAAACAATTACATATTTTATTCATATGTAACTGTTTAGATATGTTAACTCATAAAATTGAGGTTGTATTGCTTCAGATTAGAATAAACAAAAACATAATTCTAGGAACTAGTTAGGTAATAATATATTTGTTTTAAGAAAAGAAAGAAAAAGCTTCCATTACTTCTGGATTATTGAACATATTTGTCCTAAAAAGTAATAAATCTATTGTTATTACCTGATAATATATAACTGAACAAGAATTTCCTTATTTCACTTATATATTCTAAGGCTATATGAATCAGAAGTAATAAGAAATATAACTGGAATGTAACATGATCCCACACAGTGTGTGACTATCAGAATGCAGTTACATTCAGTTATAAATATAGGTTTTTTATAGGGAACCATCTCTTAGTATAATAAATGAAGAGATATCAGGAATTAGGATGTCAGTCCATTGAATCTTCTTGGTCCATGGATGATGTGGCATAACGGCCTCTTTTGTGAGAATGATGATTCCCATTTTGTTCTGAAATTTTCTGGGTGCTGCCTGAAGGTGAAGATGACGCCATTCTTCTGCGTGTGGGAGTGTTTCTGCTTGTGGGTTCTGTCAGATTTAATTTTAAAAGGGTTTGTGGTTAGTTCATCTGCTGATCTGCTTCTGTAAATTGTACCTTGGTAGTTAAATCTGACTGAAAAGGGGAAGCCCCATTGATACATAATGTTGTGGCGTTGCAGTTCCATTAGTTGGGGTTTCATGGATCGTCTTTTAGTAATAGTAAGTTGGGATAGGTCAGCAAAAATTTGATAATTGTGTCCTTGAAAATTAAGTTCCTTTTTTTCTCTTGCAGCAATAAGTATTTGTTCTTTCGTTCTGTAATAATGAAATTTTGTGATTATATCACGTGGGGGTCCATCTTTCTTTTTGGCTGTGAGGGCTCTGTGTACTCTGTCCAGTTCTAAACGTTCAATAGGGATATCTGGCTTTAGTTCTTGTAATAGAGCAGTAATAGTAGATTGCAGGTCTGTCACAGTTTCAGGTATTCCCCTTATGCGCAAGTTTGAACGTCTGGCTCTATTTTCGTAATCTTCGAGCTTAGTTTGAAGTATTCAATTCTCTTTTTTTAATTGTTCCAATTCTGTTATATTTTCTTGGGTTGTAATTTCAATTTCATCCATTTTTATTTCTAAGGCTGCGGTGCGGTTTCCCAGCTCTCTTATTTCTTTGGTTAGGCTTTTTGTTATTTGGTCTGAGGTTTGTTTTAAAGCCTTATGAAGCATCTTTTCAAATTGTAATAATATTACTGGGGATACTGAGGAGGCTTGTGGAGAAGTTTGTGAGAGGATTTGTTCTGTATCTAACTCAAATGGAGAGTCTTGCTGTGACATTTTCTGTCTGTGAGAGCGCCCTGATGCTGTATCTTGTGAGGTGACTGGAGCTGCTTCAGCTGCAGTGAGTGCCTGTGAGCTCTTTGTGAGGTGATTTTTATTTCTGCCACGGTTTCCTCCCAGTACCATATTTCCTGCCCAAACTTTCACAGTTTGTTCCCTGGGGCAAAAAGGTTCAAATGGATACCTTTTGAGCCTGCAGGCTCCGCTTTGTCCTTCTCTTCTCTCCTCAGCGGTGTGGAGCTCTAACAATGCATTCTGCTCTACTAGGCTCCGCCTCCTGCCAGAACCAAGTCTTTCAACATCGCTCCTCTTGGTGGCACAACATTGTGTAATTTTCCATAGTACTGATGTCATTTACCACTTTGATCCACTGTCTGTGCCTCTGTTCATCCTTAATATTTGTCCTGTTTACTGTTATCATTAAAAGTGAAAGTAAAAGAAAATCCCAAATTTTGGTTTGACAATAGAACAGGAATAGAGGGGAAATCTTCCAATAGGTACACTAGTACTAGTGACCCTAGTGACACCCTGTTTTTCCTATGGGACAGGAAGTAAAGGGAAATCTCCCCAATGACACACCTATGGCAAAACAATTTAAAGGAGTTATAACGCTCCCTTTATCTATCCGAAATGATAAAAAAAAGTTTTGTACTACTTTAACCGCTTGGCATCCGCGCTATAGCCGAATGACGGCTACAGCGCGGACCTGAATTCCCGGGAGGCCGTCATATGACGGCCTCCCCTGTGCACGTGCCCTGCGCGCGCCCTACAGGGCGCGCGTGGAGCGCGCTGTGATCACCGAGTCACTGAGACTCGGGTGATCACCGATCTGTGTAAGGGGCCGGTCCCGGACCCTTACCATGTGATCAGCTGTCAGCCAATGACAGCTGATCACATGATCAAAACAAAAGCTCAGTGATCGTTTTTTTTTTCTCCTCGCGCTGACAGTGCGAGGAGAAAAAAAAGCCGATCACCGGCTCAGCAGCAAGGGACACCTAACAATGCCCACCAGTGGTGCCAATCAGTGCCACCTAGCAGTGTACAAGATCAGTGCCCATTATTGCCACCAATCAGTGCCCATCACTGCCACCCATCAGTGCCCATCACTGCCACCTATCAGTGCCCATTGGTGCCGCCTCATCAGCGTACATCAATGAAGGAGAAAAATTACCCTTTTAAAAAATTTTATAACAAAATATAAAAAAATATATATTTTTTTTTTAAATTTGGTCTTTTTAAATTTTTTTAACAAAAAATAAAAACCGCAGAGGTGATCAAATGCCACCAAAAGAAAGCTCTATTTGTGGGGAAAAAATTATAAAAATTTCATTTGGGTACAGTGTTGCATGACCGCGCAATTGTCATTCAAAGTGCGTCAGCGCTGAAAGCTGAAAATTGGTCTGGATAGGAGGGGGGTTTAAGTGCCCGGTAAGCAAGTGGTTAAATAAATGCAGGCAGATGACTCTGGTGTGTCATATATCCCCTTATGTGCACATTGGTGGTTAAAGGTTACTGGAGAAGTGCTCTGGCCTGTGTTAAGTGCACTTTGCTTCCATGTGCTGGGTTGGGGTTGGCCCAAAATAGTTACAGAATTGCAACATTGCAAAATGTATCTATTTATTGACACTGTTGGGAAAATTTGCTATCCAGGAACAATACCAGGAAGAGTTGTTTTTTGGTGCCATAAGCCAGTTAAAGGTTTAGAGGCATGGAGCATCAGTAACACAGTAGTTGAAGTGTCAACACAAGTATACAGTGTCTTGAAAAAGTATTCATCAGTGCGCAGGCGCGGGATTCCCAAGATGGCCGCGTAAGCCGGGAGCTCCGCTCTGCCCAGCCCAGCAAGCCACCCAAACGCCGGAGTAAGGCCAACAGGATGCCCGCCACCCGAGGAATCGGACTCAGGATCACATACAGCACCGATCCATGCCAAACAGCTCGGTCCACCATGACCTGAGACCGCAGTTCACAGCAGAGGATTCCCGGGCCATATCCAAGATGGCGGCTGCAACACAGCTCAAGGAGCCTCATGCAGGGGGACACGCGGACACAAGGCAAGTGCTAGCTCCTGCTGTCTTAGCTTTCACTCCCCAATCCGCTCCCCACAACCAAGCGATGGTGACACCCTCACCGGCTTCCACAGAATCGCTCTTAGAGCACACTTTTGATAACTGTACATTGTCCCCAATGAACAACACACCGGCTCATCAGGGAAGCGGGATCTCTAGGGGAAACCCTGAGGGGGACATACCAGTTAATGCAGGAGACTTGTTCCTCAAGCTCTCTGACCTCTTGGACAGGGGGCTAGCAAACACAGCCACAAAAATCACGAATGAAATACGTGCTGACTTTCAAAACCTGGGGGCAAGGAAGCAATAGAACACAAGTTGGACATCACAGTGTCCAGAGCTAATCAGAACACTGAGCACATCCATGTCATTCAAGAGCAACTGGAGGTGGCATTAAACAGGATCGATGACCTAGAGAACAGGTTAAGAAGGGACAACTTCAGAGTCAGAGGAATCCCTGAATCAATAACAGATATCCCGAAAGCGATTCAAGAATTAATTAAATCCCTCATTCCGGAGCTATCCTCCATTAAATTGGAGTTGGACAGAGCACACAGATCCCTGGGCCCCCCTAGAAAAGACGGGTCCCCAGAGATGTAGTGGTGAAGCCACACTTCTACAGCGTGAAGGAAGAGATCATGAAAATATCACGCCAGCAATCCCGCATTCTCTTCCAAGGTCAGGAAATCCAAATATTTGCTGACATTTCACCCACAACCATCCAAAAACGCAGAGCCTTGAAGCCTCTTCTGCAAATTCTCACTCAGAGGGAGATCAATTATTGGTGGGCATTCCCCTTTGCCCTAAAATTTACCCTCAAAGGCAAAACCCACTCATTCACCACCTTCCCAGAGGGCGAACGAGTTTTACTATCACTCAAACTCATCTCGCTGGATCCTGCAATGGACACAACTAATATGCAAGCGGGCTCATCTAAACGTCCAACTCCCAACAGCCCAATCTCCCCCTCCTGGAAATCCAATAAAAGCAGACGTCTGAGGGAACAAATGCCAACCTGAGGATGTTAGACGCAACACTCCTGCTTTGTTCATCTCCTCTTTTTTTTTGATCCGCCGGCACCTGGACCTCCTTTGAGGAACTTTGCCCTACACGGATCTTCCACCAAGGCTCTTTAAACCTTCTCGAGGACAATTGTCCATTTGTTCACTAACTCTTGCAGATATATTTCCACCCCAGCTATTCTACTCTAACTTTTTCCTGAGACCTTATGCTGGTCTGGACACCAAACTACCACCCATGGGATCTCCAAGGTTCTGTTCATAAACCCAAGCAAGATTGACTAATTCTTTTCTTTGGAATAGACTCCTATTGCTCCTGTTCGAGCCCCCTACCCCAGAAGAGGGGTTGGCCTTTCTATGTTTATTTAGCTTAATTTTTAGGTTATGAAGGTGCAGGTTAGTTCTATTGTCTGCTCTTACTAGCCCGCTTATCCCTAATGTTCTTCTTTCACAACAGGTCCCACAGTGGCTATACGGAAGATTGTAACTCTCCCACATGTCAGATTTACTCCTAGTTGGAAAGAAAAATTCATCGCTAGAATTTCGTTTGTATGTTGTTATGTTTGTATTATTTTTCTTTTTGCAGCATTAAGTATCAGGTTACAGGGTTGGCTCGGGCTGAGGCTGCTGCCCTGCGACTCCATCCATCCTACGATAATGGAGCTGCAATTATCGTTCGATGGAACGGTGGCCCACCTTCAGGACCACCTTAGTTTGTTACTGGATTACGGGGTGGGGAAAATTTTTCTCTCACTCTGTCTCCGGCCTATATTAGGCCAAAATGTTCTTTTCCTCTATATTTTTCTGTGTCTCTGCTTTAATCCGTCTGTGTTTCTCTCTCCCTCTCTTTCTATCCCCTGGGTTATCAGATCAAGTTTATCTCCTTCTCATCCAGCATCTCCAGGTTCCAGACACTACTCCTCGCGCTCCACCTGCTCGGACTTCATCAATGTGGGTAGGGTAAGTGTCTCATATACAGAAACATACTTACACCCCAAAGATTATGCCTAACAACACACTGCCTCCTTCTCATATAAAAATCATCTCACATAATGTCCAAGGCCTCAACTCCCCAATCAAAAGGAGAAAAATCCTCCAATCCTACCGCAATCAAAGGGCATCAGTGGTAATGCTCCAAGAAACCCATTTTCCCACTCAATACTCCCCCTCATTTCTACACGCTCACTTCCCACAGTTTTACTTAGCAAACGCTGAAGACAAAACCAGGGGGGGTAGCGATCCTTTTCGCTAAGGACTGCCAATTTAAAGTGAGCCAGACCCTTAGTGACCCTGAGGGCAGGTATTTGTTAGTGAAAGGCCAGATCGAAGACCAAATCTTATCACTAGTTTCCTATTACACACCAAACAAAGGACAGGGAAAATTCTTCACTTCCTTATTTCAAACCCTAAGACCACTGTTAGAAGGGACAGTAATTTTGGGGGGAAACTCGAACGTCGCATTCAACCAGAGCCTTGACAAATCAAAACCCCCTTCCAAACAGCTCTCTAGGCCCACCAAAATCAGTTCCAAAATCGCTAAATTAATCCACCAACAGGGACTTACAGACATTTGGAGAGAACTCAATCCTTCCACAAGGGACTATTCTCACTTCTCAATACCCCATCAAGCTATTCAAGAATTGATCATATTCTTATATCCTCCGTTCATATACCTGCAGTAATTAAAGCTAAAATTAAGGAAACTGCCCCCTCGGACCACTCGATGATCACCCTAACTCTCTAGGGACTGCTTCTTAGACCTACATCTCCCCTCTGGCGCATCAAAGATCATATTATCAAATATTATCAATGATCAAAGATAATTCAGATCTCAGTAATAACTAGGGCTCTAAAAGAATACTTTACCTTGAACAACGTAGAGGGAATCTTGGCCGAGACCTTATGGGCGGCACACAAAGCCGTGATACGAGGCAAGTTTATTCAAATTTCCTCCCAATTAAAAAAGGAGAGAACCATGGACATTCTAAAGCTGGAGAGAGAATTCAACCTCCTTCGCAAGAAACACAAAACAAACCCGTCCCTGGTTCAAACCGCTCAGCTCGACGCTGCACGAATTAAGCTAAATTTGGCACTTACAGTCAAAGCCGAGAGTTCTCTACGTTGGAACGGAGTGAAATTTTATCTAATTCAGGACAAGATGAGCACAATGCTGGCCTCAAAGTTATCTCCCAAAACTCATTTTTCGCACTTCCCAAAATAAAACTACAAGACGGGACGTCTTCCCAAAATCCCCAACGAATCTTAGAATCTTTTCAGTCTTTCTACTCAAAGCTATATAGAGCGAATGCCAACGAGGACCCACGAGCTATAGATGCATTTTTAGAAAAACTGCCTATCCCCACTATACACAAGTCCCACAAGGAAATCATGGAAGCCCACATCACAGTAGAAGAAACTTTAGAGGTCATTAAAAATCTTAAAGGTGGCTCGGCCCCTGGCCCAGACGGTTTATCCAATCTATATTATAAGACCTTTGCCGAGACTCTGGCTCCTCACTTAACTAGACTGTTCAACTCCAAACGGAAGGGTGACCCCAAGGAATCTCAGTTAAATGCAGCTTACATCTCAGTCATCCCCAAACCCGACAAAAACCCAGAACTGGTAGAAAATTACAGACCCATATCACTAATAAATAATGATTTAAAAATTTTGACCAAAATTTATGCTAATAGACTAAATACATTTATTAACACGTACATCCACAAAGATCAGGTGGGATTCATCCCCGGCAGACAGGGCCCTGACCAGGTTAGAAGGGCCATAGACGAACTAAAATCTAGTGGAACCAACTGTGGTCAGAAGTCACCTAATTGGAGGACATGGAGTGACGTAGGACGTCCGCACGGGGGAGGGGCCCAATGTCGGCACTGGATTGAGGGCGGAAGCCGAGTCTCTCGTTCGTGCGGGACATGCAGAGCGGGGTGAGAGCCCGTGAGATGTCTGGACGAGACCCGGCGAGCCGCCGTTCCTCCGCGTGACCCCCACCTCCCTGCAGAGGCAGCAACAGGTCGAGCAGACCCCCCCTCGAGTGGCAGTGAAAAGAGAGAGACGGGATCCCGGAGCAGCAGAGGGTGAAAGACCTGAGGAGAGAGACTTCACCTAAGCTAGCAGACCCCCTGAAGGAGTCAGCAGAAGACGACAGAAGCCTCCAGGTGATGGCTGGCGGGAGCAGGGAACAGAGCGCGTCCCCCGCTTGATGAACTGTGAGCTCTGCATTCCCCCAGGGTATTCACTACGAGGAAAACAAGGTAATGACAGCTGGTCATAAAATACGCTGGCTGAGCGATGAGAAGAAAGGCATGAAGGTATGACAAGCTTTTTTTCCCTGCATTACTCAACTGCATTACTCAACATTAAAGTGTTACAAGTGAATGGTGCATTTCATAGTACTGACCTCAATTTAAGCTGCAGTGGTAAGGGGGCTACTCAGGACTGGACTGTTGTACTTAAACCCGTGAGTGTTTCCCCAGATGAGTTAGACACGACCAAACTGAGGCCCTCCCTGATTCTCCCCTCTAGTCTCTTGGATAATGGTATGAGAAACTATTTGTAAACCAAATAGGTGAGGTGCAGTGACTAAATAGGGTCGCCACAAAAGTAAAGGAAACAGAAATAACAAAGAAACAACAAAGTGTGGGTAAGAGTTAAAACCTGCCTTAAATTAAGGGGACACCAACAAAAACCATACAGCTTGCATATAAAATCTGGACTGTTGCACCGATGCTTTCGAGGGTGGAACACTCTGTCGGACTTAATGGTGGCCCCTACATAAATTATATGTGCTCGTGAGACTTCGACTGGAATACTTATCTA
Organism: Aquarana catesbeiana; assembly: GCF_042186555.1. Classification (NCBI taxonomy): domain Eukaryota; kingdom Metazoa; phylum Chordata; class Amphibia; order Anura; family Ranidae; genus Aquarana; species Aquarana catesbeiana. The sequence continues at coordinate 157,161,587 of NC_133328.1, read as the reverse complement.
CTCATGTGCTTGTCAGGGAGGAAGTAAAGTGTGCTTAAATCAGGATCCCCCCTGACTTTACCCTTAACCGTCAGGATCGGACTTGAGAGACTATCTGTAAATTGAACGGAGTATGCATGTGAGTCGACTCTAGTTACTAACTGAGGCGACCGAGACAAAAATCTTTCTATATATTCAATATCAGGACTGTCGCACCTGTGCCTCTGAGGATCGGACTGGATCCGTCCTCCTGCCTCCCCATTGGTAGTGCGGACGGTGGGGTGGGTTCTCGGCTTTAATTTCTGTCTGTTTATGCAAACTACATACCCCACTTATTAGGGATAAAGAGTAAACAAATAGTAAACAGTGGGGGGAGGAAGTATGAGAGGACGCTCCTCAAGAGTAACAGAACCCCAGAACTCAAGGGAGAGTTTGAATACTAGCTCTATACAAAGATATCTAAAAGAGGCGAATTTGAAGAGCCCCGGAATGGAGGCTAAACAAACAGGAGCAAAGGACAAGAAGAAAGACCAGCAGAAGCAGAAAGGGGGACAGGGGGACAGGGCCAGAGAAGAGCAAGAGCTGGATGGTGCATCCGCCTGTGCTAGTGTGGAAGAGCAAAGAATATTGGCGTTAGTACCAAGTAAATCTGAAATGATTGACATGTTTGCCAAACTAGAAAATGTGATAAAAGCAGAAATTGTAAACGTCCGTACCGACATGGGACATCTACTGCGTAGAGTGGAGGAGGCGGAAGAGGCGTCAGGAAACTTCGCTAAAGAAATCTGTGAGTTAAAAGAACAGGTCAAGAAAATGCAGAGCGAGAATCGCATGCTGGCGTTCAGATTAGAAGAACAGGAAAATCAGAGTCGACGCCAAAATCTACGGATTAGATCCATCCCGGAACAACATAATGAGGACCTGTGGGAGAAGATGAGAAAAATATTCAACCCGATTTTGGGCAGGCATGAAGAGGAAGCTCTGAGGATTGATAGGGTCCATAGAGTAAGGAAGCCCCCTAATATAAAACAAGAGATTCCCAGAGATGTTATTGTGAAGTTCCACTCGTATGAAGACAAAGAAAAAATATGGAAGAACTTAAAGGGGGCCCCCCCAATAAGCTTTGAAAACCAAAATCTACAGGTGTTCACAGATTTGTCAGCAGGAACTCTGGCGCGAAGAAGACAGTTGAAGCCAGTCCTAGACCAGCTCAAGAGGTCTAACTTGAAGTACAGCTGGGGATTCCCAACATCCCTGATAGTTATGAAAGACGGCAGATCGCACAGAATGCATTTCCAGGAGGAGCTGCAGGACTTTTGTGACAGTCTGGGTATTCCCATCCCTGACCTGCCATAAGGAGAGACATGAAGTGTCGAGATTGGTCAACTGGGGTGCTGGTAGTGCTGGGGTGTTTTTTTTTTTTTTTTTTGCTCCCCAGCTGAAAATCTCAGTCTAAAAATTTCTTACTGAGGCATACGGACTTTAAACTCAGTTATTGTAATGCAGCATTTGGAGATTAGGAGGGGGAGAGTTTTTCTGGTTGACAGGATGCTTCTGCGGGGGGGGGGGGGGGCGGTTTCGTAGGGCTAGGGAGCCGGTCTTCTGTCCTCCCGGCTCCCCCCTCGAGGCATTGCTTCTTGGGGGGGTTCCGGATGCCGGCAGGGGAGTCCCACCCCGAGGAAGGAGGCGCATTGAGGGAAATGGGTGATTTCCCAACATGTGAGCTCGGAGTCGGTTTTCTACCGAAGGGAGGGGGGGAATGGGGTTGGGGGTGGGTTGGGTGAGGGAGGGAGGGGGGGTGGGTGGGACGGGAGGGAGAGGTGTACCTGCAGGTGGGGTTCCAGGGGATCAGGAGGGAAGGGAGAATGGTGTGATTGATTGATATGCCAGGGCTCAAATTCTTATCATATAATGTGAAGGGATTAAACTCGCCAAAAAAAAGACATAAATTATTGGGGGAGCTTCGGCACTTGGGTGCCGACGTAGTATTCCTTCAAGAGACCCACCTGACCCTAGATTCCAGAATTAGGATTTTCTCCCCAGGGTTCCCTACGTGGTTCTACGGAGACACGCCTCTTAAAAGAGCAAAAGGGGTTGCTATTGGGTTTTTGAAAACATCAAATTTCACATTAGTAGATAGGATGACGGACCCTGATGGTCGCTATATTTTATTGAAAGGCAAAATGGGGAATAGGATGTTTACCTTGGTGAATGTATATTGTCCCAACAGACACCCGACAGTTTTTCTGGGACAAGTGCTTACAAAGCTCATGGAATTTATGGAGGGGGAGGTGGTCTTGGCGGGGGACCTCAACTTTTGTCTAGATCCAGATCTGGACAGTACGTCCCGTGCCCAGGGGATAGGTAAAGCCTCGACCCGCTCAATCGGGCGGAGGTTATTTTGTTGCCAGTTAATGGATGTATGGAGAATGCAGCATGCCAAAGAGAAAGACTTTACCTTTTTTTCCCCTGTGCACGGGACCTACTCCAGACTGGACTATATTTTTGTGGACCACAGTATGTTGGAGTGGGTAAAGGAAACGAGAATAGAAATTTCATCCCTAACTGATCACTCTCCGGTAGTGATGAAAGTAGAAATCCCAGAATGGCAACGACAACCTTTCTCGTGGAAACTTAATGAATCCTTGTTGAAGGATCCAAAGGTAGTTGAGAGGGTCCAGGAGGAAGTGGACTTCTTCTTCAAGTCAAACGACACGGGGGAGGTATCCCCCTCTATGTTATGGGAAACACACAAAGCCTACATTAGAGGGATCTTTATGTCTCTGGGAGCAGGTCTGAAAAAAAAGAGAAAGGAAGAAAGGGAAAGGTTAATAGAGGAAATTTTCTCTTTGGAACAGGTACATAAAAAGTCTAAGGGGCAGAGTCAGGATTGTTATCGACAATTAATCGCCAAAAGGGAGGAGTTGAGGGATCTGATGAAGCAGGATACTAAGAAAGCCCTTAACAAGATAACGAAGGATAATTACCTCTGGGCGAATAGGTCGAGTAAACATCTGGCTAGATTGATAAGAAAAAAAGGGGGCGAAATTTTGTTGAAAAAATTCAAAACAAAAAAGGTGAGGTAATAGTGACCAGTAGAGGCATGGCAGAGGAATTTAAAAAGTTTTATACGTCTTTGTATTCTATTGGGCAACAAGGAGCAGAGGATCCCACGCGTAGTAGTAGAGGGGAGGAATTTTTGAAGGAGGCGGGATTGGCGGAGTTATCTCAGGAAGAGAGATCTATCCTGGATAGACCTATCGAGGAGGAGGAAATATTTGCCGCATTAAAAGATTCTCCAAAGGGTAAGAGCCCCGGTCCAGATGGATTCTCCACTATCTATCTTGAAAAATTAAAACATATTTTGGTGCCTAGGTTGTGTCACTATTGGAACGAATTAGGTATTACCTGTGAAATGGAGAGGGAGGCTCTAGCCGCGACGATAACGTTGATTTTAAAAGAAGGGAAGGATGCCAGGCTTTGCTCAAGCTTTAGACCCATTTCACTGTTGAACACAGATGTTAAACTCTACACGAAAGTACTGGCCAACAGACTGAAGGAAAAAATGTCCTATCTAGTTCACCCAGACCAGGCAGGGTTTGTACCTGGGAGACAGAGCAGGGACAATGGGGTGCGAGCGGTTCTTCTGGGGGAAACCAGCAAAAAGGGTGGGCCCCCAGCTCTATTCCTGTCGATTGACGCAGAAAAAGCGTTTGACAGGGTAGACTGGGGGTTCATGACGAAAACTCTTGAGGCCATGGGAATTGGACCGAGGTTTATTTCGTGGATCAAAATACTCTATAATAATCCCACAGCATCTGTCAAGGTGAATGGAGCACTCTCAAAGCCCTTTAGTATGTCAAATGGGACTAGGCAGGGCTGCCCGCTCTCCCCTCTTCTGTTTGTGTTGACACTCGAGCCTCTACTGGCCACTATCCGTAACAATCCTGACTGTAGTGGAGTGAAGATAGGAACTGAGGAACACAAACTCGTGGCATTCGCCGATGATGTTCTGTTCTTCATCACGAATCCCAGAATTACGCTCCCAAACCTGAGTCAGATTCTTAGAGGTTACGGGGGCATTTATAATTTCAAAATAAATGTAAAGAAGTCAGAGATATTAAATATTAGTATAAGAAAACAGGAGGAGGCCCACCTAGCTGAAGTGTTCCCCTTCCCGTGGAAAGAAGAAATCAAGTATCTGGGGATAAAATTGGCTAACACTTATAAAAAACTGTATTTAAAAAATTATATCCCTCTGATGGATGAGATCAGGCAGGAGGCTAGGAGACTATCGTCAAGACCTCTCTCCTGGTTTGGACGCGTAAATGCGGTAAAAATGGCACTGACACCTAAAATATTATATAAGTTTCAGATGGTACCCATCCCTCTGCCCAGGTACTATTTTAGAGCTCTACGGGGCCTGATTGCGAAATGTGTCTGGGGAGGCAAAAAAACACGTATTTCTTATGCAACCTTAAGCAGGGGGAAAAAAAAAGGCGGGCTTGCTTTGCCCGATTTCAATAGATATTATATAGCTGTAGTTTTAGCACGAGTGATTGATTGGTCTAAGAAGGAATCGGAGAAAAGATGGGTAAATATAGAACACAACTTAAGTAACACTAATCTAGGGCACGTTTTGTGGAATCCACCTAAATCTAGAGCACTTGGTAGCAATACGGCCGTTTTGACACGTAACACTTTTAAATACTGGGATTTAATACACAAGAGAAATAAATGGACGTATAATTCACCATTGATTTACATGAAAAATAATATATTGTTTGAACCTGGGAGGAGGGAGGTGGGGGGGAATTGGTTGAAAGATGATTGTATTCAATTAAAAAATTTTTTGAGCAAAGGGAGAATTCGCACGTTAGATGAGTTAAGGAAGGAACCGGAGTTCTGGGTGATAGATGATTGGAGGTTCCTCCAGCTTTCGCATTTCATAGACAAGCTACCTAAACCACTGAGAAGTGAAGACGAGTACAGACCGCTTGAGCGGCTCTGTGCGAGGGGGCAAACAGGCGGGGTGATCGCTCAATTATATAGGATCTTGGGAACGGAGATGGAATTGGAGGAGCCTCCTTACATTAAAAGGTGGGAGCAGGAGTTGGGGTTACATTGTAGTAAAGCGTTATTAGAAAAGATCCTGCAGTTGGTACACTATTCAGCACTTGACACAAGAAGAACGGAGATTCATTATAAATGCCTTGCAAGATGGTACGCCACCCCAGACAGATTAAGCAAAATGGACAGTTCGAAATCTAGGGCCTGCTGGAGGGGGTGTATATGTTTGGGAACAATGGCTCACATGTGGTGGGATTGCCCCACCATTAGGATTTACTGGAAAAAAATTATATCCTTGATTAAAGAGATCACTGGGGAAGAAATAGCAGAGGACCCATGGGTTTGTCTTTTTCATGGCACAACGATGTCGGTAAAAGGATACCGGTCCTCCCTGGTCCCTATAATGCTCAACGCAGCTAAAAGACAGATTGCCCAGAACTGGCGGGGACTGCCAAATCCAAATATACGAGATTGGCTATTGAACATAAATGAAATATATAATATCGAGTGTTTGGACGAGAGGGGACTGGTACCAGACGAGGGGGAGGAAAGGACGGGGAAATGGGCAGGTTGGCAAGGATTTAAAAGGTCTTGGAGTTATTTGGAGGAGATAATAAATATAGTATAAATGGCGGAAGTTCACTTGAGACTGGCAAGACTTAACTTAGAAGGTGGTCCCTCGGGGAGTCCTTCTGCAGGAAAGGGGGGAGGGAGTGGTAGGGGTCTTAGATGAATGTGAGTAATATGCGATCGTGGAAATGTAAATGGAAATGTTTTTGGTGGGATATGGTTTTGTATCGATAAAATTATAAATAAAGAATTAAAAAAAAAAAAGAAGGGCCATAGACATCGCTTCAATCTTACAATCAGGCTGGGATGGAGGATCACCACAAGAGGGCCTTCTTCTTTCGTTAGATCTACAAAAGGCTTTTGATTCTTTGACATGGCCCTTCATATTTACCTCTCTTAGATTCTGGGGGTTTGGCGAGAATTTCATTGGAATCCTCAAATCGCTCTATTCTAAGCCTGAAGCTAAAGTCAAATTGCAGGGCTTTTTATCATCCCCCATTAAAATTGCCAGGGGCACGAGACAAGGGTGTCTCCTATCACCCCTATTTGCGGATTATATCCTCTTATTTATCACCTCCCCAATTACGTCCTTACCCAACATTAACAATCTTCTTCAAAATTTTGGTGACGTCTCGGGCCTGCGAGTCAATATGATCAAATCTCAAGCATTAAACATATCCCTCAACCCAGCCTTAGTGGAAAGACTAAAATCGGCCTTTAAATTCAATTGGAGTGATTCTTCAATACGCTACCTAGGCATAAACCTCACGTCCAGAATAGAATCCCTATATCAAGCCAATTACCCTCCCATGTATCGCAGATTAGAAGAAGACCTACGAGCGTGGTCATCTTACAAATTATCGTGGCTAGGGAAAATCCACGCAATTAAAATGACCCTTCTCCCTAGAATCCTATACCTTTTCAGAGCCCTCCCAATCCCAATTAAAAGAGATCACCTCAAGAGCTGTCAGGGGAAGATTATAAAATTTATCTGGGGGGGAGGGGGTACAGCTTTTCCAAGAACACTCTTTATACCCCGAAATCTAAGGGAGGATTGGGCCTCCCTGAGCTTTTCAAATACTACCAAGCAGCTAGACTGGCCTAATTATCAACTATTTATTTTAGGGGTGAAAAACCCGACTTGGTTAATATAGAACGGCAGGCGGTCCCAACATACACTTTAGATTTTCTCCTATGGACTCCCAGTAAATCTAGACCATCCATTATGGCACCCACACTCTCACACTCCTTTAAACTTTGGGATGACATGATCCATCTACCCTCCTTGACTTCACAATTACGTCCACTATCGCATATGTTCCACAATCCCCTGTTCAAACCGGGGTTAGACATCAAATCCTTTCAGTGGTGGTTAGACAAGGGGATGTACTGCATTGGACACTATTTTACCGCTTCCGGACCAATTTCCCTAAAACAATGTATTGACAAATTAGAGCTCCCCGACTCGGAAAAATTTAGACACCTCCAAATCTCCCATTTCATACACACAATCTGGAAAAACAAATCTGTACCCCCAGAAATCACGCCTTATGAACGATGGTGCGGACAAGCAATGGGGCAAAAAGGGGGCATATCATTGATTTATGTAGCACTGACAACTCCCCTTTCCAAACTTCCATACATGACAGACTGGGAGAGAGACCTGGGCGAGTCTTGGGACCTGGAGATGTGGCGCAAAATGGGAACGAGAGCATACAAAGGTATGGTGAACATTTCGCTTATTGAAGCTAATTTGAAAGTCCTTACAAGATGGTACCTGGTACCATCCAAACTTACACAGATGTACCCATCCTCGTCTCCTCTATGCTTTAGAAATTGCCAAGCCCAGGGTTCCATGATACAAATTGGGTGGGAATGTCCGAAAATCAGAGGATTCTGGAATAAGATCTTTAACTTAATTAGAAAAATAACAGACATTCCCATTCCAAAATCCCCCCCAGATAGCTCTTTTAAATGGACATATTCCCAAAATCCCCAAAACATCTGCTAAACTTATATCTTTCATATTGACGGGCGCCAAAATTTCCATAGCGAAGGCTTGGAAACAACCAGGAGTCTCTATGGTAAAAACTAAAAGAAAGATCTCGTGGATCATGTCCCAAGAAAAATTAGTAAGTGCGCTAGCGGACTCAAACAAAGCATTTGTGGCAATCTGGGAACCCTGGGCGAAGCATGTAGGCATCTCCCTCATACCAGGAGTAGGAGTATAGAATTTGTTTAACCATGTTAAAGAAATCTGACAATCCCTCAACACCCCTCTTTCTCTCACTCTAGCTCTTTCTTTTCTTTTCCTTCCCACTATCCCTTTTTCTCTCCAGTTGTTGAAATTATAACAATACAGCAATTGTATATTCAACACGTATTGCAGAAGTACATTATGCATATGTTTTGTGCTTTCTATTTTTTTAATAGCCTTTTTCTAAGTTCTTCAGCTCCTGAATCCGGGATCCCGGGAGATTCTCCTGGCATTCCCGGAACTCCTAGCCTTATCCTCGGGAAGGTCTGGGAAGGCCCCTTCGCGCAGTCTGGGAATCCTCTTTACCCCTGGGGGGCGCGGAGGGTCTTGACAGGTTAAATATACACCTATAATATTACATTTTCTATTGGAGCTCGACACAGTATGTTCCCGTTGGGGGTGTCAGGCCTAATGTTAGCAATTGGTGTTTCCCATTACATTCCTGGGATAAATTACCCTGTAACCATTATGTTGTTTAAGGCTACCGTTGGTTCCTAGGAATATGGCTTTCCCAAGTTATATATCAAAGGTGGGCTGCGCCCCATCGACAAATGTTTGCCTTTAAGTGTAATGTACTGCTTTTCAATAAATATTTTTGAAAATCAAAAAAAAAAAAAAAAGAAAAAGTATTCATGAGGCGCAAGCGGAGGACTCCAAGATGGCCGCTTAAGCTTGGAACGCCACATCCCCCCAGCCGAATGGCACACCTAGCGACTGCCTGCAGCTAGCGGGACACAGCACGACCATCCCAGCACCTAGGGGACATCCCAGAGAATCCGTACATGTCCAGGGGCACAGCCAGGAGGGACCTACGGCCGTGATTTAACCTCTTAACAGAACCGCTAATTCCCAAGATGGCGGCCGCAGCACAGGCTTGCGCTGACACGGAGGAGGAGATCTCTAGTTCCTGAGCCTACACCCCCTGCAATCGGCTCCAGACCCCACAGTGAGTACCCACCACACTGAGGTACCCTCCCCTGCCTCCACTGAATCGTTAATAGGGCACACAATAGTGGACTTATTATTCTCCCCTATGGGACCAAATGAGGCCTATTCAAACTCTCCACAACCACCTGAGTGCTCTCACACAGATTCCCTTATCAACACTGCAGACCTGTTCAACAAATTGTCAGAGCTGCTTGACAGGGGGCTGACCACCACATCAGCCAAAATTACAGGAGAGATCAAAGCTGACTTTCAGAACTTGGGGGACAGAATGGAGGCTATAGAGCTTAAGCTTGACTCTACGGTGGCACAGACCCATCACAATTCTGATCACATTCAAGTCTTACAGGACCAAGTGGATATGGCCCTTTCCAGAACTGACAATCTCGAGAACAGATCATGAAGATACAATTTCAGAATAAGGGGGTTACCCGAATCGATCACTGATGTTCCCACGGCAGTTCAAAGCTTCATTAAAAGTATTATTCCTGATCATTTATAGAACTGTGTCAGACTAGGGTAAACACCTAGTATTTAGCACCTCATTCCAAATAATCAAGTATTCAAAAAGGGGAAAAGTTGGGAAGGGATTAACACAATGCTTGCAAATAATAATAGAAACAGTATATATAAAAAGATAGAGTTTAATAAAGACAAGATTAAAAACCAAACAAAACAAGCTGAGTAGTGTTTAACATTTCATTATGGTGGTCAAGTGACGAGAGTTCTGGTTGAACAGGGATATCATATTCGTATATTATCCCGACATGTTTCGCCTTATGGCTTCATCAGGGGATATACGAATCAACCAATGACTACAGGAGACTGTACAAAAAATAGAAAATATTATATAAGCAAAATATGTCAAATATAAACATACATCAATGCATGTAATAAAAAAATCTACATAATTTGCCAATATCCACCCAAGAAGGGGAGCGTACTGCCTCAGAATCCCCAGAAAGGGCCACCACCCAGAGAGGGACCACCAAGAGGGGGCGGCACTATGCAGCAAAGGGGACACACATAGACCATGCTAATAAATGAAAAAAGAGGGAGGAAAAAATGTTTGCAATATCAGTCATTTGAAGAAATCGCACCAAAATGCAAATTGCAAGAAGGTGCATAAGGGAAAAACCTGTGAGGAATGGGGATTTTTTCAGACAAATTACTTACTTAAAAGAGAGTTAACTCAGCATGTAGTGGAGGGCGCCTAAAATATGGAACAACGTATGTCCAATAAAGATGGCGTAAATGACTCTGAAAAGGAAAAAGAAAAAATGGGAAGGGAAAAAGGAAAAAATGGGAAGGACGTATCAAAATGGAATATGAGATTGACTAATGATTTGCTAATAATGGTGATTAGGTGAGGGAAAGATCCTGAGATTAGATTTTTACAGAGCCCATACAATGAGGTATTTTTGGTAATGTGCTTTGTAAACTAAGATAGACAGGGTTAATTATAAAGATATCCATTTAATAGTTAAGTTTCATGAAACGGTACCACAAGGCACATAGAACTAATGTCTCAATCTATTCTAAAAAGATATAGAATATAGTGATAAATATGGAAAGGATTAATAAAAAGTAAAATATATAGGAAGGGTGTCTAAGGACAGTAGATATAAAGCCCACAATATCGACACGTAGTTAGCCAGCAATAGCTAAGGGGCATCTATGGGACTGATTCAATAATAGTATGCTTAAACCAGCAGTGTCCAAACCAATCCAAGATCGACCAACCATGAAATAAGTACAGAGGGACATGTATATAGCAGCAAAACTTTACCTTATGAACATAGAATAGGAGTTCGTAGGTCACCTTCAGTCTCTGGCAATGGTGCTGCCTGAGAAGCTGGCTTAAATGTGTCCTCCATCTGGTCGGCGTCTGACGTCACCGACCAAATGCGGACGTGATGGCACCACCGCGCATGCGCGAGAGCTTCGAATACCCTCTCAAACTACAATGACCAGGACGCCTAGCGGCGGGCGGTGGAGGGCGTGGCCAAGGGTAACGACAGGGAGAGAACAAACCACTCAGTCATCACATTGAGGGACAGCCCTCCCCAGCAAGACAAACCCCATGGCAGGTTAAATGGTCAAAGGGAGAGAGAAACACTGCACTAATAGATGGAGTCAGTGTGCTGGAAATGAGAACACCATGAGATGTGAATATCTCTGGGAGAGGAGGATACAAGCGCAGCGGTGCGGAATGGACACTGACACTGACCCTGGGCATCCATATGGTCGCAAATGTGCCTCCTGCCCCAAAGGGGGCCCATATAGTGGTAACCCCATCAGGGCAAGTGGTGGCAAGATCCCAAAGAGAATGTGGGACGGATGACCACATATCAGTAACCCACAGAAGAAGGTGGACAGGGCAAATTAATCCATAAATCATATCTAAATATACAATTGTCATCACAGTTTCAAATAGTTAACGTACAGTACAATATTTACAGTCCAGAATCTAAATATGGTACAATAAATGAAAAATCATACAATAATCACAATAATGCATCAATTTACATAATTAAGCAATAAAGATGAAAACAAAAAATAAATAACATAGGAAAAAAATAAATAAATAAAAAGGAGGGGGGGAGAGGGGAAATAAAAAAGAAAAAAAAAGAGGGAAAAAGAAGGGAAGGGAGGGGGAAGAAAAGAAAAGGAAAATGGTTGGCTAGATAAACCACCTCATAAGCGGGACAGAGAGGGAAGGTTTATTAACCTGACATTATAAAAATGGCTTGAAACTCAAAGTTTCATTGAAACCAGGATATTCAGTGGCTTTTAGGTTATAGATCCACGAGCCTCAAGTTTTAACAGTGTTTTATCTACACTTCCACCTCTAACATGTATAGGTATGTGTTTCAAAGCCATAAAGCCCCTTAGCATGAGAGATGGCATAGTACAGACTCTTTATATCCAAGGCTACAAGATATGTATTTTTAGGGAGTTAAATACCTTCAATTGTTTTCAAAAGATCTATTGTATCTTTAATGTACGAAAATAGGGAAGTAACATGATACAGATAGCTGTCAATTAAAGATGTTTTCTGGATTTGCAAATATCTTTGGATAATTATGGTATTATAGCCTCCTCCATCTAAAGGAAGCCCTCAGCAGGCAAAACAATTTTACATGCCAGGAGTTCCCATCCTGAGCCGCTTCTTAAGAGAATATCCTACAGCCAACACCTATGAGTCAGACGGAACTGTAAGGAAGAAGATTTTTTTAAAAACGAGAAAGATCTATATCATAGACTCAAAGACCAAGGACATAGTCATGTGTGCCTCAAGAAAGCATAAAATAGGGTAATCCAAAAGGATAGAAATTCTCTAATTTCCTCTACTAGATCTCATAAGAAATCTCATAAGAAATCCGAATCTGTCAGAATAATCACTCACTATTCTAAACCAGCACCAACAGATTAGACAAATTGTTGAAAAATTCTGGCCTCTTTTGTCAGCGGACCCAACCATAAAGAAATATGTAAAAGATTATCCAGAAATTACATATAGATGTGCACCTTCCTTGAAAGGCCATCTTGTTCATAGCCATTTTGATACATCGAGCCCGGTTGAAAAAAAGTTCAGGTACCTTTGCATGTGGACATTGTGATGTTTGCCCATTTTTGATCAACAGTCATGATTTTTATGCTTCCTGATGGATGTACCCATTCTATCAAACACAGAGTCACCTCTCAAACATTGGGGGTGGTCTACCTAGCTAGTTGCCTCTGTGGAGGCTTCTATATAGGGAAAACTAAGCTCCTGTTTTTCAAGCGCATTAGAGACCACATTAAACCCATTCGTAAGTGTAAGATGGAGACAGCCATCAGCCGACATGTGGGCACTTATCAATTTAAACCCAGTATGATAAAATATATGGCTTTGGAACACATACCTATACATGTTAGCGGTGGAAGTGTAGATAAAACACTGTTACAACTTGAGGCTCATGGATCTATAACCTAAAGGCCACTGAATATCCTGGTTTCAATGAAACGTTGAGTTTCAAGCTATTTTTATAATGTCAGGTTAATAAACCTTCCCTCTCTGTCCCGCTTATGAAGTGGTTTATTTAGCCAACCGTTTTTCTTTTCTTCCCCCTCCCTTCCCTTCTTTTTCCCTCTTTTTCTTTTTTTCTTTCCCCTCTTTCCCTTTTTTCTCCCCCCTCCTTTTTATTTATTTATTTTTTCCTATTTTATTTATTTTTTGTTTTCATCTCTATTGCTTATTATGTAAATTGATAAATTATTGTGATTATTGTATGACTTTTCATTTATTGTACCAGATTTAGATTCTTGACTGTAAATATTGTACTGCATGTTAAATATATGAAACTGTGATGATTATTTTTTATTTAGGTATGACTTATGGATTAATTTGCCCTGTCTACCTTCTTCTGTGGGTTACTGATATGTGGTCATTGGACCCAGATTCTCTTTGGGATCTTGCCACCACTTGCCCCGGTTGGGTTACCACTATATGGGCCCCCCTTAGGGGCGGGAGGAACATTTGCGACCATATGGACACCCAGGCCGCTGAGGGGGGGTCCCCAGTCAGCGCCCATTCCGTGCCTCTGTGCTTGTATCCTCCTTTCTCAGAGATATTCACATCTCATGGTGTCCATCTCATTTCCAGTAAACTGACTCCATCTATTAGTGCAGTGTTTCTCTCTCCCTTTGACCATTTAACCTACCATGGGGTTTGTCGTGCTGGGGACGGCTGTCCCTTGAAGTGATGACTGAGTGGTTTGTTCTCTCCCTGTCGTTACCCTTGGCCGCGCCCTCCGCTGCCCCGCCACCCGCCGCTAAGCCTCCTGGTCATTGTAGTTTGAGAGGGTATTTGGAGCTCTCACACGTGCGCGGTGGTGCCATCACGTCCGTATTTGCTAAGTGAAGTCAGACGCTGACCAAATGGAGGACACATTTAAGCCGGCTTCTCAGGCAGCACCATTGCTAGAGAATGAGGGCGACCTATGAACTACTATTCTATTTTCATAAGGTAAAGTTTTGCTGCTATATACATGTCCCTCTGTACTGATTTCATGGTTGGTCGATCTTGGATTGGTTTGAACACTGCTGGTTTAAGCATACTATTATTGAATCAGTGCCATAGATGCCCCTTAGCTATTGCTGGCTAACTACGTGTCCATATTGTGGGCTTTATATCTACTGTCTTTAGATACCCTTCCTATATATTTTACGCTTTATTAATCCAAAGCCTTTCCATATTTATCACTATATCCTCTTTTTGTTTTAGGTATTTGTGATTTAATTTCTTTTTAGAATAGATTGAGACATTAGTTCTGTGTACCTTGTGGTACCGTTTCATGAAACGTAACTATTAAATGGATATCTTTATAATTAACCCTGTCTATCTTAGTTTACAAAGCAAATTACCAAAAATACCTCATTGTATGGTCTCTGTTAGAATCTAATCTCAGGATCTTTCACTTACTTAAAGCGGGGTTCCACCCAAATTTTGAACAATATCTGTATGTATTCTCTTCCTTGCCTAGATGCTGACATGCCGTTTAAAAAAATTTAAATCGCCGTAATTACCTTTTATTTTTCTATTCTTCTTTGCACTTCCTGGTTCTCCTCCCGTGGGAGTAGGCGTGTTTCTAGCCTCTCCCAGACTCCTGGGCGCTAGTCTCAGGCTTCCCAGGATGCCACTGAGCATGTGCGGGAACGAGCGGTGAATGCTGGGAGCACAGCATTCACAACATCCAGGAAATAAATGCTTGTGGGCTTCAAATGCCCACAATGAAGATGGAAACCGCCTGCAGTAAATAATATAAGTTATTCTTTCAGACGAAATCTGACACAGGCGGACATATTACACACAATATGTGAGTAAGTAATGCTGAGAAGAAAAGTTTGTGAGTGAACTCAAAAAAAAAAAAACAATAGATAGGTGGACCCCCGCTTTAATCACCATTATTCGGAAATCATTAGTCAAACTCATATTCCGTTTTGATACGTCCTTCACATTTTTTTCCTTTTCCCCTTCCCAGTTTTTCTTTTTCCTTTTCAAAGCCATTTACTCCATCTTTATTGGACATACGTTGTTCCATATTTTAGGTGCCCTCCACTACATGCTTTGAGTTAACACTCTTTTAAATAAGTAATTTGTCTGAAAAAATCCCCATTCTGCACAGGTTTTTCCCTTATGCACCTTCTTGCGATTTGCATCTTGGTGCGATTTCTCCAAATGACTGATATTGCAAACATTTGGGACTTTAATCCTTATGGAAGAATAAACCTGAACCCCCTAGATTGACAGCCTACGAAAAATGGTGTGGTCAGACCACAGAGCAGAGGGGGGGTATCTCAACTATCTACCTGTCACTTGCATCAGACAACACTATATTACCTTACATGCATGCTTGGGGTAGCGAACCCCAGGTCAGATGCAATTTTTGCCTATGTCTCCTCCCCATACCCCGTTACAACAGTAGTATTATATTATGTATAGTTGTTTGTTTTTTTTTTTTGTTTTTTTTAAACAATCTTTTTATTGAATTTTTGCACAGAAAAACTATACATTAACATTAACTCAAACCAGACGGGCAACATACCCGTCCTCGATACGGCCACGCAGGGCCCAAAACCTTCTGAACTAACATAGTTCAACTATCCCACCATCCCCCCTCCCTCCCAACCCGACCACTGCCATGACCTTATAAATTTGTTTATAATGCAAATCTAGACATATTCACCAAGTAAACATGCACTGTCCTCAACCTTTACCGATTTGCTCATTTTTCCCTGCCTGTAGAATTATGTCAGAAAGCAATGACCTCTGAGGCATATCAGAGTAACAGTTTACCTGACAATTATCCCTTTAACTCCATTAAGACACCTCTATCCATATATATTTAGTAAGTTTAGCCCACCGTTTCCGATGAGTCCAACCATGCTTGCCATACTTTAGTAAATTTTTTAGGACAACCTCTGGCTCTATATGTAGCTTTATATAAAGGGATTGCTGAGTTTACCAAACCTTTCCAAAAAGATATTGTGGGTGCAGCTGAGCTTTTCCATCGCAACAGTATGGCTTTTCTGGCATAGAATAGCCCTATGTTCAGAAGTGTGCGATGAGCCAAAGAAGGTACCACTTCTTCCACTAAACCAATGAGACATACCCTGGGCGATAATGGAACTGGGATACTAAGTACCTCAGACAGACAACACATGACCTCTGACCAAAAGTTTTGAATTGCTGGACATCCCCAGAATATGTGCTCAGCATCTGCTGGAGAGTGCACACATCTCCAACATTTGCTGTCTATTGATGGATATATGCGCGAAAGCCTGGCTGGGGTAAGATAGATTCGATGTAAAAATTTAAATTGGATTAACCGATCCCTGGCTGACACTAAATGTTTAAAAGGGTGGTCCCACATATCATCCCAATCTTCTCCCTGAATATCAGGAATCTCCATCTCCCATTTTTCCCTGCATCTGGAAATCCCCTTTGGAGTTTTCTTAAAAAGGGCTTTATATATTGTTGATAATGGTTTAGTTAACTCCTCCTCCGTCAGCATGCCCTCCAGTGGTGAGGGGAGATATTCCACCCTTCTGTCACCAAACTGCGCCCTAAAAGCATGGCGCAGCTGAAGGTATCGGAAGAAGGTGGAATTCGGAAGACTATGTCTTTCTTTGAGCTGATCAAAGGTTAGAAGCTCTCCCTCACGTGCAATATCTTCCAGTTTTTTAATGCCCTTATCTGCCCATACTGTAGATTTCGGGATGGAGCAAAAATGCTCTATATTTGGGTTAAACCATAGCGGTGTTGATGGTGAGACTCCCAGGTAACTAGGTGATACCAGTGTAGTAGTAACCTCCCAGGCCCTTATGGTGGCTTTCATTGAGACTGTTATAGGAAGGGTTGATTTTGGACCTCTGTAGAGGGCCAGACGCAAGCCTTCGTATGAGCCCATGTGCGCCGCCTCCAGCACTGTAGCAGAGTCTCCAGCATCAGCCGTCAGCCAGCCTCTGGCAAACACCATCTGACCGGCCAGATAATATTTGTGCCAGTCTGGGAGTGCCAACCCTCCCTGTCCCCATGGTTCCTGCAAAGTTTTTATATTAATTCTGGGTGACTTTGGATACCAAATAAAAGATCCTATTATTCCATCAAGGGTGGAGCAGAAGGCCTTAGAGATCCAAGTGGGGGAGTGGCGTAAAAAATATAATATAACTGATAGAAATTTCATTTTAATCAGACTAACTCTTCCCATTAGTGAGAGGGGTAATTTTTTCCATATTTGCGTTTTCTGCTTTAACCTGGTCACCAAGGGAAGGAGATTCAATTTCATATAATCCTGAATATTTTCCATTATTTTAACCCCTAAATACGTGATGGAGGAGACCCACCTTAATGGAAGAGTATTATCCCGCCTGATCTGTGCCTCTGGACCCAGTGGTAATATAGACAATTTGTTCAAATTCACCCGTAATCCTGAATAGGTGGCAAATTTATCCAAAATTTTAAGAGCCGCTGTAAGAGAAGGCCCCAGATCCTTCAAGAATAGTAACAAGTCGTCTGCATATAGCGCTACACACTCAGTAATAGATCCCACTTGAACCCCCCCTACCTCACTGGATTTTCTTAGTGCCCTAGCAATAGGTTCCATCATTAATGCGAAAATAAATGGGGAGAGTGGACACCCCTGCCTAGTGCCCCTACCGATATAAAAAAATTCTGAGGCTGTGAACCCCAACCTAATTGCTGTCCGGGGGGCTTTGTATAGCATCTCTATCCAACGACAAAAACTAGGGCCAAACCCCATAAAACTCAGAACCTCGTGCATATATGACCAATCCACCGTGTCAAACGCTTTCTCTATGTCTATAGAGACCACAACCTTGGCTGGTGTCTCAGAGGTGTCTAGTTGGAGATGTGTGAACAATCTTCTTAGGTTTGTGTCTGTGGACATGCCTGGCATAAAACCGGTTTGGTCAATATCTACCACAGTGGAGATAATCTTTGCTACCCGTGATGCTAAAACTTTTGCAAGAATCTTCAGATCCATGTTTAACAAAGCAATGGGTCTATACGAGGAACATTCTTGGGGGTCCTTTTCTGGCTTCAACAGGAGTACCATGTATGCCTCCATCATTGAATCCGGCAAGGATCCCTGTTCCCAACAATACCTAAAGAGTTTTGTCAATCTCGGAGCCAGCTGAGACAAATACGTCTTATAGAAGTCTGGACCCGGTGCCTTTATAGTTATAAACCCATCTGGACCCGGTGCCTTTTTTGGGGGAAATGCTAATATGGCTGCCTCCACCTCCAGAACAGAGATTGGTTCCTCTAAAGCTGCAATATCTTCATCCGACAACTTTGGCATGGAAAGACTTTGCAATAATTCAGTCAACTCTACGTGGTTATAAGGAGGTAAGGGTGAGTACAACCACGTATAAAACCCTACAAACTCTTTTAGGATAGCTGTTGGTTCCGTAATAAGGTTCCCATCCTCCCTTTTACCACTGGAATATTAACCGGTGACTTTTGTTCTGCAACCAGATTGGCCAAAAGCTTACCATTTTTATCCCCTTCGGCGAAAATGGTCTCCACCCTCTGTCTTATCTCATTGCTAGCCAATGTTTTAAAATGTATGTCGATTGAGCGTCTAGAGTCCAGCAAGGATAAATACCTGTCCCCCGAAGGGGAATCCGCATGCAGCTGTGCAACTTCACGTTCCCTGGCCAGGAGGGACTCACCCTCATATGCCTGATCTTTTTTGGCCGACCCGATTGCAGAAATACATTCACCCCTCACTACCGTTTTGAAAGCGTCCCATTCTACCGGAGGGGTAACTGAGCCCTCATTTGCCTTCCAATATACGTCGATCGACTTTAGTACATGAGTACATACTTGCTCCTCCAATAGCCACCCTGGAGACAGCTTCCAGCCCCCTTTTTTCAGACCCGAAGGAAAGGCAAGTGTAATCAGAAGAGGGTTATGATCAGAGACCACACCTGATAGATATTCCGAGGCAAAGACGTGTTTAAGAAGGAGGTCATTTCCAAAAGCTAGATCAATCCTTGCTGAGGATTTGTGTGTGGAGGAAAGGTGAGAATATGAGACAGTATCTGGGTGTTTCCATCTCCAAATTTCTGTCATACCCGCCATGGCTGCCCAGGAGCAGAGATCCACCGATGCCGCCCTAGCGGCATTAGAAGAATTCAACACCCCGTCCAGAATGGCATTATAGTCTCCCATAAGGAGAATAGGAATATGAAGAAATGGAGCCAGCGTCACCATTAAATCATATAGAAGTTTGACCTGAAAGGGTGGAGGCAGATAAATATTCACCAATAGGAACTTGTGATTACACACTTCTAGAGAAACCACCACATATCGACCCCCCGGATCAGAAATCACTTGATGGATTGTACAGGCTATTGCTTTACTTATTAAAATGGATACACCTCTTGCGTATGTAGAATACGTGGAATGTATCGACCTTTGGATCCAGTGTTTACGTAGAGACAGAATTTTGCTACCCTCCAAGTGTGTCTCCTGCAGGAGGACGATATGTGGTTTCGTCTGTCTAAGGCATTGAAAGACCGCTGCTCTTTTGAACTTATTATTTAACCCTCTTACATTCCATGACATAATTTTGATTTTGCTATCCATTAGAGAATGGAACAGACCATAATATCTTTAGGATAAATACTGAGCAAGAAAAAAGAGGCAACCACACCCCATGTGATGACACGTGCATCAGCACAGACTTACATGTATACCTTAAAAAAGACCCGTGGCAGTGGTCTAACAAAACCCCCCCTGCTACCATACCAGAAACTGTAACCAACCAAAACAAAACTTTAAAACAAAAATGGAAAAGAAAAAGAAAAATTGTCCAGTATGTAGCTTGATCCCGATAACAAACCAACTTGGGAGAGTTCCACCCCGTGAATCGAAAGTTCGGCATTTGTTGAAAAATCTGATAACTTCAACAGAATTCTGGTAATAGTCTGTTTGAGGTGAGAACTTGCACCTGACCATTTTCCTCAATGCACTAGCAGGTGACTCAATTGTGCAGATGTATGAGGCACTGTATTGATATTCCCTGCACAGTGTAAACAACCACAGTACCCCATAATGAGGGAAGAAAAATAAAACATTTTTTAAAAAATTTTTGAAACGGCCTGCATAATATGTAAAACCCAAAATTCTATATATGAAGAAAAAAAATAAAGAAAACCAAAAAAAACAAGCTTGCCGGAAGGTTCAACTACAGGCTGAGAAAAATGCAGTATACCCTGGTATTACTTCAGTGCTTCTACAGAACCAACAACCCCTATGCAGATATAGCAGCCAGAGTCATAAACGGCATTAGACCCCCAGAGATGAGTGGTTGAGGCCTTTCCGAAAGTAGTAAAAGGGAAGAAAAAAAACGGAAAAAAGAAAAACAGAAACCCAGCTCACAATCGCCATCTTGCCTGACAAAAAGCTTCATGGATTTGTATCCAGCCAATCGCACGCTTCTTGTGGTGTGTCAAAGAACTTTACTGAACCTTTAAATTGGACCCGAAGACGACTTGGCTACAACATGCTGTATTTCAACTCCTTTTCTCTGAGCCTTCTCTTGACATCTGTAAAAGATCTCCATCTGCGCTGTGTCGCCGCTGAGAAATCAGGAAACAGCATTATACGTGCGTTTTCATACTTGAGATCCTGATGCTTCCTCGCTTCGGCTAGCAACATGTCTCTGTCCTTGTAGTTCAGGAACCGTACTCGGAAAGGGCGAGGTGGGGCACCTGACGGTCTTGCTCCTGTGGGGACTCTGTGCGCTCTCTCCGCCACATAGGTTGGGGGGAGGTCACCCAAGGATAATAACGATTTAAAGAACTGTTCAGCAAAGGTTGACAGCGCAGCTGCCTCTGACCTGACGGCGGCTGGGGATGCTGTTTGCCCTGCTTCTTCATTGTCGAGGAAGGCATCATTCTGTTCCCATTCCCTTCCCCCAGATCGTAGTCACACTTGCGGGGAATAATATCAAAGCGGTCAGGCGCAAAACAGGATCTTAGAGCGGATGAGTACCGGAGCTCCGGGAAGACACTTCCTGCCGCGATCACATCCGGCCACGCCCCCATAGTCGTTTGGTTTGCCTGTCTTGTCTGTTTTGGTGTCCCACGATCTGGCCATCCTTGGTATGTGTGAAACGGAATAGTCTATTTTATATTGTATATATATTATATGTGTAAATTGTATATTTTCTTATGTTTTCTATCTTCCACATTTAATAGTCCCCCTAATTCTCCTGAAGAAGCGCATGACGCGTAACAAGTAGAGCAAGATCGAGTTTACATTGCTTCACTGCAATTTAACTGCACTCTAGGATTTGCTGTTACTATGAAACAATTTCCTCTTTCCTCATGTAGTTGCATTAAGGTTATATACAGTTGCAATATTTTAACCATTGGTTGATCTATTAATGTGGATTTAATATATGTTTTTTCTCTATATTTATATAATAAAATATATATTTGTTTGTACATTTTGTTTTCTGGTGCCTAAAAGGTCCAAGCTCTGTACACCCTAAATCCTCCTTAATTAGTAAATAGTAAATAATTTAATCTCAGTATAAATACAGCTGTTCTGTGAAGTCCTCAGAGCATTGTTAGAGAACCTTAGTAAACAAAAAGCATCATGAAGGCCAAGGAACACACCAGACAGGTCGGGGATAAAGTTGTGGATACGTTTAAAGCAGGGTTAGGTTATAAAAAATCCAAAGCTTTGAACATCTCATGGAGCACTGTTCAATCCATCATCCAAAAATGGAAAGAGAATGGCACAACTTCAAACCTACCAACACATGGCTGTCCACCCAAACTTACAGGCTGAGCAAGCAGATCATTAATCAGAGAAGCAGCCAAGAGGCCCATGGTAACTCTGGAGGAGCTGAAGAGATCCACAGCCCAGGTGGGAGAATCTGACCACGGGACAACTATTAGTCGTGCACACCACAAATCTGGCCTTTATGGAAGAGTGGCAAGAAGAAAGCCATTGTTGAAAGAAAGCCCTAAGAAGTCCCTTTTGTAGTTTGTGAGAAGCCATGTGGGGGACACAGAAAATGTGGCAGAAGGTGCTCTTTTTGACCTAAAAGTAAAACGCTATGTGTGGCGAAAAACTAACACTGCACATCACTCTGAACACACCATCCCCACTGTGAAACATGGTGGTGGCAGCATCATGTTGTGGGATGATTTTGCTCAGCAGGGACAGGGAAGCTGTTCAGAGTTAATGGGAAGATGGATGGAGCCAAATGCAAGGCAATATTAGAAGAAAACCTGCAAAAGACTTGAGACTGAAACAGAGGTTCACCTTCCAGCAGGGTAACAACCCTAAACATACAGCCAGAGCTACAATGGAATGGTTTAGATCAAAGCATATTCATGTGTTAGAATGGCCCAGTCAAAGTCCAGACCTATATCCAATTGCGAATCTGTGGCAAGACTTGAAAATTGCTGTTCACAGATGCTCTCCATCATATCTGAGAAAGCTTGAGCTATTTTGCAAAGAAGAATGGTGAAACATGTCACTCTCTAGATGTGCAAAGCTGATAGAGACATGCCCAAAAAGACTAACAGCTGTAATTGCAGTGAAAGGTGGTTCTACAAAGTATTGACTCAGGGGGGCAGAATACAATAAAAAAAAGAATAAAAAAAATAAAATACTGAGTGCCAAGGAGGACAGGAATGATTTTGCAAAAAGAGTATATGGCCTTCCTTCTGATTAATAATTACCGTATGTTGCAGTCCATTTGCAAACGTTCTTGCAACTGTTTATAATAATAATGTGAAGACTGCAACCATTTAAGAGGCAGTGTTACATTTTTCAAACCTTTGTTACTTCAGAAAGCATTAGGAAGTAAAGCATTGATCGGACACAGTGTGCTGTTGTGTCCCATGTGTTCCCTAATTTGAACAATTACTGCAAATATGTTCCTGTAATCATAGTACCTGTTTTTATTGTTGATTACACAGAGTCATTCTTGCCAAGCTGCAATAAAACAGACTATCAGACTATAGGCAAGGGTCCTTGGTATTGTGTAACCAGGTTATCCAGGTTACACAATTATTTTATGACCTAACTTAAAAATATATTTGACAGTATGGTATAGGTATAAAATATGTGTCTTATTTGTGACCGTGTAGACTCGTTACTCTTGTTACTTTTTGCGGTTGTTGAAAGCTGGGAGCAATGAGATATGTGTCCTGTCACATAGGCCAAGAGTATACGATCTATATGGTACAATTAAAGTTAGAAAATAATGCAAAAAACAGATCTCGTAGCTCAAAAATTGCTATTTAATCAAGTTTGCTAGATATTCTAGGATCAAGATATTACCGTAGATAAAAATCACTAAGAACTAAAAATTAAGGCATAACATACATATAGTGGGGACAGAAAGAATTCAGACCCCCTTAAATTTTTCACTCTTTGTTATATTGCAGCCATTTGCTAAATCATTTAAGTTCATTTTTTTTCCTCATTAATGTACACACAGCACCAAATATTGACAGAAAAACACAGAATTGTTGACATTTTTGCAGATTTATTAAAAAAGAAAAACTGAAACATCACATGGTCCTAAGTATTCAGACCCTTTGCTGTGACACTCATATTTAACTCAGGTGCTGTCCATTTCTTCTGATCAACCTTGAGATGGTTCTAAACCTTCATTTGAGTCAAGCTGTGTTTGATTATACTGATTGGACTTGATTAGGAAAGCCACACACCTGTCTATATAAGACCTTACAGCTCACAGTGCATGTCAGAGCAAATGAGAATCATGAGGTCAAAGGAACTGCTGGAAGAGCTCAGAGACAGAATTGTGGCAAAGCACAGATCTGGCCAAGGTTACAAAAACATTTCTGCTTCAATTAAGGTTTTTAAGAGCACAGTGGCCTCCATAATCCTTAAATGGAAGACGTTTTGGGGCGACCAGAACCCTTCCTAGAACTGGCCGTCCGGCCAAACTGAGCTATCGGGGGAGAAGAGCCTTGGTGAGAGAGGTAAAGAAGAACAAAGATCACTGTGGCTGAGCTCCAGAGATGCAGGTGGGAGATGGGAGAAAGTTCTAGAAAGTCAACCATCACTGCAGCCCTCCACCAGTCGGGGATTTATGGCAGAGTGGCCCGACAGAAGCCTCTCCTCAGTGCAAGACACATGAAAGCCCGCATTGAGTTTGCAAAAAAAAACACCTGAAGGACTCCAAGATGGTGAGAAATAAGATTCTCTGGTCTGTTGAGACCAAGATAGAACTTTTTGGCCTTAATTCTAAGCGGTATGTGTGGAGAAAACCAGGCACTGCTCATCACCTGTCCAATACAGTCCCAACAGTGAAGCATGGTGGTGGCAGCATCATGCTGTGGGGGTGTTTTTCAGCTGCAGGGACATAACGACTGGTTGCAATCGATGGAAAGATGAATGCGGCCAAGTACAGGGATATCCTGGATGAAAACCTTCTCCAGAGTGCTCAGGACCTCAGACTGGACCGAAGGTTTACCTTCCAACAAGACAATGACCCTAAGCACACAGCTAAAATAATAAAGGAGTGGATTCACAACAACTCCGTGACCGTTCTTGAATGACCCAGCCAGAGCCCTGACTTAAACCCAATTGAGCATCTCTGGAGAGACCTAAAAATTGCTGTCCACCAACGTTTAAAACCCAACCTGACAGAACTGGAGAGGATCTGCAAGGAATGGCAGAGGATCCCCAAATCCAGGTGTGAAAAACTTATTGCATCTTTCCCAAAAAGACTCATGGCTGTATTAGATGATCAAAAGGGTGCTTCTACTAAATACTGAGCAAAGGGTCTGAATACTTAGGACCATGTTATATTTCAGTTTTTCTTTTTTAATAAATCTGCAAAAATGTCAACAATTCTGTGTTTTTCTGTCAATATGGGGGGCTGTGTGTACATTAATGAGGAACAAAAATGAACTTAAATGATTTTAGCAAATGGCTGCAAAATAACAAAGAGTGAAAAATTTAAGGGGGTCTGAATACTTTCTGTCCCCACTGTAAGCTAATTAAATAAACTTAAAACCTAAACATACCATTTAGAATATTTTTAAAGAGTGAATTTTCATTGTTAAATCATTCTTTTTAACATACACAAATATTCTGTATTGTTAAATGTTGCAGATATACTGTGTACTTTAGCAGTATCTAGCAGGTTTATGTACAAAGAGTAGGAGGAAAGTGTCACAATTTATTTGGGTTCCTTGGTTAAATGTTAAACACGTCTCCATCCAGTGTTTATCCCAGTAATAGTAAACAATGGCTTAAAATGGAAAATAAATCAAGAAACTCTGACTTTTAAAAGTCTTCAGCCTCTAAGTCTTGCAGATATCTTTGAAAAAACAGCCCCAACTCAGAGGGGAAGAGGCAGACACTGAAAAGCTTTATCTGCCCAAAAGAAGTGATAAAATAGATACATTCATAGAGGATAAATTCCCAGCAAGAGCTCCATGTACTGTACACATAGGTGTTATTTGTGAAATAACTTTTGTATGGAATATACACAAAGAGATCTGTCATCTAATTTATTTATCTGTACTTTTATTCATGCCCGTAGTTCCAGAAATAAGCTCTGCTGAATATACTTATACTGGTAAATTAGATTACCCTGTCAATGTGCACAATGGGAGCTTACTCAGAGTACTGAAGTTTCCTGCAACAAATTATATATTTGGAGTTATTTGATGAAGTATTATTTGAACTTTCTTACAGATTTTAGTTGTTAATTTGACTCTGTTCTGGGAACAGGTCTGTGTTTACCATAATGACACTTATGTGGCAGTGTCCACGCAGTAAGTAGAGATAAGGAGGGACATTCTGTGAATTTGAGTTCATCTGTCTACAAATGATCGATAGAGAAATAAGTGAAGGGAATGTTAAGGACAGTAAGGCAATTCACTGTAGTTCAAGAAACATGACGATGTCATTTCTTTTTTCCTTTTTGTTTTCTACAGTTCAAAAGTAGCTGAAAATATAAAGCAGGCAGCATGTTTCCTTTAATAAGGTAATCCATTATTCAATTTTACTAAAATACTTGAAGGATAAAAGTATTGGAACTTGTACAAAAGGTTGTAATCATTTAGGTATACCTAGAACAACATGATGTCTAAATATACAGTAGTTCTATTGGAAAAAAGAGTTATCAGGCTACAGAGAATTAGGTTTACTCCCCTCCTGTATTTACTGTGCTGTTTAGTGCTGAAACGTTGTGAATCACATTGTGATCTGTACCACCCATTTTATTCACAGTGAACAGACCCAACAGTCTTCGCTAGGGCTCCCATTTGACAAGGTTGCCCTTGGAGTTATCAAGGACTCATGTTCCTCTGGCACTGAGAATTTGTCGACTCATTCATGCTACAGTGCATGAATGAGCCCACAGGACTCCAAGATTTGGATGCTCATGAAGAGGCATCATTAATGGTTGGCCATCTTAATGGAGCCATGTTTTAAAGGAAAAATGCCACAACTCATCCTGCAATCACAGAAGGAGCATACAATCTGCTAGGGATGAGCTTCGAGTTCGAGTCAAACTCATGTTCGACTCGAACATCAGCTGTCCGCAAGTTCGCCGAACAGCAAACAATTTGGGATGCCGCGGAACACCCTTTAAAAGTCTATGGGAGAAATCAAAAGTGCTAATTTTAAAGGCTTATATTCATGATATTGTCATAAAAAGTGTTTGGGGACCTGGGTCCTGCCCCAGGGGACATGGATTAATGCAAAAAAAAGTTTTAAAAACGGCAGTTTTTTTGGGAGCAGTGATTTTAATAATGCTTAAAGTGAAACAATAAAAGTGTAACATTCCTTTAAATTTCATACCTGGGGGGTGTCTATAGTATGCCTGTAAAGGGGTGCATGTTTCCCGTGTTTAGAACAGTCTGACAGCAAAATGACATTTCAAAGGAAAAAAAGTAATTTAAACTACTTGTGGCTATTAATGAATTGCCGGTCCGACAATACACATAAAAGTTCATTGATAAAAACGGCATGGGAATTCCCCACAGGGGAACCCGAACCAAAATAAAAAAAAAAATGATGTGGTGGTCCCCCTAAATTAAATACCAGGCCCTTCAGATCTGGTATGGATATTAAGGGGAACCCCAGCCAAAATTTAAAAAAAAAAATGGCGTGGGGTCCCCCTCAAAATCTATACCAGACCCTTGAGGTCTGGTATGGATTTTAAGGGGAACCCCTAGCCAAAATTTAAAAAAAAATGGCGTGGGGTCCCCCCAAAAATCCATACCAGACCCTTATTCCGAGCACGCAACCTGGCAGGCCGCAGGAAAAGGGGGGGGTCGAGAGAGCGCCCCCCCTCCTGAACTGTACCAGGCCACATGCCCTCAATATTGGGAGGGTGCTTTGGGGTAGCCCCCAAAACATCTTGTCCCTATGTTGATGAGGACAAGGGCCTCCAGATTCCGATAAGCCCCCCGCCCGCAGACCCCCACAACCACCGGCCAGGGTTGTGGGGGTCTGTGGGCGGGGGGCTTATCGGAATCTGGAAGCCCCCTTTAACAAGGGGACCCCCAGATCCCGGCCCTCTCCCCTGTGTGAAATGGTAAGGGGGTACAAAAGTACCCCTACCATTTCACTAAAAAAGTGTCAAAAATGTTAAAAATGACAAGAGACAGTTCTTGACAATACCTTTATTTAAATGCTTCTTCTTTCTTCTATCTTCCTTCGGTTTCTTCCTCCATCTTCTTCTTCTTGTTCTTCTGGTTCTTCTGGTTCTTCCTCCGGTGTTCTTGTCCGGCATCTTCCTCCACGGCATCGGCGTCTTCTTCCCTTCTTCTCCGGGCCGCTCCACATCCATGATGGCATGGAGGGAGGCTCCTGCTGTGTGATGCTTCTCTCTTCATCTTCTTCTCTTCATCTTCTTGTCTTCATCTTCTTTTCGGGCCACTCCTCATCCATGAGGGCATGGAGGGAGGCTCCCGCTGTGTGACGCCTCTCCTCTTCTGACGGTTCTTAAAAAATGGGGGGGGCGGGGCCACCCTCTGACACACGGGGACTTGACAGGATTTCCCTGTGGCATTCCCCGTGATGCCACAGGGAAGTCCCATCAAGTCACCGTGCATCAGAGGGGGCGGGGTCACCCGGTGACCCCGCCCCCCATTATTTAAGAACCGTCAGAAGAGGAGAAGCGTCACACAGTGGGAGCCTCCCTCCATGCCATCATGGATGCGGAGCAGCCCGAGGAAAGAAGGGAAGAAGAAGCCGGCGCTGCGCAGGAAGATGCCGGACAAGAACACCGGAGGAAGAACCAGAAGAACCAGAAGAAGAATAAGATGGAAGAAGAAACAGAAGGAAGATAGAAGAAAGAAGAAGCATTTAAATAAAGGAATTGTCAAAAATTTTCTCTTGTCATTTTTAACATTTTTGACAGTTTTTTTTGTGAAATGGTAGGGGTATTTTTGTATCCCCTTACCATTTTACACAGGGGGGGCCGGGATCTGGGGGTCCCCTTGTTAAAGGGGGCTTCCAGATTCCGATAAGCCCCCCGCCCGCAGACCCCCACAACCACCGGCCAAGGGTTGTGGGGATGAGGCCCTTGTCCTCATCAACATGGGGACAAGGTGTTTTGGGGGGGCTACCCCAAAGCACCCTCCCAATGTTGAGGGCATGTGACCTGGTACGGTTCAGGAGGGGGGGCACTCTCTCATCCCCCCTCTTTTCCTGCGGCCTGCCAGGTTGCGTGCTCGGATAAGGGTCTGGTATGGATTTTTAGGGGGACCCCATGCCATTTTTTTAAAATTTTGGCACGGGGTTCCCCTTAATATCCATACCAGACCTGAAGGGCCTCGTATGGAATTTAGGGGGACCCCCACATCATTTTTTTTTTAAATTTTGGTTCGGGGTTCCCCTGTGGGGAATTCCCATGCCGTTTTTATCAATGAACTTTTATGTGTTTTAAATGATTTTTTTTCCTTTGAAATGTCATTTTGCTGTCAGACTGTTCTAAACACAGGAAACATGCGCCCCTTTACAGGCATACTATAGACACCCCCAGGTATGAAATTTAAAGGGAATTTAAAGGGATATTACACTTTTATTGTTTCACTTTAAGCATTATTAAAATTACTGCTCCCGAAAAAACGGCCGTTTTTAAAACTTATTTTGCATTGATCTATGTCCCCTGGGGCAGGACCCAGGTCCCCAAACACTTTTTATGACAATAACTTGCATATAAGCCTTTAAAATTAGCACTTTTGATTATTCATGTTTGTGTCCCATAGACTTTAACGGTGTTTGCGTGTTCGAACAAATTTTTTGCCCGTTCGCATGTTCTGGTGCAAACCGAACAGGGGTGTGTTCGGCTCATCCCTACAATCTGCTATCTGCAAGAGGTGCTGCAGAGGACCCTCTTAATGGTATTCTCAATGTGTAGTAGAATCCCCTTTAATGGCCACAGTTCCCCAGAAACTCATGATGGTGAAAGAAAGTTGCAATGGTGATGGTGGCTGCCAAAGAGAGGCTTTCAGGTCTTTCCCCATGATACATCACCCAGACCTGGCTTCTGGCACCAATCACAAGCAGTGCTTTACCCATATGATCATTTAATACATGGGGTCAAGGTGGGATGTGGACACCCTGACAATAGACAACCTACCTGACTATTCTGTGTTGAGGATAGACCAGTGGCCTGAGCTATCCCAGTATACAATCAAATTGAAAATGAGGGGCTTCCTGTGGTCAGTGGTCTTGCAAGATTTGCATTTAGTGCAGCGAGTGGTTTTGTGACAAAAGAAAAATGACCCATCCACAGCCACAGTTGGTTGGCCCACCTTTTATAAGATGAACCAGTCCTAGATCAGTGATGAGTACCAAACCCTTATGATGGATAATGTCCAATCGGAGCGTGTTGTCAGAAATTCCGACCGTGTGTGGGCTCCATCGGACATTTTCCATCGGATTTTCCGACACACAAAGTTTGAGAGCAGGCTATAAAATTTTCCGACAACAAAATCCGATCGCGTCAATTCCGACCCTGTGTGGCCAGTTCCGACGCACAAAGTGCCACGCATGCTCAGAAGAAATTCCGAGACGGAACAGCTCGGTCGGGTAAAATTAGTGTTCGGAATGGATACAGCACTTTCATCATGC
This sequence comes from Aquarana catesbeiana, assembly GCF_042186555.1. Classification (NCBI taxonomy): domain Eukaryota; kingdom Metazoa; phylum Chordata; class Amphibia; order Anura; family Ranidae; genus Aquarana; species Aquarana catesbeiana. The sequence goes on along the minus strand of NC_133328.1, from coordinate 157,131,597 downwards.
TGCAATGTCAAAAATGGTTTAATACAGCGCACTCTCTTCTTCTTTGTAATGTGAGAAGAATGAAGTAGTTTTGCTGCTCATATTCACACAGACTTCTCACAAACTTATTTCTTTATTATTTATTGGGATTCCCTCAATATATTTCGATTTGTCACATCTGACCAAATTAGTTTTTGGTTGTTTGTAATTTTTTTTGGTTTTCTTCCAGGCTGGTTTTATATTTTTTGGGGGTTTGTTTTGTTTTTCAGGGCTGTGTTTTTATTATTGTTTTTGTTGTGTTTTACTCTATAATATTTTTGTGTGTGTGTGGTGTGTCAAGTTACCACAACACCATTGATATCTTGTATTATTTATAACGTATAGGAGATTGCTTGGTGTTGTGTCCCTTGTTAATTTCACATTGTATTTTGAAATGTACCTGCCTCCTCCCAAACAAACTGTCCTATGTGTGCAAACACACATAGGAGAGTATAATTGAACAAAAATTTCATTTATTAAGGGCTCTAAACTAAACAAAGAGGGAGGTAACACTGGAGAAACAGCAGAAATGGGTGAAGCCTTGGACCCCAGGGCACACATCAACTATTTTCCCACAAAATTGGTGGCCTGAGGAGTCCATATCTAAGGGGGTGCAGTCTGGTGATCCAGAGATCCTGAAAGCAGCAGATGACATCTGTGTCCCCAGGCTGTCATTCAAGAGACTGCATATTTTGTCAGACCAGACTGAACCCAGGTCATCACTCTCTGGTCTTCCTTCCACGCTTCCTTCCACGCTGTGGCTCTGGTGGTGGGGTTGGGGCAGGAGGAGGAGGAGGGGCCAACTCACTCAGGTGGGTATTGGGTGTTAGTTCACCACCCCCTTACTTAGGACTTTATAAAGAAGGTCCTCACACAGCTTGCGTTGACCCTCCTGCATGCCCTGCAGTTTTGTGGCAGCCATGCAGGCAAAGGCCTCTTCAGGAGTGGGTAAGGCTCTGAGGGACGCAGAAGCCTCCTGAATGAGCCTGAGCGCTGAATCCTGCATGTGAGTCGCCTTCCTCGCTCTTTTGTATGGAAGACGGAGGGGAGGAACCTGCGATTCTGCTAGGCTTCGACTTGTCCCAGGCTTCTCCTGGCTGACACTTAGCCCCGCCTCCTCCTGGCTGCAGCTAACCCCCGCCTCCTCCTGGCTGCCACATTCCACAGCCTCCTTCTGGCTGAGGTCTTCCTGTGTATGAAAAAGGGACATAGTTTTAGTTTTTTATTCATCAATCACACACAATTTTTACCTCCTGATTGTTGCAAATTGAATGTTAACAAATATAACAGACTATCCTTCTGAGCCCAGCATTTTTCATTCTTGTCCCAATTTTTTGTGCCCACTACTGTCTATTGATATGTAAAACACTTTTTTCAATTATTGATCAATAATGACATCTAGTAAACATCATTTCTTTATTGACCAGAAATCTGTAGAAGAATGCTATACCTGACTCAAGCTGGGTTCCTCCACTTCTTCCTGGCCGGAAGGCCCAGGTTGGACATCGGAAGCCTCAGCTGGAGTGGAAGGAAGAGTGGAAGGAAGAGTAGAGAGGGATTCCCTGACTTCAGTGTGGTCTGACAGAAATCGCAGTCTTTCATAGTACCACAGCCTGGGGACATCTGCTCCAGCTCCGGATCTCTGGGAATCCGTGACCTTCTTGTGCTCCCTAAGATAAGTGCTCCTCAGGCCACCAATTTTGGTTTTTAAATAGGGGATGGTTGCTGTGGGGACCACCGGCGTCACCAACTCCAGCAGTTTCTTCAGCGCTGCCTGCCTCTTTTGTTTATTGTTGTAATGAGGGTGTCTCACCTGCCACAGACAGGGCAGCTCCCTGTATTTGTCTATGAACAGGGGGAGGAAATTGTGGTCGTTGAAGCCATCCATTTTCTCTGCAAGACACAACACAACACAAGACAAACCCTAATGTCAGGGCAAACTCTCCTAATCTTGTTACAATATAGGCTTCAATTTAGAAGCAGTATAAGCCCAAGTTTAGATCTTACCTTTGTTCTCACGATCAGCGCCTCCGATGCTCCTTCCTCACAGATCGTACATACTGCGCACGCGTGTTACGCTTTATACACACTGCGCATGCGTGTAACTCCGCCCGCCCCTGACGTTCTTTCTAGTCTATTCCCCACCCCTTTTCATTCGGCGCAGTGGGGGAAGAGTACATGGCGGAGACACAGCAGGTGCGTGCTAATTATAGCAACGAGGGGGAGGAGGAGGAGGAAAGCCCGGATCCGGAAACAGCCAGAAGGAGAAGATTTAAGGCCTCAAATATGTCCTTTGGGGAGATGTTGGAGATGATCGACATCCTGAAGAGGGCCGACTATGATGAAAAGTATGGACCTTACCCCAACCCCAATGTCCGAAAGGCCAAGATAATGGCGAAAGTGGTCAAAAGTCTGTAGCAGAATTTCGGGGTACGCCGATCGAAAGATCAGCTCAGGAAGCGGTGGTCGGACCTGAAATTACGAGAACATGAGCAGTAGAGAAAGATCCGCAGAGTGCTGCAAAAAAGTAAGTAGTTGTGCTGTGTTCCTATTATTTTTGTCTGTATTACGTTCATGCTGCTCCATGTGCTTTTCTTAAGTGTTGTACAGTTTAAAATGGCAACTTTCATGTTCATGGGCACATTATTCGTTCGTATCAAACATTTTTCTTCTTTGTTTTGGCCATATGCATTTGCCCACATTTTTTAGGGCCTACTTGTATAAAAATAATTTGGTTGTGTAGATGGGTTTGTTACTAGAATGAAATGCAAACTAGATTCTGTGTAAGGAGAGGACACTCAGCAGCTGTTTTCACATCTGGACGCTGGAGCACTAGTGTGGGACACAAGAACACCCTTTTTATTAGGGGGCCCACACAGGTGCTCCAGTGTATACTATAGGGGTGTCTCCATCTGTGAAACTTGTACTAAACAGGTAAAGTATTGAAGCTTGACAAAGGACACTAAAAATTCTACATCTTGGAACTCTGCCAAAATAAACAATTGTACCCCACTTCCAAGCAATGTTTCCTATTTATAGTTCTGCCATCAAATATCTGTGTGCTAAGTATACCATTTTTGTTTTACATAGGGGATAAAAGACTCGGAGGACACCCCTCATCCGAGGAGACTTAAGACCCCCCACCTCTGGAAGAAGGGGAAATACCCCCAACACAAGAAGAGCAGGAGGAGGAAGATGTGGTGGAACTAGTCACCACAACAGGTGAGTGTCTGCGACCACAGGCTCAGGTAAGAGATGGATGCCGGAATATTTATAATACCTGTTTTTTTGTTGTTTTCTATCTTTTTAGGTGATCGTGATGTTGTGGATCCAGGGCATATCACCTCGGAAAGTGCACAGATCCTGATCGGGGAGATCATGGGGTGTAATTTAGCATTGGAAAACATCAAGAAAAACATCAATGATGTTATTCAAAAAAATAATAACATCATTGATGTTTTGGGGAGAGTTTAAAACCCCTCCAAATCCCTTTGTTTTTTTTGTGTGCTACAATATTAAAAATGTTTTAGCGATTTTTAGAAAAGCCAAATTTTGAGGATGCACACAGTGTGTCAACATGTGCTATCTGCCATCACGGGAGATCAATGGACGCATTTTGGGGGTGCAACCCCTTCCTCAATAATAAAGTAGCTGAGAGGAAGGGGTTGCTCCCCCAAAACACGTCCCTTGATCCCCCGTGATGGCAGCTAGCACATGTTGACATTTCGTAAATTGGTGTGCATTTTCAAAATTTGGCTTTTCCTGGGGTGACTTCACCCCATCTGAATGCAATATCAAACACAGTTCCTAAATACTCATGTCTGATATTGCCTTCAAGTTCTACCAAATGTGAACTTTGTAAGTTCAAGATTTGTGTCTTTCTTGTTGTTTTGAAACATGCCTGTTTTATCTTAAATGGACATTTCTATTTTTGATAATGCCACCCCAAAAATTGTTATCCAACAAACATGTTGGTTTGTTTTAAAAACCTTTTCTAAATGCACATGTGATTGTGCGGGTATTAAAAAGATTGTTAATCAAGAATGTGTGGATTATTGTCTCAACGCTACAACACTTTTGTGGTGATGTAATTGCTGCTTTCTGTGACAATGGGTGTTATTTCCTAAGGGCAAATCCACTTTGCACTACAAGTGCAGTTTCAGTGCATTTTCAACTGCACTTGTAGTGCAAAGTGTATTTGCCTTTAGTAAATAACACCCAACAGTGCTTTGTATAAAGTTACACAATCACGCCATTTTCAGGACTCACCACATTTCGGTATTTTATTGATCAAGGTTTCACAAATTGTCTGGCATATTGATGGCCCCCCTACCCGCAAAGAACTCAAGGTATCTTAGCCGGACATCACGGGCACTCAGGGAGGGCAAGCCAGGATGGCCACTTTCAAGCGCCGTCAGGGTTGATTCATTCCGGTCTCAGGCCCAACTGAGCCAGCATAGTTGGCAGAATGTTGCCGTAAAAAGTTATGTAGAACACAGCACGCCAGGATTATATGATTCAGTTTATACTCCGCCATATGGATGGGTGTAAGAAATAGGCGGATCCGGCTGGCCATCATTCCAAATGTGTTCTCTCAGCCGGTAATTAAAAACCCTCTGGTCCGGGGTGAGGGTCTTCATCGAGAATGGCCGCATAAGGTGGTCCCCCAGCGCAAAGGCTTCATCCACAACGAAGACGAGTGGGAGTCCTTCCACATTGTCTTCTGGAGGTGGCAAGTCCAAGCTGCCATTCTGGAGACGCCTGTAAAACTCCGTCTGGGCGATGACTCCACCATCGGACATCCGGCCATTCTTCCCCACGTCCACATACAGGAACTCATAATTAGCCGACACCACCGCCAACATCACAATACTATTGAACCCTTTATAATTATAATAGTATGACCCCGAGTTGGGTGGTGGGACGATGTGGACGTGTTTCCCATCAATTGCCCCTCCGCAGTTAGGAAAATCCCACCGCTGGGCAAAGTGGGAGGCCACAGTCTGCCATTCCTGTGGAGTGGAAGGAAACTGTGGAGGAAAAAAAACAAAATTAGTCTTTTTGCACATTAAAACATGGAAAGCAGATTAGACACAAACCTTCTTGGCCAACATCAAGTTAACATTTATTAATGGGAATTTTTAAACACCAAAGTATAAGGTACACCTATCAGATTCCCCCTCCCCACCCCCTCTCATGGGCCATTTCTAACATTATAGGGGGGGGAGCTCTTGGACTGGTGACCCTCTCCACTTCATTGAGAGATGAATGCCTAAATAATGGGTATTACTTTGAACAGACCCTCCTTAGTTACACTATTGGCAGCACACTGGACAGGTAAGAAGTGTCATAATACAAAGATATAAATACACATTGTACACATTTCAGCACATTTGGACATTCTGCTATTACCTATCAAGATAATAATAGGATACAAAAACTTTAAACAGTACCATTTGAAAGTATACAGGTGGGCCCTTGCACTACATGCTTTTGGGAATTCATCCATACATCTGAGCACAAAAGAGATGGGTATAGTGTGTATGGGTTTGGCAAAGTCAGCAGATAAATGATTGAGGATAGATAGAGAATTGGTATCAGCTGACTTAGCAGTTGGGGGGAGGGAGGGTTAAAAATGATTTGGGGACATCCCACAAAAAAGCCTCTGGCACTCTGCCTGAATTTAAAGCACCAATCACATTTTAAAACATTTTAGGGGGTGTTTGGGGTAAAGCACTACTATGTAGCTGATAAAATACATTGCTAAGTGACTACATGAGGTGATTATAGGGCCAGGAGACCATGCTGGGGAGGTAAGTGAAGGCAAATATGTATGAAGGACCAAAAAAATTAGATAAAAATCCAGCATGAATGAGGACAAAAGTGACATTCACAGCATATTCCAATCATGGTAATTAGGGAATGAGGAAAGAAATACAATATATTATCAAACATTATATACAATAAAATGTGATATTAAAGGATAAAATCTTACCTTAATATACTCCTTCTGCAGGACCTGGATGATGGCAGAACAGGTCTCTGGGATAATGATCCCCAGAGCCTGGGGGGAGATGCCTGTCGAGAACTTCAAGTCCTGCAGACTTCTCCCCGTCGCCAAGTACCGCAGGGTGGCGACTAGCCTCTGCTCCGGATTGATGGCTTGCCTCATGCAGGTATCCTGCCTGCTGATATAGGGGGTCAGCAAAGCCAACAAACGGTGAATTACGGGGTCCGTCATCTGGAGAAAGTTCCTGAAATCATCAGGATTATTCTCTCGGATCTCACGGAACAAAGGCATATGAGAGAACTGGTCACGCTGCAGCAACCAATTCTTGGTCCATGAACTCCTCCCCACCCTGTTCATGGACTTGACTTGTGTCAAGGTCAGGACCCCAATACCAAGCCCCTGCACAGCACAAACTCTACGAGGAGTATGTATATGCAACATGGCTAGAAAACGGTCGGCTGCTCAGAACAAAGTAACAGAATGCACTGAAGAACAGCAAGGCCTGTGAAGAGCGACCTGAAAAACAGTAACGAACGAACAAGAACACAATGACTCAAATAAGTCACGCGTAGCTTGCTGCATGCACTGAAGAGCAGATACAAACCCACAAGCACAAACTGAACAGCAGAAAACGATCTGAAAACCATGAGTCTGAAAAAGCGCGAATCGTCTCTCACCAAACTTTTACTAACACGAGATTAGCAAAAGGAGCCCAAAGGGTGCAGCGCTTGGTTCTGAAATGGCCTTTTCTAGTCTCGTCGTACATGGTGTACGTCACCGCGTTCTTGGCGATCGGAAATTCCGACAACTTTGTGCGGCCGTGTGTACGCAAAACAAGTTTGAGCCAACATCCCTCGGAAAAAATCCTAGGATTTTGTTGTCAGAATGTCCGATCAATGTCCGACCGTGTGTACGAGGCATTACAGTTGATGTGAATGATTAAATTTTTTCTTTGAATCTAGCTCTAAAAACATTACTATACCTAGAGCATTACCATCTCCTAGCACAACAGATAGTCTGCCCAAATTATCTTTTCCTGCCACCGCTGCTGTTGTGTCCTCATTACCAGCCCCTACCACTATTTCCATCTTCTGTTACTGCTGCTGGCTTGCCACCATTACCATCTCCTGCTACCCCTGCTGGCCTGCCATCATTACAATATTATCCCACCAGATGTCCTGCCATTATTACCAGCCACAGGTGATGGCCTGTCACAATTACTATGTACTGCTACCACTGTTGGTCTGCTATCCATTAAAATACCCTGCCATCATTACCATATCCTGCCAATGCTTCAGACCTGCCAACATTACCATCTCATACTGCCTCTACAGCTCTAGTCCTGCTCTTCAAAAATATCAGAGCAGCTAATGTTTCGGCACTTGCTTCTCAGCTGCAATTTTGGGCCATTTTTTAATGCAAGGTCATTCCTGCATTGTGCCTCAATGTTTGGGAGCTGAGTCTTATAAATAAATAATGATAATTTTCTAGGCTATTTGGCAAGAGATTTGACTTGGGGGGGGGGGGGCGAAGATCTTCCCTGGAGGATATGTACCAAAGAAAATTTTTACTTTGCCTGAGGACCGCAATTTATAAAGGATTAAAAGAAATACAGAATCCTTTGTCCATGTCTAGGGAATGCCCTAAAACTGCTTGTGAAATGGTGCATCTGTATGGTTTATATAACCTACTACAAGAAAATGTAAATTTACAAAGAAAGAAATGCTGTTCAAATTGCTAATAAATGTAAGCTCCTGGTTGTATCTTTCTACTTTTAAACAAACAGTTAAGGATTCAATCATCTATCCCAGACCCTTATCCTAAATGAGGGTCTGGTATCGATGTTAATAGGGGACCCAAAGAAAAAAAAAGCACAGTAGGGTTTTCCCTAAAAATATATATCAGATAATGCATATCCTTACCCTAATATTGTTTTTAAGGGAAATTCCCACACAAAAACAAGAAGAAAAAAAACAGGCCTCCCATGATAAGGGGAAGGGCCTCTTCTCCAAAACCCTGGCACTGTGGTTGTAGGGGTCTGCAGATGGAGGGGTTATGGGAATCTGGAAGACCCTTTTAAAAATAAGGGGCCCCCAAGATACTACCACCTCTACTTAAGAATGAATAGAGAGTACATAGTGTTAATTTACCAAAAAGTAAACAATAAATAAACACATTAACATTTGTTTAAAAAAAAGTCTCCTGATGTAAGGTCACAAGGCGGAGCACAAGGAGACCATGCAAACTCCAAGTAGGTAGTGTCTTCTAGCTTGGAATGGTTCAGGAGGTAGGGGCTGCACACTTGTCACCCCCATTTTGCTGGACTGCCAGTCTGCATGATCAGATTAGGGTCTAGTATAATTTTTTTCTAATTTTTTGGGTGAAATTCACCACTAGCTTCCATAGGGGATCCCACACTGTGCTTTTATTTCCCCACTATCCCTGCCCATTTGTTTATATCAGGTACCAAAGTCCTGGAGGCCAATGGAGAGAGGGCTTCCCTTGCAGCACAGTTCAAGACTCCCCTGGAGGTGAGACAGGAGGAGTCAGGCCCAAAGTCGCACAGGTCGCCTGCAGAGTTGCTTGCAGAAAATTTTTTCGCTAAGACCAAACAGTGAATAACTAGATGAAATAACCATATAAAAAAAAAAAAAAAAATATATATATATATATATATATATATATATATATATTGCACAAATCTATTAAAAAATATATTAAATAAATTAATACATTAAATTAATAATAAAATATATCCTATGAAACAAATCCAAAGCTAAAAATTATATCACACTATTTCAAGCCTCTGTTGTTTCTACATGTGACATATATGGGAGGAGGTTACTGGTAACCAGGGGTAAGGAGGTGTTCTTGATCTGCATTTTAAGCCATAGTTACCACAGGAAGGGGAATCACAGTAGTATCTCTTAATGCTGTTAACATTTACTACAGGCTTTTATACAAAGCCCTTAAGGTGAGGGTACATCTGGTGGAGGGGTACACGCGGATTATGTGCGCACTGCATGAAGGCACCAGCATCACTTTTATCTATGGTTTTATGATGGACTGTCAAATAATTTGATTCAACATATATTATAAGGATATTGTGCCGCACAGGGAGCACTTGCACTTTACTTTGGACATTACAAATAATTGAATGTTACTTGCACGTTTTTTGATTTGTTTCATACCATATACCGTATTTATCGGCGTATAACACGCGCCGACGTATAACACGCACCCCAAGTTTAGGAGGGAATTTTAAGGAAAAAAACTTTTAGGAGGGAAGTTTAAGGAAAAAAACTTACATTTAAATGCCCATCAATGCAGCCTCATCAGTGTTCATCTGCAGCCTTTCCCCAGTGTCCAGTGCAGCCTTGTCAGTGCAGCTTTGCCCCAGTGCAGCCTTGTCCCCAGTGCAGCTTTGCCCCAGTGCAGCTTTGCCCCAGTGCAGCCTTGTCCCCAGTGCAGCTTTGCCCTAGTTCAGCTTTGCCCCAGTGCAGCCTTGTCCCCAGTGGTCCATGCAGCCTTGTCCCCAGTGGTCCGTGCAGCCTTGTCGCCGCCGACATACAAACGTTTAGTTTGTATTTTTAAACATGGCGCCGCGGAGTTCGGAGGGACTCGGGGGCACTCGTTCAGCTGAACGAGCGCCGCCGAGGACACAGTGACTGGGCGGAGCCGAGATACACATATCCGAGGGTTCTCGGCTATTCTCGGCACCGTTCACAGTCACGCCCAGTCCCTATGATGGACATAACAGAGGTCCAATGGCGGGACTGGGCGTGACTGTGAACGGCGCCGAGAAAAGCCGAGAACCCTCGGCTATGTGTATCTCGGCTCCGCCCAGTCACTGTGTCCTCGGCGGCGCTCATTCAGCTGAACGAGCGCCCCCGAGTCCCTCCGAACTCCGCGGCGCCATGTTTAAAAACACAAGCTATGTGAATGTCGGCGGCGATCGCGGCATCGCTCCGACAGATCACAAAATAGCGGGGATCGGCGTATAACACGCACCCACAATTTTCCCCTTATTTTAAGGGGAAAAAAGTGCGTGTTATACGCCGATAAATACGGTATTTTTATTATTAATTTAATATATTCATTTATTTAATATATTTTTAGTAGATTTGTGCTATCTATCTATATATATTTTATATAGTTATTTCATCTAATTATTCACTGTTTGGTCTTAGTGCCGCACATTTGTTATGTTATTTTGTATTGTTACATTTAGGGGAGTGTGGGGAGTGCTGGAAGCTGTTGATATTATTTTTATTTTATTTTACACTAGTTTATTATTTATTTATTTTTTCATTTCATTAAGTTTAGAAGCTTACAAAGTTTTCACTTATTTTTTTTTTTTTCACTTAGTAGTCGGTACAAGCCAAGGTTCGGTGCCAGGTGGATAGCAGAGGAGACAAGGTTAGGTGGGAACTGAGGTCAAGACAGGTAGCAGGCAGAGGAGACAGGCAGGAGACAGGTCTGGAACAAGCCGGGTCGGTAATCAAGGATCACAGGAAACAGGAACGCCGGCAACAGCTGAGATCAAACAGCACTTCAGCCAAGGGCTGACTTCCTTATAAAGGCCCGTGTGATGTGCTGGCGGAGGTGCTGGGCCCTAGAGCCCTTCTGGTTCTCTGACAGGTGCTGGGTCCTAGAGCCCTTCTGGTTCTCTGACAGGTGCTGGGTCCTAGAGACCTCATGCTATTGGTAGCCTGACAGTGCCCCCCCGGATGCCCAACTGGGCCATCTTTCTCAGATATCTCATATGGAATTCCCGAAGGAGTCTAGGGGCATGGATGTTGATCTTTGGTTCCCAGGAGCTCTCTTTGGGTGGATACCCCTTCCAATTGATCAGATATTGGATTTGCCTGCCTTGCTTTCTGCAATCCAATACTGACTCCACCTCATATTCTGTTTCTTCTCCAACAGTTACTGGTGACGGAGGTGGTTCCACTCTCCCTGGGAATGGATCCAGAATGGCCAAGGAGAGAGGCATGAAAAACTGGGTAATTCCAACTCCACTGGGATTACCTCACGATTGACTAGAAACAGCCCGATGTATTTTGGCCCCAGCTTCTTTGATGGGCATGGCAATTTCAGATTGGCCATTGACAGCCATACCTCATCCCCAACTTTAAGGGAGGGATTCCCCCTTAGTGTTTTGGGCCGAAGAATGGGGTTGAAAGAGAAGCCAAAGCAGGGACCTCTCCAACAGGGTCCTGCCTCTTTCAGAAAAAAGAAGGACTGTTACGGTACCATAAGGAAAAAAAACTTGTTTTTAAAAGGATATAAATTTATTTCATAATAATAAAAAGTCCTACAGGGGACATATATTGTACAAAATCAACATTTTTTACATTCACAAACAATAATGGTTGTTTACAGCATTGTTGACACTCTATTGGTATAGCTAGTGCCCACACGGATGCATAGGCAAGGGTTGACTAATGTAATACTTGCAGACGTGACCTCTACAGTTTCGCGGTCACAGCCGCTTCTTCAGGAGGCGTCTGATAGTATATAGTCTATGAAGAGGAGAAAACAGTATAGTATCAACATGACAGGCAACAATACATAGGTGATTGTCAGAAAGAGTATACAAATTTAATATTGGAGAGCATACTTGAGTTTAGGAATTGCACTCACCAAGCTGTAACCTCAAAGGTTCTCTGGAGCGATACTGTGAGACGCCCTCAGGAGGCGTTCCCCCGGGGGCGGGCCAGGGAGGCAGATTAGGATAATACTATTGTGGAAAATTCAATAGAATAAAGTTTTTTTTAGCAAGTTAATATAGTATATTTTTTATTAGGGGGGACCACCCAGGGAGTGCCACAAATGGGGGAAGGAATAACCAAGAGGCTAGGACCAAAGGAGGATAGAGGGGAAAAAACAGGTAAGGAAGAAGAGGAATAGGGGGAGGGGAGAAGGGGAGGGGAAGGAAGGGAGGGGAAAACAAGGGGGAGGTAGGTATGGGGGAAGGGGGAAAAGGGGGGGGGAGGGGGGGAGGGGGAAGGGAAAAGGGAAAAGGGGAAGGGTTGTGGATAAGGGAGAGGATGAGGGGAAGGAGGGGGGGGGGGGAAAGGGGGGGGGAAGGGAGGGGGGGAGGGGGGGAAAGGGGAGGGGGGGAAAGGGGGGAAAGAAGGGAAAAAAAACACCAAAGGGGTGGAAAGAAAACGGTGTCCCAATATACCTGGTAAAGGAAGTCAGAAGCACACAAAATTTTTTTAAGAGAGAAGTTAATGATGTCAGAAAAATTCTTTACCCATCATTGCTGTAATATAGTATAAACTAGACCCAAACGCTGCTGATCGCTGGCACCCAGAACGGCGTGACTGGTACAGTAGTAACCAGTGCGCCACACCACACTGTCAACGGGAGTCACTGCAAGGAAGGTAAGTCGATAGGGATGTGTTAAAAAATGATCTGAAAACAAGACAGAGATCACCAGGTATTCTATACCAAGAAGGGAGGGAGGGTACCATACAGGGAGAATGGATGTCCCCATCCTGCTTGGGGGATATAAACTATGTACTTACAGGGGCTCCGGATGGCGTCAGTGGAGTGCTGGGTGTCCGTCTGGTGCAGTGAGCAGCTGGGTCTAGGCATCTTAAATGCCTCCAACCCGGAAGTTCAACGGCGACAATAGTCGCCGTGATTACTTCCAGGTCCGGTCCTCCACTGTTGCGCACGCGCGGGAAAATCACCCGGCGCAGGCGCACAGCTCAAAAGTGATCAGTGCCTAAGCATTGATCATATGAAGCAGTAGCTGGGCTCAATAGAGCCCAGCCCACCGCCGGAGGAGCGCAAGCCCGCCGTAGGGGGAGAATTAACTCCTCACATCCCCCCAAAACAGAGTGGTCAGTGCAATGTTAATAAGAATTTTTAATGCAAACAATGTTAAACAAAGAATGGACTGGGAGGGGGGAGAGAGGGACGATGCATAGTCTCAAACGGTGGGGGCACAGAGGAACCCACAGTTACAGAGATAAGCATCATGGCCCATCCCAGGACATATAAAACAACAATTCAATCTAGGTAAACATGGCTTTAATAAATAAAGCAAACAATCTACTGAGAATTTGGAGTCAGCCATAAAGAAAAAACATCAAAATTAACAAGAATTAATATAGTGAAACCACTATATATACAGAGTCCAATCATGTACAGTCAAGGGGAAAAAAGGACCTGAGATTCTGCAAAAAGAAGCCCAAAAGTTTTATATGGTGGGATCACGGCAGAGACTGGGGGGGAGGGGGGAAAAAATAAAATTGTTGTTAATTTATTCGAGAAAATATTTATAAGAATGTGCCTCATTAATACCAGGAGGAGCACATGCATTTAGTCGCTCAATCCAAAGGGATTCACGTTTTAAAATTTCCCGGTCCCAATTGCCCCCACGGGGGTCTTCAGGGACAACGTCTAACACAGTAAACCAGATATAATCCAGATTGAAGCGAAGGTGAATGCCTATATGGCGGCCCACAGTAGTGAGCTTGCCGTTTGTGGAGGCGTATAAATGATCCCCCAGTCTCTGCCGTAACTCTCTGATAGTTTTCCCCACATAAAAGGCGCCACATGCGCAAGTCATGAGGTAAATTACCCCACGCGTGCCACAGTTGGCTGAATGTTTGGGGAAAAACATTTCCCCATTGGGTAGTGAAAAGTGTTGTCCTTCTTGAATCCAGGGGCAATGTGGACAATTACCACATTTGAAAGTGCCCCTGGGTTCCGACGGACCAGAGAAAGGAATTTTATAATGGCTGTGTGTTAATCTATCCCTTAAAGAGGTGGCCCTTCTAAAGACCAGATCAGGGGTTGGTTTAATATATTTTTTAAGGGTGTGATGGTCGGTCAGGATATACCAATGGTTGGACAATATTTTTCGTAATTGCTGGTGATGGACAGAAAATTTTGTAATGATCTTGGTCATATAGGGTTGTTTAGAACGTGGAGGACCATATAGTAATGTTTGTCGGTCTAGAGCTCGGGCTTTGTTGAATGCTTTTCTTAGAACCGTACGTTTATAGCCTCTCGCCAATAGTCGTGTACGGAGAGCATTGGCCTGTCTATGGAAATCCCCGTCCTCTGTGCAGTTTCTTCTCAGTCTGAGATACTGAGCAAAGGGAATACTGTGAACCAGAGGACGGGGATGAAGGCTCGAGGCATGCAACAAAGTGTTTCCCGCGGTGGGTTTGCGGTATAGGTCCGTGGTTAAATAACCAGTAGAGTTTTTAATGATCTGTACGTCCAGAAACGGAATACTTGATCTATCATAAGAGAAGGTGAAATGGAGATTAAAGGAATTTATGTTAAGCTCTGCAATAAAGGTCTGTAAGAGTTGCTCTGTACCTGTCCAGATGACCAAGAGGTCATCAATGAATCTGAACCACCCTAGAACATGGTCCAGGAATGGTTCCATGAGGTCATCACTAAAAATAGCCCGTTCCCAACCACCAAGGTATAAGTTCGCGTACGAAGGGGCACAAGATGTGCCCATTGCAACCCCTTGAGTTTGAAGGTACAATTGATCCATAAATAAAAAATAATTTTTAGTCAATATAAATTCTAAAAGTTTTAGGATGAAAGTATTGGTGGGCCAAGTATGATGGTCCTGTTCCATCAGGAAGGAGCCAGCCATCTGGACGCCCTGCTCGTGGGGGATGCTCGAGTATAAGGCCTCGACATCAATAGCCACGAGAAGGGCGTCCGGAGGGACCTGGACCCCCTCAATGTGTTTCAACAGGTCAGTTGTATCCCTGATGTAAGAGGGTAGTCTCATGACGTGTGGTAAAAGAAAGGTATCCACCAGTTTGCTGGCGTTTTCCGTTAGTGAACCTTTGCCAGAGACAATAGGTCGGCCTGGAGGTGCAGAGAGATTTTTATGAGTTTTCGGCAGGGCATAAAACGTAGGAGTACGTGGGTATTGTACATTGATGAATTTATAGGTGTCGTCATCGATGAGGCCCTCAAGGAAGGCCCCACCGATGAGCCCCCTAAATTCATCAATGGTTTGTTGAATATAGTAGTTTTCAATAGGTAGATACCAATTGGTATTGGAAAGGATTTTAAGACACATAGACTGATATTGATGATGAGTCATCAGCACCAGGTTTCCACCTTTGTCAGATTGCTTTATGACTAGATCAGTGTTTTTTTGCAGTTTGGTGACTGCTCGAAACTGTTGTCGGGTCAGATTGGAAGGTAATGTTTGCCACTGTTCTCTTTTAAGGGAGAGGATGCATTCGTGTAGGAAAGCCCAGATAGGGGGGCAAGTTAGTAAATCAGGAAAGGCTTTGGACTTCATCTTTAAAGAAGTTTTAAAAGTAGGATGTTGAAGTTGGGGGGTGCTGATCGTTTGGCAGGTGGAGGGGGAGCCGGAGTTGCTGTCTAGGGCATCCAACTCAACCTCTCCCTCATCGAGGAGTAGCATAAGATCCCTTAATGCTCTGGACTCCGCTACCGTAAAGTTCTTGGTCTTTTCCGCTAGTTCTTTTTCCAAATTGGCACGTTTACGGTCAGGATCAAACATATAGTTGAAAGTCAACTTACGGGCAAATAAATAAAGATCTTTAATTGTCTCATAGATATCGATTGGCTCCGAAGGGCAGAAGCCCAGGCCCAAATGAAGGACCTGTTTCTCCTCCGGTGTCAGCTGGTAGGGTGTGAGATTAATGATGTTGAGGGAATGGGAATCATTAACCAAGGTGGGGGTGATCACTCGTGAGACGTGCTTGGGGTTGGGGTCCTTTTTACAAACAGGTCCAGATTCCCTTGTTTGGAGGGCTCTGGCCTGGTTGTACCAAAAAACCAGGCTGTGATAGGAGTGTTTGGATGTTAGGTTGCAAAAGTTTCGGGATAACATTATGTAAAGTAGAATGGAGAGAACCCGTGGAGGGGGTCTGTCCATCTGGCCTTGGTGTTTGTGGTGTTTTTAGTGCTTTGCCATGTTGTTTGCCTTTTTTGGGGTGTTTAGTGGTGAGATTATCACCAGTAAGAGACCTCTTTCGAGGGGCACCTGGGGCTTGTGGTAGAGTGGAACGGGTAGTGATCTGTGAGGATACAGAGGATATCGATGAGTCAGATTCCGTATAGTCTGTTGCCGTCGGGGCTGGAAATTGCCGATTTTGACGTCTAGGTTTGTGAGGGAATGATTTTCCGGACCACTTGTATGCATAACCCTCCGAAAATGCCAATTTGTCCGGGGAAAATTTGCTTTGTTTTTTAAATGATGATGTCTTTGTTGAGATTTTCAATTTTGTCTCGTATTTCCTTCCATTTATTTGTGAAGGAGCTTGACTCTTGGATGTTGGGGAATTGACCGAGTAATCTATCAATTTCCGCATCAAGAGACATCATGTCAGAACGGTACTGGGTAGTAAGCTTTGACATGAGTTCAATGCTACAATTGGTTAACGTGTTTTCCCAGGATTTTTTAAAATCCAAAGAGGGATCTTTGATTGTGGGGAATAGTTGGACGCGGAGCCCGAGGGGACAAACTTTTTCAGTGATGTAAAGTTCGAAATATTGGATGTGCCAATGTAAATGAGATTTTTTCTTAAGGAGGTTAAACAACCTATCTAGGAACGTTTTAGTTTCGTCCTCTAGCTGTTGATTGGCTAAGCATCCTGCCTGTATAGTGGACATAAAGTCCCCCCAGGCGGTACCTAAAACATCCATAGCAACAATTATACAAAACAACAGGGAAAAAGGCCCTGACCGTGAACAAGAAGGACTCAAACAGAGAAAATGAAATAAATGAGCGGCTGCTACAAAACCAGAGATAACCACAGTTTGAAAACATACATAGAATCGTATTATCAAGTGGCAAAAGGGGGGGGGAGATAAAAAAGGGGGGGAGAGATTGGATCCGAGGATCCGGGTGTGTTATCCACCCACTATATTAGAGTTAACAGATATGCCACAAGGTTTACAAAAGGGGGTATAATGTCGTTAATAGGTACCATCATCCTGAGTATGAATAGGGCCGAAGAATGGGGTTGAAAGAGAAGCCAAAGCAGGGACCTCTCCAACAGGGTCCTGCCTCTTTCAGAAAAAAGAAGGACTGTTACGGTACCATAAGGAAAAAAAACTTGTTTTTAAAAGGATATAAATTTATTTCATAATAATAAAAAGTCCTACAGGGGACATATATTGTACAAAATCAACATTTTTTACATTCACAAACAATAATGGTTGTTTACAGCATTGTTGACACTCTATTGGTATAGCTAGTGCCCACACGGATGCATAGGCAAGGGTTGACTAATGTAATACTTGCAGACGTGACCTCTACAGTTTCGCGGTCACAGCCGCTTCTTCAGGAGGCGTCTGATAGTATATAGTCTATGAAGAGGAGAAAACAGTATAGTATCAACATGACAGGCAACAATACATAGGTGATTGTCAGAAAGAGTATACAAATTTAATATTGGAGAGCATACTTGAGTTTAGGAATTGCACTCACCAAGCTGTAACCTCAAAGGTTCTCTGGAGCGATACTGTGAGACGCCCTCAGGAGGCGTTCCCCCGGGGGCGGGCCAGGGAGGCAGATTAGGATAATACTATTGTGGAAAATTCAATAGAATAAAGTTTTTTTTAGCAAGTTAATATAGTATATTTTTTATTAGGGGGGACCACCCAGGGAGTGCCACAAATGGGGGAAGGAATAACCAAGAGGCTAGGACCAAAGGAGGATAGAGGGGAAAAAACAGGTAAGGAAGAAGAGGAATAGGGGGAGGGGAGAAGGGGAGGGGAAGGAAGGGAGGGGAAAACAAGGGGGAGGTAGGTATGGGGGAAGGGGGAAAAGGGGGGGGGGAGGGCCTTATACTCGAGCATCCCCCACGAGCAGGGCGTCCGGATGGCTGGCTCCTTCCTGATGGAACAGGACCATCATACTTGGCCCACCAATACTTTCATCCTAAAACTTTTAGAATTTATATTGACTAAAAATTATTTTTTATTTATGGATCAATTGTACCTTCAAACTCAAGGGGTTGCAATGGGCACATCTTGTGCCCCTTCGTACATGAACTTATACCTTGGTGGTTGGGAACGGGCTATTTTTAGTGATGACCTCATGGAACCATTCCTGGACCATGTTCTAGGGTGGTTCAGATTCATTGATGACCTCTTGGTCATCTGGACAGGTACAGAGCAACTCTTACAGACCTTTATTGCAGAGCTTAACATAAATTCCTTTAATCTCCATTTCACCTTCTCTTATGATAGATCAAGTATTCCGTTTCTGGACGTACAGATCATTAAAAACTCTACTGGTTATTTAACCACGGACCTATACCGCAAACCCACCGCGGGAAACACTTTGTTGCATGCCTTGAGCCTTCATCCCCGTCCTCTGGTTCGCAGTATTCCCTTTGCTCAGTATCTCAGACTGAGAAGAAACTGCACAGAGGACGGGGAATTCCATAGACAGGCCAATGCTCTCCGTACACGACTATTGGCGAGAGGCTATAAACGTACGGTTCTAAGAAAAGCATTCAACAAAGCCCGAGCTCTAGACCGACAAACATTACTATATGGTCTTCCACGTTCTAAACAACCCTATATGACCAAGATCATTACAAAATTTTCTGTCCATCACCAGCAATTACGAAAAATATTGTCCAACCATTGGCATATCCTGACCGACCATCACACCCTTAAAAAATATATTAAACCAACCCCTGATCTGGTCTTTAGAAGGGCCACCTCTTTAAGGCATAGATTAACACACAGCCATTATAAAATTCCTTTCTCTGGTCCGTCGGAACCCAGGGGCACTTTCAAATGTGGCAATTGTCCACATTGCCCCTGGATTCAAGAAGGACAACACTTTTCACTACCCAATGGGGAAATGTTTTTCCCCAAACATTCAGCCAACTGTGGCACGCGTGGGGTAATTTACCTCATGACTTGCGCATGTGGCGCCTTTTATGTGGGGAAAACTATCAGAGAGTTACGGCAGAGACTGGGGGATCATTTATACGCCTCCACAAAGCTCACTACTGTGGGCCGCCATATAGGCATTCACCATCGCTTCAATCTGGATTATATCTGGTTTACTGTGTTAGACGTTGTCCCTGAAGACCCCCGTGGGGGCAATTGGAACCGGGAAATTTTAAAACGTGAATCCCTTTGGATTGAGCGACTAAATGCATGTGCTCCTCCTGGTATTAATGAGGCACATTCTTATAAATATTTTCTCGAATAAATTAACAACAATTTTATTTTTTCCCCCCTCCCCCCCAGTCTCTGCCGTGATCCCACCATATAAAACTTTTGGGCTTCTTTCTGCAGAATCTCAGGTCCTTTTTCCCCTTGACTGTACATGATTGGACTCTGTATATATAGTGGTTTCACTATATTAATTCTTGTTAATTTTGATGTTTTTTCTTTGTGGCTGACTCCAAATTCTCAGTAGATTGTTTGCTTTATGTATTAAAGCCATGTTTACCTAGATTGAATTGTTGTTTTATATGTCCTGGGATGGGCCATGATGCTTATCTCTGTAACTGTGGGTTCCTCTGTGCCCCCACCGTTTGAGACTATGCATCGTCCCTCTCTCCCCCCTCCCAGTCCATTCTTTGTTTAACATTGTTTGCATTAAAAATTCTTATTAACATTGCACTGACCACTCTGCTTTGGGGGGATGTGAGGAGTTAATTCTCCCCCTACGGCGGGCTTGCGCTCCTCCGGCGGTGGGCTGGGCTCTATTGAGCCCAGCTACTGCTTCATGTGATCAATGCTTAGGCACTGATCACTTTTGAGCTGTGCGCCTGCGCCGGGCGATTTTCCCGCGCGTGCGCAACAGTGGAGGACCGGACCCGGAAGTAATCACGGCGACTGTTGTCGCCGTTGAACTTCCGGGTTGGAGGCATTTAAGATGCCTAGACCCAGCTGCTCACTGCACCAGACGGACACCCAGCACTCCACTGACGCCATCCGGAGCCCCTGTAAGTACCTAGTTTATACAGTATCCCCCAAGCAGGATGGGGACATCCATTCTCCCTGTATGGTACCCTCCCTCCCTTCTTGGTATAGAATACCTGGTGATCTCTGTCTTGTTTCAGATCATTTTTTAACACATCCCTATCGACTTACCTTCCTTGCAGTGACTCCCGTTGACAGTGTGGTGTGGCGCACTGGTTACTACTGTACCAGTCACGCCGTTCTGGGTGCCAGCGATCAGCAGCGTTTGGGTCTAGTTTATACTATATTACAGCAATGATGGGTAAAGAATTTTTCTGACATCATTAACTTCTTTCTTAAAAAATTTTGTGTGCTTCTGACTTCCTTTACCAGGTATATTGGGACACCGTTTTCTTTCCACCCCTTTGGTGTTTTTTTTTTCCCTTCTTTCCCCCCTTCTTCCCCCCCCCCCCTCTTCCCCCCCCTCCCCCCCCCCCCTTTCCTTCCCCCCCCTCCTTCCCCTCATCCTCTCCCTTATCCACAACCCTTCCCCTTTTCCCTTTTCCCTTCCCCCTCCCTCCTCCCCCCTTCCCCCCCCCCCCCTTTTCCCCCTTCCCCCATACCTACCTCCCCCTTGTTTTCCCCTCCCTTCCTTCCCCTCCCCTTCTCCCTCCCCCTATTCCTCTTCTTCCTTACCTGTTTTTTCCCCTCTATCCTCCTTTGGTCCTAGCCTCTTGGTTATTCCTTCCCCCATTTGTGGCACTCCCTGGGTGGTCCCCCCTAATAAAAAATATACTATATTAACTTGCTAAAAAAAACTTTATTCTATTGAATTTTCCACAATAGTATTATCCTAATCTGCCTCCCTGGCCCGCCCCCGGGGGGAACGCCTCCTGAGGGCGTCTCACAGTATCGCTCCAGAGAACCTTTGAGGTTACAGCTTGGTGAGTGCAATTCCTAAACTCAAGTATGCTCTCCAATATTAAATTTGTATACTCTTTCTGACAATCACCTATGTATTGTTGCCTGTCATGTTGATACTATACTGTTTTCTCCTCTTCATAAACTATATACTATCAGACGCCTCCTGAAGAAGCGGCTGTGACCGCGAAACTGTAGAGGTCACGTCTGCAAGTATTACATTAGTCAACCCTTGCCTATGCATCCGTGTGGGCACTAGCTATACAATAGAGTGTCAACAATGCTATAAACAACCATTATTGTTTGTGAATGTAAAAAATGTTGATTTTGTACAATATATGTCCCCTGTAGGACTTTTTATTATTATGAAATAAATTTATATCCTTTTAAAAACAAGTTTTTTTTTCCTTATGGTACCCGTAACAGTCCTTCTTTTTTCTGAAAGAGGCAGGACCCTGTTGGAGAGGTCCCTGCTTTGGCTTCTCTTTCAACCCCATTCTTCGGCCCTATTCATACTCAGGATGATGGTACCTATTAACGACATTATACCCCCTTTTGTAAACCTTGTGGCATATCTGTTAACCCCCTTAGTGTTTTGTCGAAAAACTTTTTGTAGTAGGTTTGAGCCTTCTGTATGCATTATTGGAGGGTTTGGTAGATTCTCTGTATAAAAGCAAGTCTGTCCTGAACAGCAGGCACTGCTGATTCTGAAATAGTTTCGGGCAAGGCAAGAGGGTGGAATCTGTAGATAGCCCAGAATAGAGAATCGTTTGTGGCTGAGTGTAGCGAATTGTTATAGGCAAACTCTGCCAGTGGGAGCAGTGAAGACCAGTCGTCCTATGAAAAGGCAGAGAAACAGCGCAGGTACTGCTCCAAGGTTTGATTTGTGCTCTCTGTTTGTCCGTTGCTCTGAGGATGGTTCTACTTTCAGGGCCTTACAGAGCGCTCTCCAAAACTTTGAGGTAAATTGTACCCCCTGATCAGAAACAATGCTACTGGGTAAGCCGTGGAGTCTCACAATTTCCTTATGAATGTGTGGGCAGTCTCAGTTGCTGAAGGTGTGCCTAGCAAGGGTAGAAAATGGGCCATCCTCGACAGGCAGTCCACCACCACCAGGATGGTGGTAAACCCTTCCGAGGGGGGGGGGAGCTCCACAATAAAGTCATTAATTTCCCATTGATGGTTGGGAATGGGTAAGGGTCTCAACAGTCCCCAGGGCTTTGTCTTGTCGCCCTTGTTATGTAGGCACACTGAGCAGGGTCTGATATAGGCTCTACAGTCCCGGCTAAGGTTAGGCCACCAGAAGGACCGTTGGATGAGCTCACTTGTTTTATGAGCTCCAAACTGGCAAGCTAACTGGTGGTCGTGGTACATCTTGAAGACCTGAAGCCTTGCCTCCTGAGGTATGAAGACCTTATCCTGATGCCAGAGTAATCATCTTGTTTTCATAACAAGGCCTGTTCAGATTCAGGGCATGAAGTAGAGGCTCGGCATGAAGTAGAGGCTCGTTCAATGACCAATTTCAAGCTGGGTTGAATTAATAAGAAGTTCTGAGCTGAAAGAATGGTGCTCGGTGGAGCAGATTCCATAGATTCAGGGAACATCCGGGACAAGGCGTCCGTCTTCTCGTTCTTGGATCCTGATCTATATGTTAAATGGAAGTTGAATCTTGAGAATAGTGCCCATCCAGCCTGACGGGGTCTTAGACAATTGGCAGACCTCATATACTCGAAGTTTTTGTGGTCAGTGAACATCATTATTGGGTGATTGGCGCCCTCCAATAGATATCTCCACTCTTCGAAGGCCACCTTAATAGCCAGAAGCTCCTGGTCACCTACATCGTAGTTTCTTTTGGCCTGGTTTAATTTCTTAGAGCAGAAGGCTACTGGGTGCAGTAGAGCTTTTGGGCCCAGACGCTGAGAGAGTATGGCTCCTGTCGCCACTTCAGAAGCATCTATTTCGAGAACGAAAGGGAGTGCTGGGTCCGGGTGTTGCAACACCGGAGCAGAGGTAAACAAAGTTTTGAGTTGTTCAAAGGCTGCTTGGGCTTCCTCATTCCAGAGGAAACAAGTATGGAGTCGTGTGAGTTGAGTAATTGGGGCGATGATGGTCGAGAAACCTTTAATGAATCTCCGGTAGAAGTTGGCAAAGCCTACAAATCTTTGGACATCCTTTCTGTCTGAAGGTGCAGGCCAGTCTAGGATTGCTGATACCTTCTGGGGATCCATGGAAATCCCTTCAACGGAGATTATGAGCCTCAAGAATTGAATGGATTGTTTCTCAAAATCACACTTCTCTGCTTTGGTGTACAAACCATGCCTGTGAAGTGTATTCAGTACCTTCTTGACATGGTCTCTGTGGAGCTCGAGAGAGGCAGAGAAGATCAGGATATCGTCCAGATAGACGATCAGGAATAAGTCAAGGTACTATTGGAAGATATCATTGACCAGGTGTTGAAATGTTGCGGTGGCATTGCATAGCCCAAAGGGCATTACAGGCTATTCAAAGTGGCCAAAGCGTGTTCTGAAGGCTGTTTTCCACTCGTCCCCCTCTCTAATGTGCACCAGATTATATGCCACCCTCAAGTCCAGTTTCGTAACTACCCGGGCTGCTCGGAACCTCTGGAACAACTCCGGAATGAGGGGAAAAGGGTACCTATTCTTGATGGTGACCTTGTTGAGGTCCCTGTAGTCAACGCATGGCCTGAGGGATTGGTCTTTCTTTTCATCAAAGAAGATGCCTGCAGGTGAGGAGAAGGGACAAATGAAGCCTTTGGCTAGGTTTTCGTCAATGTACTTTTTGAGGGCCTCCAATTCCACCTCGGACAAAATGAAGATGCGCCCAAAGGGAATTTCTGCTCTGGGTTGTAGCTCAGTAGGACAGTCATATGTGGAGTCAAGGTATCTGCTTTCCTTTTTCAAAGACGTCAAGGTAGTCATGGTAGAGAGAAGGGACTACTTGACTGGTGTCTGTTGCTGGTGTATGGTCAGGCAAATATGGGAGTTGGTTTGCATGGGGATGCCACAATGCTGGTGGCAGTAGTTGGATGAGAAGATGACCTCCCCTCTGGACCAGTCTACTGAAGGGTTATGTGCTTGTAGCCATGATATTCCAAGAATAACTGTGAAAATGGGAGATCTAATCACATAAAAATGGAGAAGTTCCTTGTGCCCTGTGTCTGTGGTTGTGAGAATAGGGACCGTTTCCTGTGTAATAGGTGCTGAAATGGGTGGAGTGCCATCAGC
Source organism: Aquarana catesbeiana (assembly GCF_042186555.1). NCBI lineage: Eukaryota > Metazoa > Chordata > Amphibia > Anura > Ranidae > Aquarana > Aquarana catesbeiana. Next base: position 157,107,495 of record NC_133328.1, on the reverse strand, counting down.
TCGGTGTATAGCTAGTTTTTGATCTTTGAAAGTCAGAGGAATATGCAGGTCTTTAGCCAGGTTGATGTCCAGGAAGCAGCTGCAAGCTCCAGAGTCAATGATTGCCCACAGTTTGACGTCCATTCCAGCCACCTGCAGAGAGATGGGGAGAATAATGTGAGCAGATGAAGTACCAGATAGCTGAAGGTATGAAGGGTACAAGTACCTGGACTTACTTGGGTGAACAGTTGCATAGTAAGTGACCTGACGCTCCACAGTAAATACAGAGTTGGTTCTGTCGCCTGCGTTCTCTTTCTTCTGGGGTTAGAGTGGGTTGGAGTAGACCAATCTGCATTGGGCAGTATCCAGGTTGGCCGAAAGGTCTGAGAGCACTCAGAGCATCGTCCCTGCAGGCGCCTATCCAGCTGGATGGAAGCTTGGATAAGAGCCTCTAGCATGGCGGGAGCTGCAGACCTAGAAAGCTCATCCTTGATGGTTTCGAAGAGGCCTATATGTAATTAATACTTCAAAGCTGCGTCATTCCATCCAATATCGGCCGCCCACCTACAGAACTCCCCAATGTAATCCTCTACTAGTCGTCTTCCCTGCACCAGAGAGTGAAGGGCAGACTCTGCGGTGGCAGTTTTCTGTGGGTCATCATATAAAGTAACCATGGCTTCAAAAAACATGGTAACTGAGTTCAACACCTCATCCTTTCATTCTAGAGGTTATGGGCCCAGGATTGTGGTTCATCAGACAAGATGATGAACCTCACTCGGACAGTCTCTATAGCAAAGGTCCTGGGTTGCAGGACAAAATAAAGTTTGCAGGCATTCCTGAATGCTCTGACAAGCATTTAGGAGGAGGCAGTACAACTGAGGGTGAAGCGGCAGCAGTGGAACTGGAGGATGCTGGTGTAGAGGGGGGACTTGTGACTTGGCTAGCTTTAGCGGAAGTCATAGAAACCGAGAGGGCATGGAAATGTCCATCAAGCTGGAAATAACCCTCCTGCAGATTCTTGACTGCTTGCGTCAGTGCTGCCATCTGCTGACAGAGGCTTTCAAGTGCAGAAGCCCCTCTCTTGGCCTCAGACATTCTGGCTGTTTGATACTATCATGTACCAAAGCGCTGGAGGCAAATGGAGAGAGGGCTTCCCTTGCAGCTCAGTTCCAGACCCCCCTGGAGGTGAGACGGGGAGTCAGGCCCAAAGTTGCATAGGTTGCCTGCAGAGTTGCTCGCAGAAAAGGCTCAGGAACACCGCTAATGTGATGCGGGGCTGCTGCAGGCAGGTAGCGCCTGTGAGATGTAGCAGGTAACCAGGGTCACTGAGACAGAGGGTAGCCAGTGCAAGCCAAGGTTTGGTGCCAGGTGGATAGCAGATTAGCCAAGGTTAGGTGGGATCCGAGGTCAAGACAGGTAGCAGGTCAAGGAGATCCATTTAACAAGCTGAGGTCAAGGTCAGGAGGCAGGTAGGAGACAGGTCTGAAACAAGCCGGGTCCATAATCAAGGATCACAGGAAACAGGAAACACAGGAACGTCCGTACAGCTGAGATCAAACAGCACTTCAGCCAAGGGCTGACTTCCTTATAAAGGCCCATGTGATGTGCTGGCGGAGGTGCTGGTCCTAGAACCCTTCTAGTTCTCTGACAGGTGCTGGGTCCTAGAGCCCTTCTGGTTCTCTGACAGGTGCTGGGTCCTAGAGACCTCATGCTATTTGTACCCTGACAGTTTACATTCATCTGCTAGCTGGGAAAATCCTTCGATAACAGCTGAATGGCCTGGGTGAGGATGACTCACCAGTTGTGAATAAAAAATGCCTTTTAAAGTGCTATAGTGCTAAGGGGTGATAGAGTCACCTGTGGTCCAATTCCGCAGCCTTGGTTTTCACAGTGTTCCCCTTGTCCTATATCAGCTCTCTCTATATCACTTTTTGGTACCTCTCTCGTCACCGATCAAGCTCCTCCTACTGATTTTGTCACTCTCCTGACTACCTCATGGAATTCTGGGGCTGCCGAACCCGACCAAAGGTGACGCTATCACCCCTCAGCACTATAGCACTTTAAAAGGCATTTTTTATTCATTTCAAATGTGTTGTATATATGTGGAGTTTTGTGTGCAATTAAAAAAAATACATTTTTAAAAAGTATCACGCTATTGCATGCCTCTGTCATTTCCCGCATGTGTGTATGAGGAGATTTTCTGAACATACCAGGAGAAAATAGAGACCTCTGAGCTGGGTTATTATTGGAAGGAGCAGGTGTCCTGTGTTCCATATAAGTGTTCCACAAAACCTGTATAGGATAAAGGAAGCAAAGGAGGATCTTTGCAGGCTATTGCTATCCATTACAGGCTTATTATTTAAGCCCCTAATGCTGTGCTGTCTGACAGACTTTCAACTGACTTTTGGTGGACTTCCGACGGACTTTCTAACGAACGGACTTGGCTACAAACGATCACACAAAAGTCTGACAGCCTAGTACGCAGTGACATACACCAAGTCCGACGAGACTATAAAACGGAAGTTCAATAGCTCGTACGACACCCTTTGGGCTCCTTCTGCTAATCTTGTGTTTATCTCGTGTTAGTAGAAGTTTGGTGAGAGACGATTTGTGCATATTTTTCAGATCGTTTAACTGTTCAGTTTGTGCTTGTGAGGTTTGTATCTGCTTTTCAGTGCGTGTGGTCAGTTCATATTGATTCATTCAGTGTCTTATTGCCCGCTCGTTGCTGATTTTCAGCTCGCTCTTCACAGGCCTTGCTGTTCTTCAGTGCGTTCTGTTAAGTGCGTTCTGACCAGCCAACCGCTTTGAAGCCATGTTGTGTGTACGTACTCATCGTAGAGTTCATGCTTTGTATGTGCTTGGTGCTGTAGTTCATTCTTCAGCCCAAGCTCAGTCCATGAACAGGGCAGGGAGGAGTTCATGGATGAAGAATTGGTTGCTTCAGCGTGACCAATTCTGTCACATGCCTTTGCTCCGTGAGATCCGTGAGAATAATCCTGAGGATTTCAGGAACTTTCTCTGGATGACGGACTCTGTTTTTGACCGTTTGTTGGCATTGCTGACCCCTTATATCAGCAAGCAGGATACCTGCATGAGGCAAGCCATCACTGCAGAGCAGAGGCTAGTCGCCATGTTGCGTTACTTGGCGACAGGGAGAAGCCTGCAGGACCTTAAGTTCTCAACAGGCATCTCCCCCCAGGCTCTGGGAATCATTATCCCAGAGACCTGTTTTGCCATAATTCAGGTCCTGCAGAAGGACTATATTAAGGTAAGATTTATCCTTTAACATCACATTTTATTGTATTTAATGTTTGCTAATGTAATGTATTTCTTTATTCAAACACTAATTTCCATGATTGCAATATAGTGTGAATGTCCCCTTTGTCCTCATGCATGCTGTAATTTTTTAATGCTCTTTTTTGTCCTGCATGCATATTTGCCTTCACTAACCTCCCCAGCATGCAATGCTGGGCCCATATCCACCTAGTCTATTCACTTTAATGTATTTTGTCAGCTCCATTGTAGTACTTTACCCTAAAATGTATGCAAATGGTCTGTGTGTCCTTAAGTTGATTAAGAATCCCCTTCCCCCCCTTAAAATGTATCCAAATGGTTTGTGAGTCCTTAAGTTAATTAAGAATCCCCACCTTAAAATTTATGCAAATGGTCTGTGTGTTCTTAAGTTGATTAAGAATCCCCTCCCCCCCATACAAATTTATGCAAATGGTCTGTCTGTCCTTAAGTTGATTTAGAATTCACCCCCTAAAATGTATCAGAATGGTCTGTGTGTCCTTAAGTTGATTAAGAATCCCCCCTCCCCTTAAAATGTATCCAAATGGTCTGTGTGTCCTTAAGTTGATTTAGAATCCCCCCCAAAAAATATATCTGAATGGTCTGTGTGTCCTTAAGTTGATTAAGAATCCCCTCCCCCCTTAAAATTTATCCAAATGGTCTTTGTGTCCTTAAGATGATTTAGAATCTCCCCCTAAAATGTATCAGAAAGGTCTGTGTGTCCTTAAGTTGATTAAGAATCCCCCCCCTTAAAATGTATCCAAATGGTCTGTGTGTCCTTAAGTTGATTTAAAATCCCCCCCCCCCCCCTATAATGTATCAGAATGGTCTTTGGGGTTGATTTACTAAAAGCAAATAGATGTTGCACTTTGCAAAATGCAGTTGCACTCTGCAAGTGCATTTGCTCCAAGGCTTAGTAAATGAGCAGAAGCTCTGATAATTTCCATCATCCAATCATTTGCAAGCAAAAATTATGTTTTTTGAATTTCCCTTGCATGTGATTGGGTACTCTTTGCAACATGAAGCCTTACCTCATTTACTAAGCTCTGGAGCAACTGCACTTGCAGAGTGCAACAACTGCACTTTTCAAAGTGCACAGTCTTTTTGCCTTTAGTAAATCAACCCCTGTGTGTCCTTAACCTGATTCAAAATTTCCAACCCCCCCCCCCAAATGTATCAATGTGCCATCAGAGGGGGTGAGGAGTGTGATAAGTGGGCCTTTATATTTTAGGCTTTAAATAATATTATAATTAATGTTATAATGATGCTGGGCACTAATGTTTTTTGTGTAATGTGCTTGCAATGTTATGTTCAAAATAACTGATTTTTGGTTTTTCTTGTTTGACTCCCCAGTTTCCTTCAATGCCACAGGAATGGCAGACTGTGGCATCCCATTTTGCCACCCGTTGGGACTTTCCCAACTGTGGAGGGGCTATAGATGGGAAACACGTCCACATTGTGCCACCACCCCATTCGGGGTCATACTATTTTAACTATAAGGGGTTCCATAGTATTGTCGGTACAATATGAATGTCCTAGCGTGCTGCATCCTGCACAATTATTTACACAAACATTCGACCAATTATATGGTATCACTTGGGCCTGAGGCCGGACTTATAGAGAATCCTCTGACAGGCCTGGATACTGGCCATACTGGCTTGGCCCCCAAAAGTGCCCCTCAAGTTCGGGATCAATATGTTGAATTTTTTACGGGTAGGGGGGCCATTGCAATGCCACAGAATCTCTATTTTTTATAATAAAAAATACTGATCAGATAACATTTCTAATTATATTTATTGCTTGCCTTTCTTTTTGACTTTCTCCTAGGTTATCCTAGAGCACTTGTAGTGCCAAGTGTATTTTACTTTAGTAAATAAGCACCATTGCCACTGTAAACAACAAATAACTTCCAAAACTGGTATTGAGCATTGAAAGAAGAAGCCACACATTATGTTGATTAATAACATAATTTTTGTTAATCTGTGCACATTCACATGTGAGTTTAGTAAAATTGTATATGTTAAAATATATATATTTTAATTTTAAACAATATCATTAATAATTATTTGTAATTTTTTTTTTTATTTTGACAATCGCCATTTTTATTTATTTATTTTTTTTAGAAAAACAAACAGGGCTCTATATAACGTTTTTTGTTTTTTTTTGTTAACAAACAGGCCTCTATATATATATATTTTTAATTTTATTTATTTATTTTTTAACAAAATACATTTTATATTTTTTAAAAACAGGCCTCATTTTTTTTTAAATTTTTATAAAATATTTTTTAGAAACAGGCCTAAACTTTTATAAAAAAAATCAAAGGCCCAGAATGGGGTCAGCAAACAAGGAAATGAAGAACATGATCGATGTTTTTTTGTGTGAAAAAGGGATTTAGATTCTCCCCAAAACATCGATCATGTTCTTCATTTCCTGCTGCATATTGTCCAGCCGGTTCCGCATTCAGTTCAAGGTAGTGTGCATGGCATCAATATCCCCATTCCAGGCCATGATCTGTCCAATTAAGCGTTGGACACTGTCTGTGCTAAAAAAGGTTCCACATCACCTAAAATTAAAGGAAAAAATTATGTTTTTAGAAATATGCAGCCATACATAGATTACCGTAAGCTGGTGTGTCACACTCTCACCTGGTGGGGTGCCATGTCTCCTACTTCCTCCAACTCTCCTTCAAACACATCTTTGGGGGGTGGCGCTGGTGCTTGCTTCTTCCCCTTCCACAACCAGATCACCTAAAATAGATGATAAAAAAAGTATTTAAAAATATGTAGCCGTACATAGATTACTGTAAGCTGGTGTGTCACACACTCACCTGGTGGGGTGCACATGTCGCCTACTTCCTCCATCCCTCCTTCAAACACATCTTTGCGGGTGGCGCTGGTGCTTGCTTCTTCCCCCTCTACAACCAGATCACCTAAAATAGATGATAAAAAATGTATTTTAAAATATACTGCCATACATAGATTACCATAAGCTGGTGTGTCAGACACTCCCCTGGTGGGGTGCCCATGTTGCCTACCTCTCCTTCCTCAACATCCTCTGTGGGGCTTGGGCTGATTTCCCAATGCGGGTGTTGTGGTCGGGGGTCAATGGGTTCAGCTTGTCTGAGTCTTTTCTCCCCTATGTGAATGAAACAAAAGCTATACTTAGCACACAGATATTTGAGTCCAGGAATAGTAATATGAAACATTGTATTGAAGTGGTGTACAAATTGTCTGTTTGGGCAGAGTTAGGCTCGGTTCACACTGGGGCGACTTGGGATCCGACTTGTACGCCCTCAAGTCGCCCCAAGTCGCCCCAAGTCGCTTTGCATTTAGATTACAATTGTAGTGAATTGAACCGTCTTAACTGACACTACTGAAGTCGCTCCGACTTCAAAAAAGGTTCCTGTACTACTTCTATCCGACTTGTAGGCGACTTGTACCCATTCAACTCAATGTAAGTCGCCTGCAAGTCGGATCTCTCAAGCGACTTTGCAGAGAAAACCCCTCCCTCCCCCCTCCCTCCCAGAGAGGTGATTGGCCACAGGCGAAGTCGCCTGTCATGGAGGCGACTTCAAGTCGCCTCGTAATTTGCCGAAGTCGCGCTGAAGTCGCGCTAAAGTCGCGCTGAAGCCGCGTTGAAGTCGCGGTACAAAGTCGCGCTAAAGTCGTGTTGCCCATGTGTGAACCGACCCTTCCTAGTTGAAGACATAATTAAAATTCCCTTTGAAACAAGCTGGAATACTTTACCTTTTTTGGCCACGTTTCACAGATAGAGACACCCCAACAAGTGTATATATGTGTATATATATATGTGTGTGTGTATATATATATATATATATATATATATTATATATATACACACACGTATATATATATATATATATATATATATATATATATATATATATATATGTGTGTGTGTGTGTATATACATATAGTGTTTACTACGAACAATGTTTACTACGATCGTTTAATGTTCTAAACTCGTACGTTATAGAAAAGCACATGGAGCAGTATGCAAGGTAATAAACAGAATATTGACACACGACAAGTACTTACTTTTTTTAAGCGCTTTATGAATTCATCTCTACTGATCCGGTTCCCGGAGTTTGAGGTCAGACCATCCTTTCCTCAGCTGATCTTTAGAGCGCCGTACCCCAAAACGAAGATGCAAGGTCTTCATCACTTTCGCCATTATTTGTGCCTTACGGAAATTAGGCCGTGCGTACGGTCCATGCTTCCCATCATAATCTTTGCTTCTTAAAATTGCCACCATCTCCACCATCTTTTCAAAGGCCATATTGGAGGCCTTAAATCTCCGCTTCCCGGATCGAGACGTTCCGGGCTCCGGGCTTTCCTCGCTACTTGAGGTAATAAACACCTGCTGTGTCTCCGCCATTGTTGCTCCTACTGCGCACCGTAGAGAGAAGGGGCGGTGATGTTTTGGACCGAACCAGAACTGTCCGGTACTTTATTTCTGTCCCCCTGGCCAAATTAACCTTCAATGTAAAAGTGTGTACACTTGAAGTAAATTACTGAGACATACACGAGTTCAGCAGATTGATACTTCTCCTTTATTACTTCTTGGACTCCGGCTGATATACCATGAGCCGGATATTTTGTTATCAAATCAAATATCAAATAAGACAAGCGTATGCGGACCGCAAGATATACATATTCATTATTGTGACAAAGTATAAGCTTTTAGCTGGGTTATATCTATATAAGGAATAGCAAACTATCATAGCTAAATAGGGTGTCTTGTTTCCAGTTCTTGAAAACAGGTGCAATCTTCTTTAACTTGTTCTTAACTCTTGCGGTTCTGTTCCACATGAAGGGGGAGGGTAAGCTGGCAGACATCTAGTTGAATATGGTTAAGGCTGATAGCAGAGGCTGAAGTAAGCACTTATATCTATATGGTTATATTGGAAATAGGCATTTCACCATAACACTCATAGTCACATCCATTACAGTTACCCCCTTGAAATGCTTATTTCACAAAACTGTCCCTCACACTGAAAGACCTACACCCAGCCCATCCCCCTCTGCAACTCTTTTCAGCCGTATGTAGAGAAAGAGCAGCGACTAGTTCACTACCCCCCTCGATAAAGCTGGAGGAGTGCGACCAGGTGCTATCTATCCCTATAGCCCTATGGTGTTGCATCTCGGGGGAGGGTGACTGTAACAGAGTGTAATACATAATTTTCATCGTAATTTTCATCAAGGCCTTACATAGACATCGTCATCATCATCTGATATCTCTTGGTTCATGAACGTGGGGGTAGTTTGGTCAACAGCCTTTTCCACACACTTCCTGATGCAGGGGAGAACGCAGAAGATTATAGCCGCCATTACCAGGATAGCTATTCCTATCTGGATCAACAATCCCTGCCATCCTTCCTTTATGCAGGGATAAATACTGATCCCAGGAGTTTTAGTTCTTTGGACAAGTCCTCAAGTTTCTGGATGGCTAAAGTCACTTTACCATTTGGGCCAGTGTTGTCTGGGATGTAAGTGCAACATGTGCTTATCTCGGGAATCATTTTACATACACCCCCTTTTCAGCTAGGAGCATGTCTAAGACCATACGGTTTTGGAAGGTCATGTGTGAAGTTGCTTCAGAGTGCTTACACCAGAGTGCATCTCTGGTGTAATTGACAAATCTGATAATGGGAATCAGTGTCTCAAAACCTGCTGCTACTTGGTCTCTTGCTTTGAATTCATCTGGGACCCCCCTTGGGACCCCTATGGCATCTATGTATACATGGGGGGTCAAAACTTCCTGCTGGGGCACTCCTGCATCTTCTGTTGGGTTTGGGTACATCGCTTGCTTCTGGCTCTGGGTTCTCTGAGAGAATATGCAGGGGCATTATGGCTTTAGCCATTGCACATTCTCCTGTCCACTGTCCTGTCATTCTACTTCTAATTTTCATGACTCCACAGATCCAGTACACGTCCCCTAAGGACTGAACTTGATTTTGCGCTAGATCTGCAGACACCTCACTGTAAGACTCACAGTAACCTTTGGTGAAATGTCCAAGGGGCTTTCCCGCTCCATGGTACTTTCCATAACATGTGTAATTGCCAGGATATATGGTGATACCTTCTGCTGGCTTGGGAGCCTTTGTGACTATGGGGTACTCTTTTTTCCAATGATCACACAGGGAGTAGTTAGTGGTTGTGTTGGTAAATAGGCTAGGACACAGGTCTCATGTTCTGGGAGTATATTAAGGGGCACTGTTCCTAAATGTGGTTTAGCCTCCCACACACATAACAGTTGGTCTTGTTGTGCTTCCCTGCATTGTACCTCATCCATTCGAGCCACAAGTTGACATCTGAGAAACCGGTTTCTGCAGCCATGGTGTCATCAAAGGTAGGGTCTGCTATGGCCACCATGTCCCCTGATGTTTGCATGTGAGGCTTTAGGAGGTTAGAGTTGGATGTAGATTGGGGAACTGTCCACTCTGGGTTATTGAACATGTCTTTCAGTTGGAAAGGTTTTCTAAAACCGTAATACCCATTTCCCCACCATAGGCCCAATACATAGGTCCCACTGTTCCCTGGGCTGGGATTCTCAATGGTCAGTCTGAACTGTGATCTGTGTGTTTGTTGATTGTCATCCTATCTAAGAGTGACTTCCCATTTTTTTTTCCTTTCTATTCTGGGTGGTTTCGGGCTTGTACCCCCATTTTTCATCCCCAGTGTTCCAACCCACTGCTCCCCAATAATCACAGTTGTTGCCCCAGTAGGTGTCAGTGACACATACATACACAGTCATGGGACCTATTGCTCTCTCATTGGACCAGACACTGTAATCAGTACCTGGAAGTATGTTATTATAGGGGGATATGAAAGTGGCAACATGTGTATTGGATGAGTTATACCAGAATTGAGTTATACCATCTTTCTGTTTGATGGCCACCTCCTGGGCCTGAGCAAAAATCACAACAAAAAGGATAAACAGCATCATGGCTCAGTCTCCTCAGCCTCTTCTTTGGGCACAGGGACTTTCTTGCAGTGAGAGGCGTGTATCCACGAGTTCCTTCTGGCCACTTTTACTGATGTGGTAGTTGTCAGGAGGACTTGGAAAGGACCATCATATCTTAGTTTAAGGGTGTGTTTCCTCACAAACTTCTTTACCAGGACCCAGTCACCAGAAACCAGCTTGTGCGTTCCTGTATCTAGCTCAGGATCTGAAAAGGAAGAAAACACTTCCAAATGGATATGGGTTAATTCTCGAGATAAAACAGTCACACATAATCAGTTAATACATCAGCCTGAAGTTGCAACTGTTGTGGAAAATAACAACCCAAATAACAACCCAGGGGGCTCAACAAAACAATATCTCATAGGGTGACAAACCATGATTTCCCCTTGGAGTGTACCTAACACTGAATAAGGCAATGTCTGGCCAACTCATTCCCGTTTCCTGAGACATTTTTAGCATTTTAGATTTTATTGTGCCATTCAGTCTTTCCACCTTCCCACTGCTCTGAGGATTGTATGGGGTGTGGAAAGCTAGTGTGACCCCTAAGGCTGTCCATATCTCTTTGGTTACTGAGGCCGTGAAAGCTGGCCCCTGGTCACTCTCTATGACCTCTGGGACACCATATCTGCACACTATTTCTGTTAAAAGTATTTTAGATGTGGTCTTTGCTGTCATGTTGGTAATGGGATAGGCTTCCGGCCTACGTGGCAGACGCGGTCTCTTGTTTAATTCCATGATTCCTTCAACTTCTGTGGCTCCTTTTCTTGATCCACACTTCTTTTTCTTCTTTGTCAGCTTTCTCTTGTTGCTCCTTGAGGTGGGTCCTGTTTACAGGAGGGTTTTGTAGAATCATAGTGGTTTCTACAGTATCATCCAGGATAGGTGCATTCACTCTGCTGACCACTTCTCGCGCTCAATCTGCAGCATGTTTCGCAGCGGTATCTGCCAGGTGATTGCCTTGTGCTTCTTGGGAAACCAGCTTGCCATGCGTCTTTACCTTAAGTATAGCCAATTGTGCTGGGAGGAGTAGGGCATCCATTAAGTCCTTGATAGCTGCACTGTGTTTTAGTATACTGTCAGGAACCCTCTGGTTTTCCAGACGATCCCAGAATGTCCTTCTGCCAATTTGCATGCCATAGTTAGGGCCTGGAGTTCTGCTTCCTGGGCAGACATGGAGGAGGGTAATGCTGAAGCTTGAAGAACTGTATCTTTGGTGGTGACTGCGTATCCTGTGTGGTACCGTGCAGTACTGTCTGCATACCTGGAACCATCCACAAAAATTGTCAAGTCAGGATTCTTAAGGGCTGTTATCACTTCGAAGCAGTTATGAGCAGTGAGATGAGGATTATTCTCCAAAGAGGTTCCCCCCTCGAGAAGAGGAAGCAGAGTGGATGGGTTAAGGGTATCACATGGGAGGACGGTGATGTTATCAGGGAGAAGCAAGGCACACTAGAGTCTGAGGAGGTGTCTTGCTGGGGACAGGGCTGTACTTGGTACTCTCTGAGACAAACAGTTTTAGTCTGGGTGGCCCAAAGGGCTGTTGAGAGGATCTCCTTCAGAGTTTCAAAATTGTCCACAGCTTCTGGTGAAAGCAAGAAAGGGTCGGATTTCAGGGCATCATAAAGGGATTGCATCTAAAGGGACGCTTCTGGAACTGGGATCCAAGAACGGCAGTAGGAGATTAATCCTAGAAAGGAGTGAAGGGGCTTTTGACCTTGAGGCAAAGGGATGCCCTTGATTGCAGCAACTCTTTCTTCAGTGAGATGTCAGGTGCCTTGGGAGATGCCGAGGCCTAGGAAAATCACCTTCTCTCTGGAGTTTTTGCTTGCGACCTTGCTTAACCAGGTAGTGGAGGAGGCTTTCAGAGAAGATTGAGGCAATCACAAGCAGGAGGTCATCTACATACTGAAGGAGTACAATGTCTGGGTGTAACTTCATCCAGGTGTCCAGAATGAGGGCCATTGCCTGGCGAATTGGGAGGGGAAGTTCTGGGCACCTTGTGGCATAACAGTTCAGGTGTAACTGGCAGGTGACACAGGCTTGCCTGAATCCTTGTGGAGAAGGTCCATGTGATCCGGAGAGGTGGGCGAGGTGGGGTGTCATGTCCCTGGTACTGGGTGCTTTCATGTGGACCATGGTTGGGGCTTGGTTGACTGTGGGTGAATTTCCACGGGCTTCGGTATTCCCTTCCGGAGTGGCCGGGTCTTCTGCAGTTGTAGCAGGCACGTGGAGTTGGTACTGGTGGGTGCAGATAGGGTGTGTCAGAGGCCATAATGAGAGGAGCTACTATCTACTGCTCTGTGAGGATTCTGAACCTAATAACTACTAATAACAACGTCTCAAGCTCCATTACTCTATACTCAGACCCTTTCGGATTGACTCTTTAAGACCTGAAATAAATGCAGCAGCTAACATGTGTTTATGCACTACACGCTAAAACCCAGATCAGTAAACTTCTTGTGCTTTTTCTCAACAGATTCGCCTTTTCTTGTGTGAACTCTTGTACACATATTGACTTCAGGCGTTTTAGAGTGGAGCTGTGAACCATCTCCATACAGAATAATTTTTTTTTTCAGAATACAACATGCTCAGATGTGAATGGGGCCTAAATCTAGCACATAGATTTATGCAAGAAAAGCACTTCCTCTTTCGTTCTGGCATAACGCCCAGAATACATAAACTTCCTCTTTATTTATAATACTGTTAAATATTGAAATTTATTATTTTAAACTCCCCAATTGTTGCTAATACAGCTTAAACACAATTAAAACCATTTGCATAAATATAGCACATTTGCTACATTTACTGTTATTAGAGAAACTCCTTAGTCAGACTGAAATAATCTAGACACCATATACATAAATTATTTATTTAATTAAAATGCTACATTGATTGCTACTATGTTTCATCACTGGAAACATGTGGGTGGTTTCGGTGTGGGCGGTTTAAGGGGCGGTGGCATAGGGCGTGTTGCCACAGGGGGAGGTGTCACTTAGAACAGAGGGGCGGTAGACTAAGGGCAGTGTCTACCTCCTGGGGACCAGACGCCATTATAGGGCGGTGACCGACTACTTAGCTTCCTCTTTTCTAGTTTTCTATACACATATACAATACGACCATTTCGATTATTTTGATTAATTTCATGTTCTGTTCACCCCCTTCTTCATGAATAGCGTTTGCAACCTTAAAACAAGAGTGTGCTGTATGCAGTAGGCCATGGTCTGATAGCAAACCCCTTTTTCTCTTCAAGAGAGTGCGCCATTCATCAACTTGTAATCTCCCACCCAAATGCAAATCAATCCCACACATATTTGCTAATTTCTTTCCCTTTTTCACAGCATCCTCTCCCTCCCGTTCTAAAACCAAATCACAGGCCAAACTGCCCTCCTTTGGCTCGCTAACCTGTGTCCCATGTCACAATTCTTAGGTTTGAACAAGAATGAGACACATGAGAGAGAGAGAGAGAGAGAGAGAGAGAGAGAGAGAGAGAGAGACACAGCTGAGTAGAAATACGCAGTAGTGATTTGGAGATGAGGAACTGAAAAGATCTCTAATAAGACACTGGAGAGAGAGAGAGAGAGAGAGAGAGAAAGAGAACTGAATAGAAATACACAGTAGTGATGTGGAGATGAGGAACTGAGAAGATCTCCAATAAGACACTTAATGAGCAGACATGAAACACCAGCAGTTGATATTTACCAAACCACTTCAAATGTTATTTACATGTTCCAACTCAAAGCCCAAACTTCTCACTCTGTCTTTCTCTATCTTCTCGTACTGCTCTGGCTGCTGAGGTTGTAAGGGACACCTCTTGGTTCCCTGGTTACTTATTCTAGCCTCAGCCTCAATAACTTCCAATGACTTGCCAAGAGAGAATTTCACTGGATAATGTACATTCAATCTAAACACCAATAAATGCGCAGTATGTGGCAGTAGGGGTTTGTAACCAAGAGACTCAGCCCTATATCCTGGCTCTACCACTTCAATCAACCCCCAACCCTCTTCATGTATCACAAATAACAGACCACAAACACACTTAGGACATGACATTACCACCAACAACAAAAATGTGACCCACAACCAACAACAAGCAATGTGTGACAACCGTAGAGGAATACAGGATTGCTCAGATCTCACGAGATCCCCACGCCACCGCTGGGCATATATGACGACCCCTCCTGGTTACCCGTGCTTTGCTGCACAATTATTTCCCCCAGGAGACATTTAACCACGTCCTGACGCCCTCTCCTGGTTACCCGTGCTTTGCCGCACAATTATTTCCCTCAGGAGAAGTTTAAACCACGTCAACTAATTTCATTCGTGACTATATAAGCAATCCCTCATTCCCAACAGCTGCCACAAAACACAAGATCGATCAACAAAACAATACACTCCAAATACAGGCGGGTCAGAAACAATTGCAGGTTTGTACTATATAAATAGGCTCGAGACAAGATATATACCTGTCTTTGTGGACCGTGGGAAGCCGATGCGGAAACAGAAATTGACCAAATACGGATGCGGATCAAACAGCAGACAAATTATGTCTTACCGTTTTCTCCAGATTTGATCAGGCTCTGGTCCTCCATCCGTATTGGTCCTCTTTCAGTGTCCTCTAGTTCAGCTGTCCTTTTGGGCCAATCTCGAGCCCCACATTTTGGGCTAAATGTTTTGGACTGAACCAGAACTGTCCGGTACTTTATTTCTGTCCCCTGGCCAAATTAACCTTCAATGTAAAAGTGTGCACACTTGAAGTAAATTACTGAGACATACACGAGTTCAGTAGATTGATACTTCTCCTTTATTACTTCTTGGACTCCAGGTGATATACCGTAAGCCAGATATTTTGTTATCAAATCAAATATCAAATAAAACAAGCGTATGTGGACCGCAAGATATACATATTCATTATTGTGACAAATTATAAGCTTTTAGCTGGGTCATATCTATATAAGGGAATAGCAAACTATCATAGCTAAATAGGGTGTCTTGTTTCCAGTTCTTGAAAACAGGCGCAATCTTCTTTAACTTGTTCTTAACTCTTGCAGTTCTGTTCCACATGAAGGGGGAGGGTAAGCTGGCAGACATCTAGTTGAATATGGTTAAGGCTGATAGCAGAGGCTGAAGTAAGCACTTATATCTATATGGTTATATTGGAAATAGGCATTTCACCATAACACTCATAGTCACATCCATTACATTCACCACTTTCGCCATTATTTGTGCCTTTCGGAAATTAGGCCGTGCATATGGTACATGCTTCCCATCATAATCTTTTTGTAACGAGCCCCTTGCTCGCTCGGTTCCACTCTCCCGACACTCCTCTGCTGCTATAGAATCAGATTGCAGATCGCAACATCTGATTGTTCAGTCATCCGATGCTCCGGGATTAGAACTACAGCTATGTGCCGTTCTAACCCAGTTGTGATAGCTCAGAACAAACACCAGGCAGGCTGTATGTAAGTTCAAACAGGAATCTCTTTTATTGAAAAATACAGGCTCTTTTATACAATAAAAGAGGAGGTGCGTACCTCTGACTCATATTACTCTGAACATACACCTGTGACCAGAAACCTAATTAACATGGGCTAATTAACTAATCCCTTTAGACAGCCTAGATGACTCAGACATGACCTTTAGGCCAGACTGGTCGTCTTGTAGCTCAGAAAACCCAATCAACATTATCACAATAGCAGAGTTAATTAACACAAACAACAATGGGGATCTAATGACTCTTAGATCCCATACTAGAGACTTATTTACAATACACATTCTAGCAGGCAACAGACAGACAGGTGGCTGGAATTGACATCAGCATCTCTTAACAGTATTTGTTCCAGCATTATGAATCAGCCATTATTTCTAATATGGCAAATCCAGGGTCCCCAGAGTCTGTGTGTCCTGGGGGACCAGGACCCGAACTCACAGTAATACCACCTCAAGGGTCCCCAGGCATACAGCTCACAAAGAACACCGTTCCCCCAAATGCCAGGGCCCACGATCGATCAGCAAGAGGCTAGCATTCAGTCCCCTCCAAAAGTCTCTCTCCCGGCTAGGTCTGTCACACTTTTCTTCTTAAAATTGCCACCATCTCCACCATCTCTTCAAAGGCCATATTGGAGGCTTTAAATCTCTGCTTCCTGGATCGAGACGTTCCGGGCTCAAGGGCTTTTCTCGCTACTTGAGGTAATAAACACCTGCTGTGTCTCCACCATTGTTGCTCCTACTGTGCACCGTAGAGAGAAGGGGCGAAGAATATTCGTTAAAAAAGAACGGCAGGTTGCGGGCGACGCAGGCGGAGTTTCACGCATTCACAGTGTATATAAAGATACTACGCATGTGTCATACGTACGTTCTGTGCGTGGAGGATAGAGGAACTGAAGTTGCGAGTGTCCAAAATGAAGGTAAATTCTTGTAACTTTGTAGCAGCCTATATTGCTTAAAGATTAATGAGGCATATGTTGAGATAAGATAATGAGAGTTTAGCTGAAACATTAGTGTTTTTGTCTTGTGTATTATGTTTTACAGAAAACGTGAATGCCAACTTTAAGGACCCAGAATTTTTTATAGCATTTATTGATAAGTACAGGGAGATGAGGAATCTGTGGGAAGTCAAACACCCTCAATATTACATAAAACCAGTAAGGAAGTCAACGCTGGAGAGACTTCTCGCATTTGTGCAGACTTTCATCCCAGAAGCAACTGTGGAGGTTTTGTAAAAGAAAATTGGGATCTTGCTAAATATGTATAGGAAGGAGCATAACAAGATCCAGAATTCCCTGAGATCAGGAGCATCAGCAGATGATGTATATGTACCCAGGCTGTGGTACTACAATAAACTACGTTTTCTTGATGACCAGACTGAAGCCAGGGCATCACTTTCAACCCTTCCCTCCACCCTTCCATGCACATTTCCATGGAACCTTCCATGCACCCTTCCCTCCACCCCAGCAGAGGCTGATGAGGACCAAGCTGGGTCTTCCATCCTGGAAGAACTGGATGTGACCATCTGGAGTCAGGTAAATTCGTTTTATACATATTTAGTGTCCTAATATTAATGATGTCAACTGGATGTTATAATTGATTAACTATTATTCAGGATTTTATCCTAAAAACGATGTCTACATATCAATTGACAGTAGTGGCCAAAAATGTTTGTCACCAGCTTTAATAAATGCTGTTGTCAGATTGATACTCTTTTATATGTAAGATTGAATTTGCAAGTCATGAGCTGAAAATTGTGTGTCAGTGATGAAACAAAAACTCAAACTATGTCCCTTTTTTATACACAGGATGAGATCAGCGAGGAGAAAGGTGTGGAAAGTGTAATCCAGGAGGAGGCCGGGCCCTGTGTCATTGAGGAGGCCAGGCCCAGTGTCATCGAGGAGGAGGCCGGGCCCAGTGTCATCCAGGAGGAGGCAGGGATTAGTTTCAGCTAGGAGGTGGCCGGGCCCAGTAGGAGCCTCACACAATCTCAGGTTCCTCCCCTTCGCCTTCATACAAAAAGGCCCAGAAAGGTGATGGTGACAGAGGAGGCATCACTGCGCCTCATGAGGGAAGCAACTAATTTCCTAAAGAGCCCCCCCGAAGCTGAAGAGGCCTATGGCTCCTATATAGCCAGCAGGTTGCTGGAAATGAAGAAGGGACAACGCCTCCTGTGTGAAAAACTTTTTTCTGATGTCCTTCACAAGGGCCTGAAGGGAGAGTTAACTGTTAACCCACAAATCAACGAGCAAGCCCCTCCTCTGCCTCCTCCTCCTGCCACAAGTCAACCACCAGAGCAGCTTACAAGGAAGGCTGCAGGGAAGGGTGCAGGCCAGCGTGGAGGGAAGGCTGGAACGAAGAGAAGAAAGTGATGACCTGGCTTCAGTCTGGTCTGCCTGGCTTCAGTCTGGTCTGACAGAAGACGCAGGCTGGTGTAGTACCACAGCCTGGGGACATATTTCTCATCTGCTGCTGCTCTTGATCTCTGGGATTCCTGGACCAGATTGTGCTCGCTATTATATGGACTCCTGAAGATCAGAATTTTCTTTTCCACAGACTTAAAGTGTGCCCTGGGGCCAAAACTCTTCACTAATTCAAAAATTTTCTGCAGCGTTGACTTCATCTTTATTTTGTTTACCATAAATAAATGGATATTTTATTTCATTAAAAGACTTTATGTGTTTTTATTAACATCATTTTTTTTATAAACAATGTCAAATTAACAAGGGACAACAACCTCCTTGAGGTTCCAAAAAAAAGAAAATATATGTTTTTGTGTCAACGTTACAAAAAAAATTAAAAAAACGAAATAAATATAACAAAAGAAGGTTCTTTGTGGTAACTTTCTAACAAAAACAAAAAGAAAAATGTACAAAAGAAATGGTTCTTTGTGGTAACTTTACAAAAAACTAACAAATAAAAAATGCTTCTTTGTGGTAAATTTACAACAACAAAACTATAAAATTAGGAAATCAAAAGAAATGGTTCTTTGTGGTAAATTTACAACATAAAAAAAAACATTATCAATAAAAAAAAAATGGTTATTTGTGGTTAATTTACAACAAAAAAAACATATAGAAACAAATAACAATCAATGGTTCTTTGTGGTAACTTTACAAACCAAAAAATAAAATATATGGAGATAAAGAGAAAATAATTTGGAAACAATCCAAAAAAAAAAATCTTGATGAAATAAAAAATAATAAAACATGACTCCAAAAAACAATTGTGTATACATTAGTATAGAGATATGGCTTTTAACCAGTTACCAACCGGCCCATAGCCAAATGATGGTTGCAGGGAGGTTGGATAACTCTGGGAGCACGTACTATGATGTGATCCTGGAAAACCGCTCCCACGCGCCCCCGGGGCGCACACACGGGAACATGCGTGACCGCCGGGTCCAGAGTACCCAGAGGACCCGGCGCATCACGGTAAATGGCCGCTGATCGCGGCCCTTTTTCCATGTGATCACTCCGTCAAATGATGGAGCAATCACATGTAGACAAACCCGCGTCCGCCGACTGGTACAGAGGGGGAGGGATCGGATGGCAGTAGCACTGTGGGCTGGATGTGTAGTGCCCACAGCGCTGCTCTGTGACATGTGCAGTCACACCCATGGATCCATCCATCCATGCTCAGCCATCCCTCCATGCTCAGCAATACCCTGCAATACTCTGCAATGCCCCGCAATACTCTTCAATGCCTCGCAATACTCTGCAATGCCCTGCAATACTCTGCAATACCCCGCAATACCCTGCAATACTCTGAAATACCCTGCAATACTCTTTAATACCCTGCAATACCCTGCAATACACTGCAATACACTGCAATACCCTGCAATACCCTTCAATACTCTGCAATACCCTGCGATACCCTGCAATACACTGCAATACACTGCAATACCCTGCAATACACTGCAATACTCTGAAATACCTTGCAATACCCTGCAATACTCTGAAATACTCTGCAATACCTGGCAATACTCTGCAATACCCCGCAATACCCTGCAATACCCCGCAATACCCCACAATACCCCGCAATACCACACAATACTCTGCAATACCCCGCAATACCCTGCAATGCCCTGCAATACCCTGCAATACTCTGCAATGCCCTGCAATACCCTGCAATACCCTGCAATACTCTACAATACCCTGCAATACCCTGCAATACCCTGCAATACCCCGCAATACCCCTCTATAATCTGCCATACTCTGCAATATCCAGCCATACTGTGCCATACCCAGCCATACTCTGCCATACCCAGTGTCATGGTTATGCAATAGAGTTTTGTCTGTCAGCTTACCTGTCTCTATGTGTTCACCTCTAAAGACCAGCTGACTCTCCCCTGACTGCTTTTATAAACCCTCCTCTAGCATGGCTCCACCCCAGCTCCTATCAGAGAACTCTATATTAACCTCTGCACTGTAGGCCAGCTCTGCTGATCAACCTTTGTGTGTTTTGGCTTCGTGTTACTGCTTGCCATGTGCTCTACATTTGTTTCTGTAACTTGGTGTTCTTTACTATTCCTGTCTGCTCGTGACCCTGACCTTTGGTGTGTCCCCCACTATCCCTGTTTGCCTGTGACCCTGAACCTTGGCATGAACTCTGTTGTCCTTGTCTGCTTGTGGCCCTGACCTTGGCTTATTCCCATACTATCCATAGCCTCCTGTTGCCTACTGTGGGTGTGAGCTGGGGGACCCTGGGGTCAGTTGCAGCCCAGTCCATCCTCACCACTAGAGGCTCTGGTGAACACCTGCTGGCTCTTAGACTCCGCACCCCAGGGAATCTTACGCTCTAGCCCCGGTGGGATCCGTGTTGGTGTTCTAGCGGCCCTGCCTTCCTTACCACCCTGACTCCCATCTGCAGCAGTCAGCCGTAGGGTCCACTATCTTGTGGTGCACTCTTGATCCCAACGGTGTGCATCTGTCACCTAGCCTCAAGGTGACCTGACATCCAGCCATGCTCTGCCATACCCAGCCATACTCTGCCATACCCAGCCATACTCTGCCATACCCAGCCATACTCTGCAATAGGGGTGAGCGGAACACCCCCCCTGTTCGGTTTGCACCAGAACTTGCGAACAGGCAAAAAATTTGTTCGAACATGAGAACACCTTTAAAGTCTATGGGACACGAACACGAATAATCAAAAGTGCTAATTTTAAAATGCTTATATGCAAGTTATTGTCATAAAAAGTGTTTGGGGACCTGGTTCCTGCCTCAGGGGACATGGATCAATGCAAAAAAAGTTTTAAAAACTGCCATTTTTTCGGGAGCAGTGATTTTAATAATGCTTAAAGTGAAACAATAAAAGTGTAATATTCCTTTTAATTTCGTACCTGGTGGGTGTCTATAATATGCCTGTAAAGGGGCGCATGTTTCCCGTGTTTAGAACAGTCTGACAGCAAAATGACATTTCAAAGGAAAAAAAGTCATTTAAAACAGCTATTAATTAATTGCCAGTCCAACAATACACATAAAAGTTCATTGATAAAAACGGCATGGGAATTCCCCACAGGGGAACCCCGAACCAAAATTAAAATAAAATGATGTGGGGGGGTCCCCCTAATTTCCATACCAGTCCTTTCAGGTCTGGTATGGATATTAAGGGGAACCCCGGCCAAAATTTAAAAAAAAATGTCGTGGGGTCCCCCTCAAAATCTATACCAGACCTGAAGGGTCTGGTATGAATTTTAAGGGGAACCCCGTGTCAAAATTTTTTTAAAAATGGCGTGCGGTCCCCTCAAAAATCCATACCAGACCCTTATCCGAGCACTCAACCTGCCAGGCCGCAGGAAAAGAGGGGGGGACGAGAGAGCACCCCCCCTCCTGAACTGTACCAGGCCACATGCCCTCAACATTGGGAGGGTGCTTTGGGGTAGCCCCCAAAACACCTTGTCCCATGTTGATGGGGACAAGGGCCTCATCCCCACAACCCTTGCCCGGTGGTTGTGGGGGTCTGTGGGCGGGGGGCTTATCTGAATCTGGAAGCCCCTTTAACAAGGGGGCCCCAGATCCCAGCCCTCCCCCCTGTGTGAAATGGTAAGGGGGTACAAAAGTACCCCTACCATTTAACAAAAAAACTGTCAAAAATGTTAAAAATAACAAGAGACAGTTTTTGACAATTCCTTTATTTAAATGCTTCTTCTTTTTTCTATCTTCTTTCTTCTATCTTATATCTTCCTTCAGTTTCTTCCTCCATCTTCTTCTTCTTCTGGTTCGTCTGGTTCTTCCTCCGGTGTTCTCCTCCGGCATCTTCCTTTGCGGCGTCTTCTTCCCTTCTTCTCCTCGGGCCACTCCGCATCCATGATGGCATGGAGGGAGGCTCCTGCTGTGTGACGCTTCTCCTCTTCTGACGCTTCTTAAATAACGGGGGTCGGGGCCACCGCATGACCCCGCCCCCTCTGACGCACGAGGACTTGACGGGGACTTCCCTGTGGCATTCCCCGTGACGTCAGAGGGGGCGGGGTCACCCATTACGTAACCCCACCCCCTTCTGATGTCACGAGGAATGCCACACGGAAGTCCCCGTCAAGTCCCCGTGCATCAGAGGGGGGTGGGGTCACTGGGGGCCCCGCCCCCCGTTATTTAAGAACCGTCAGAAGAGGAGAAGCGTCACACAGCGGGAGCCTCCCTCTATGCCATCATGGATGTGGAGTGGCCCGAGGAGAAGAAGGGAAGAAGACGCCGTGGAGGAAGATGCCGGACAAGAACACCAGAGGAAGAACCAGAAGAACCAGAAGAACCAGAAGAAGAAGAAGATGGAGGAATAAACCGAAGGATGATAGAAGATAGAAGATAGAAGAAAGAAGAAGCATTTAAATAAAGGAATTGTCAAAAACTGTCTCTTGTCATTTTTAACATTTTTGACAGTTTTTTTGTGAAATGGTAGGGGTACCCCCTTACCATTTCACACAGGGGGGAGGGCCGGGATCTGGGGGTCCCCTTGTTAAAGGGGACTTCCAGATTCCGATAAGCCCCCCCGCCCACAGACCCCCACAACCACCTGGCAAGGGTTGTGGGGATGAGGCCCTTGTCCCCATCAACATGGGGACAAGGTGTTTTGGGGGGCTACCCCAAAGCACCCTCCAAATGTTGAGGGCATGTGGCCTGGTACGGTTCAGGAGGGGGGCCACTCTCTCATCCCCGCCTCTTTTCCTGCGGCCTGCCAGGTTGCATGCTCAGATAAGGATCTGGTATGGATTTTTGGGGGGACCCCACACCATTTTTTTAAAAAATTTTGGCACAGGGTTCCCCTTAAAATCCATACCAGACCTGAAGGGCCTGGTATAAATTTTGAGGGGGACCCCACGCCATTTTAAAAAAAATTTTGGCTGGGGTTCCCCTTAATATCCATACCAGACCTGAAGGGCCTGGTATGGAATTTAGGGGGACCCCCCAAGTCATTTTTTTAAAAATTCTGGTTTGGGGTTCCCCTGTGGGGAATTCCCATGCTGTTTTTATCAATGAACTTTTATGTGTATTGTCGGACCGGCAATTCATTAATAGCCACGAGTAGTTTTAAATGACTTTTTTTCCTTTGAAATGTCATTTTGCTGCCAGACTGTTCTAAACACGGGAAACATGCGCCCCTTTACAGGCATACTATAGACACCCCCCAGGTACAAAATTTAAAAGAATATTACACTTTTATTGTTTCACTTTAAGCATTATTAAAATCACTGCGCCCGAAAAAAACGACCGTTTTTAAAACTTTTTTTTGCATTGATCCATGTCCCCTGGGCGGGCAGGACCCAGGTCCCCAAACACTTTTTATGACAATAACTTTCATATAAGCCTTTAAAATGAGCACTTTTGATTTCTCCCATAGACTTTTAAAGGTTGTTCCGCGGCTTTCGCAAACACCTCAAATTGTTCACTGTTCGGGGAACTGGCGAACTGCCGATGTTCGAGTCGAACATGAGTTTGACTCGAACTCGAAGCTCATCCCTACTCTGCAATACTCGGTGATACCCAGCCATACCCAGCCATGCTCAGCCATGCTCAGCCATACTCTGCCATGCTCAGCCATACTCGGCTGTACTCAGCCTCTGTATATGGCCAGGCTGTGGAAGTCTCACACATGTGGTATCGCCGTACTCAGGAGGAGTAGGAGAATCTATTTTAGGGTGTAATTTTTGGTATGTACATGCTATGTGTTAGAAATATTGTATAAATTGACAACTTTGTGTTAAAAAAAATGCGTTTTAACCACTTCCCGCCCGCCGGCCATCATACAACGTCGGGGATATCTGTGCGGGGATATCTGAATGATGCCTGCAGCTACAGGCATCATTGAGATATCAGCTTTTTCAGCCGGTGATTCCCTACACCATAAGAACAATCATAACGGCTAGACATGTGCATTTCGTTTCGTTCCGAATCGAAATTCGGACGAATTTTTCATTATTCGAAAATTTGTATGCATCCGAATTTCCGAATTACAAAAGTAACAAATTCGAAAACAAATTTGAATTGAATTCGAAAACAAATTCAATTCGAAACAAATTCGAAAAAAATATAAAACGATTTTCTAAAAAATACAAAGCAATATCTATCTATCTATCTATCTATCTATCTATCTATCTATCTATCTATCTATCTATCTATCTATCTATCTATCTATCTATCTATCTATCTATCTATCTATCTATCTATCTATCTATCTATCTATCTATCTATCTATCTATCTATCTATCTATTTATCTATCTATCTATCTATCTATCTATATATATATCTATATAGATATATATATTTATTTATTTATTTATTTATTTATTTATAAAATATTTTTGTATTATTCTGTTCTATTGTTTTTCTATCATTTTCTATTCTATAAGCCTTTTCTATTCAAATTCGAAATCATTCTATACGAAATTCGAATTTCGGAACATGGCTTTTGAAGTTCGAATTTCATATAGAATAAATTCGAATTTGAATAGAAAAGATTAGAATAGAAAATAATAGAAAATAATTGACTAGAAAAACAACAGAACAGAATAAAATCTAACATATATATATATATATATATATATTAGATTTTTTTCTATTCTGTTCTATTGTTTTTCTATGCTATATTTTTCTATCATTTTCTATTCTATTCTAATCTTTTCTGTTCAAATTTAATTTAAGTCTACATGAAATTCGAATTTCGGAAGATGTTTTATATATATATATATATATATATATGTATATGTGTATATATATATGTGTATATATATATGTGTATATATATATATATATATATATATATATATATATATATATATATATATATATATATATATATATATATATATATATATATATATATATATATATATATATATATATAATATTTTTTCTATTCTGGTCCATTGTTTTTCTATGCTATTCTGTTCTATTTTATTCTAAACGTTTCTATGCGAAATTCGAATTTCAGAAGATGGCTTCTGAAATTTGGATTTTGCATAGAATGAATTCAAATTCAAGTCGAAAAGTTTAGAATAAAATAGAAAAGAATAGCCTAGAAAAACAATATATATATATATATATATATTATATTTTATTCTATTCTGTTCTACTGTTTTTCTGTGCTATTCTGTCCTATTATTTGGAAGATATATATATTATATTTTTTTCTGTGCTGGTCTATTGTTTTTCTATGCTATTCTTTTCCATTTTTTCTATTATATTCTAATCTTTTCTATTTGAATGTGAATTCATTCTATACGAAATTCGAATTTTGGAAAATGGTTATATAGAGATAGAATTAAATCGAATTCTAATAGAAAAGACTAGGATAGAAAAAACAATAAAACAGAATAGAAAAAATATTTTATATATATATATATATATATATATATATATATATATATATATATATATATAAAACCATCTTCCGAAATTGGAATTTGGCACAGAATGAATTTGAATTTGAATAGAAAAGTTTAGAATAGAATATATTATATTTTTTTCTATTCTGTTCTATTGTTTTTCTATGCTATTCTTTTCTATTATTTTCTATTCTATTCGAATTCACTTTCATTCTATACGAATTTTGAATTTCACAAAATGGTTATATATAGTTTACTTTTTCAAATTCGGTCAAATTTTTTCGAATGCGGTAGAATTTTTTCGAATTTGATAGTTTTTTCGAATGCTGTAGAATTTTTTCGAATTTGATCATTTTTTCGAATGCAGTAGAATTTTTTCGAATTTGATCATTTTTTTTCGAATGCGGTAGAATTTTTTTGAATTTGATAGTTTTTTTTTCGAATGCGGTAGAATTTGTTCGAATCTGATAGTTTTTTTCGAATGCGGTCGGATTTTTTCGAATACGGGTGAATTTTTCAAATTCGAATACGAAACTAAACGAATCCCGAAAATGAATGTAATTAATGCAACAAATTTAACTAAATGAATTTAGTTAAATAACGAAATGAAACTAAACAGATTTTTTCATCCTGCACATGTCTAAAAGCGGCTGTTCCACTGCTTGATCATTCTAATGCCCCGTACACACGGTCGGATTTTCCAATGGAAAATGTCCGATCGGAGCGTGTTGTCGGAAATTCCGACCGTGTGTGGGCTCCATCGGACATTTTCCATCGGATTTTCCGACACACAAAGTTGGAGAGCAGGAGATAAAATTTTCCGACAACAAAATCCGATCGCGTCAATTCCGACCGTGTGTGGCCTCTTCCGACGCACAAAGTGCCACGCATGCTCAGAAGAAATTCCGACACGGAACAGCTCGGTCTGGTAAACTTAGCGTTCGCAATGGATACAGCACTTTCGTCACGCTGCAATGTTAAAAATGGTTTAATACAGCGCACTCTCTTCTTCTTTATAATGTGACAAGAATGAAGTAGTTTTGCTGCTCATATTCACACACACTTCTCACAAACTTATTTCGTTACTATTTATCGGGATTCCCTCAATATATTTTGATTTCTCACATCTGACAACATTATTTTGGTGTATTTTTTTTTTTGTCTTTAATGTAGATTTTTTTTTTGTGTTTGTATTTTTTTGAAGAGTGTTTTTTTTTTATTGGATTTTTATTTGTACTCCCGAAAATGTTTGTGTGTGTTTTTTGTGTCAAGTTACCACAACACCATTGATATGTTGTTCTATTTAATCTGTAGGAGATTGTTTGGTGTTGTTGTCCCTTGTTAATTTCACATTGTACTTTAGAAATGTACCTGAATCGTCACCAACAAACTGTCCTTTTTGGATTAAAACACACAGGAAAGTCTAATTTTCCCAAAAAAATTTTTAGTAAGGGCTCACAACTAAACAAAGAGGGAGGCAATGCTGGAGAAACTGCAAAAATTGGTGAAGCCTTGGACCCCCAGGGCAGACATCAATTATTTTAAAGCAAAACTGGTGGCCTGAGGAGTCCTTATCTAAGGGAGGGCAGTCTGGTCCAGAAGTCCCAGAGATCCGGAAAGCAGCAGATGACATCTATGTCCCCAGGCTGTGGTCATACGAGAGACTGCAGCTTTTGTCAGACCAGACTGAACCCAGGTCATTACTCTCTGGTCTTCCTTCCACGCTTTCTTCCATGCTGTGGCTGTGGTGGTGGAGTTGTGGCAGCAGGAGGAGGAGGAGGAGGAGGAGGAGGAAGATGGTCCAACTCAATCACGTCAGTCTTGGGTGTTAGTTCCCCACTCACCCCCTTACTTAGGACTTTATAAAGCAGGTCCTCACACAGTTTGCGTTGACCCTCCTGCATGCCCTGCAGTTTGGTGGCAGCCATGCAGGCAAAGGCCTCTTCAGGAGTGGGGAAGGCTCGGAGGGACGCAGAAGCCTCCTGAATGAGCCCGAGCGCAGAATCCTGCACGGGAGTTGTCTTCCTCGCTCTTTTATTATATGGAAGGTGGAGGGGAGGAACCTGCGATTCGGTCAGGCTGCGACTTGTCCCAGGCTTCTCTTGGCTGACACTTAGCCCCGCCTCCTCCTGGCTGCCACTAACCCCCGCCTCCTCCTGACTGCCACATTCCACAACCTCCTCCTGGCTGAGGTCTTCCTGTGTATGAAAAAGGGACATCGTTTTAGTTTTTTATTCATCAATCACACACAATTTTCACCTTCTGACTGTTGCAAATTGAATGTTAACAAATATAACAGACTAGCATTCTGAGCCCAGCATTTTTGTTTCTTTTACCAATTTTGGGTGCCCACTACTGTCTATTAATATGTAAAACACTTTTTTTCAATCAGCAATTAGTGATCAATAATAACATAGTTATATAAACATCATTTATTTATTGACCAGAAATCTGTAGAAGAATGCTATACCTGACTCCAGCTGGGCTCCTCCACTTCTTCCTGGCTGCAAGGCCCAGGTTGGACATTGGAAGCCTCAGCTGGGGTGGAAGGAAGAGTGGAAGGAAGAGTAGAGAGGGATTCCCTGACTTCAGTGTGGTCTGACAGAAATTGCAGTCTCTCATAGTACCACAGCCTGGGGACATAAACGTCATCTGCTGCAGCTCCGGACCTCTGGGAATCCGTGACCTTCTTGCGCTCCCTAAGATAAGTGCTCCTCAGGCCACCAATTTTGGTTTTTAAATAAGGGATGGTTGCTGTGGGGACCACCGGCTTCACCAACTCCAGCAGTTTCTCCAGCGCTGTCTGCCTCTTTTGTTTATTGTTGTAATGAGGATGTCTCACTTGCCACAGACAGGGCAGCTCCCTGTACTTGTCTATGAACAGGGGGAGGAAATTGTGGTCGTTGAACCCATCCATTTTCTCTGCAATACACAACACAAGACAAACCCTAATGTCAGGCCAAACTCCCCTAATCTTGTTAAAATATAGGCTTCCATTTCGAAGCAGTATAGGCGAAAATTTAGATCTTACCTTCGTTATCATGATCGGCACCTCCGATGCTCCTTCCTCTGCTATCAGATCGTACGTAAGACGCACGCGTGTTACGCTTTATACACACCGCGCATGCTTGTAACTCCGCCCGCCCCTGACATTTTTTCTAGTCTAGTCCCCGCCCCTTTTCGTTCTGCACAGTGGGGGAAGAGCACATGGCGGATACACAGCAGGATCGTGATAATTGTAGCAACGAGGAGGAGGAGGAGGAGGACAGCCCGGATCCTGAAACGTCCCAATCCAGAAGGAGATTTAAGGCCGCAAATATGTCCTTTGGGGAGATGTTGGAGATGGTGGACATCCTCAAGAGGGCCGACTATGATGGAAAGTATGGACCTTACCCCAACCCCAATGTCAGAAAGGCCAAGATCATGGCGAAAGTAGTCAAGAGTCTGCAAATTCGGGGAACGACGATCGAAAGACCAGCTCAGGAAGCGGTGGTCGGACCTCAAATTCAGAGAACATGAGCAGTACAGAAAGATCCGGAGAGTGCTGCAAAAAAGTAAGTAGTTGTGCTGTGTTCCTATTCTTTTGATGTTTATTATGTTCGTGCTGCTCCATGTGCGTTTAGAAACTGTTGTACAGCTTAAAATGGCAACTTTCATGTTCATGGGCACATTATTCGTTCGTATCAAACATTTTTCTTTCGGACTATAAAATACCATTGTTTAGGCCATATGCATTTGGCCACATTTTTTAGGGCCTACTTGTATGAAACTAATTTGGTTGTGTAGATGGCTTTGTTACTAGAATGAAATGCAAACTAGATTCTGTGTAAGGAGAGGACACTCAGCAGCTGTTTTCACATCTGGACACTGAAGCACTAGTGTGGGACAAAAAAACACCATTTTTATTAGGGGGCCACACAGGTGCTCCAGTGTATACTATAGGGGGGGGCTACATCTGTGAAGCTTGTACCAAACAGGTAAAGTATTGAAGCTTGACAAAGGACACTGAAAATGCTACATTTTGGAACTCTGCTAAAATTGCCAATTGTACCCCATTTCCAAGCAATGTTTACTATTTCTAGTTCTGCCATCAAATATCTGTGTGCTAAGTATACCTTTTTTTTTTTACATAGGGGAGAAAAGACTCAGAGGACACCCCTCATCCGAGGAGACCAGAGCCCACCCCCCTCTGGAAGAAGGGGAAATCCCCCCAACAGAAGCTGAGGAGGAGGAAGAAGACGTGGTGGAACTAGTCACCACAACAGGTAAGTGTCTGCAACCACAGGCTCAGGTAAGAGATGGATGGCGGCATATTTTTGAGACCTAATTTTTTTGGGGGTTGCTCTCTTTTTAGGTGATCGTGATGTTGTGGATCCAGATCCTTTCACATCCGAAGGTGCCCAGATCCTGATCGGGGAGATCATGAGGTGTAATTTACAATTGGAAAACCTCAAGAAAAACATCAATGATGTTATTCAAAAAAAAAAAAAACATCATTGATGTTTTGGGGCAAGTTTAAAGCCCCTCCAAAACCCTTTGTTTTTTGGTGTGCTACAATGTGCAAACTGTTTTTGTGATTTTTCACAAAGCCAAAATTTGGAGGATGCACACAGTGTGTCAAAATGTGCTATCTGCCATCACGGGAGATCAATGGATGCGTTTTGGGGGTGCAACGCCTTCCTCAATAATAAAGTAGCGGTGAGGAAGGGGTTTCTCATCCCAAACACGTCCCTTGATCCCCCGTGATGGCAGGTTGCACATGTTGACATTCGTAAATTGGTGTGTATGTTCCAAATTTGGCTTTTCCTGGGGTGACTTCACCCCATCTGAACGCAATATCAAACACAGTTCATAAATACTCATGTCTGATAGGGATGAGCCGAACACCCCCCTGTTCGGTTCGCACCAGAACATGCGAACAGGAAAAAAGTTCGTTCGAACACGCGAACACCGTTAAAGTCTATGGGACACGAACATGAATAATCAAAAGTGCTAATTTTAAAGGCTAATATGCAAGTTATTGTCATAAAAAGTGTTCGGGGACCTGGGTCCTGCCCCAGGGGACATGGATCAATGCAAAAAAAAGTTTTAAAAACGGCCGTTTTTTCAGGAGCAGTGATTTTAATAATGCTTAAAGTCAAACAATAAAAGTGTAATATCCCTTTAAATTTCATACCTGGGGGGTGTCTATAGTATGCCTGTAAAGGGGCGCATGTTTCCCGTGTTTAGAACAGTCTGACAGCAAAATGACATTTTGAAGGAAAAAACTCATTTAAAACTACCCGCGGCTAGGGATGAGCTTCGAGTTCGAGTCGAACTCATGTTCGACTCGAACATTGGCTGTTCGCAAGTTCACCGAACAGCGAACAATTTGGGGTGTTCGCGGCAAATTCGAATGCCGCGGAACACCCTTTAAAAGTCTATGGGAGAAATCAAAAGTGCTAATTTTAAAGGCTAATATGCAAGTTATTGTCATAAAAAGTGTTTGGGGACCTGGGTCCTGCCCCAGGGGACATGGATCAATGCAAAAAAAAGTTTTAAAAACGGCGTTTTTTTCAGGAGCAGTGATTTTAATAATGCTTAAAGTCAATCAATAAAAGTGTAATATCCCTTTAAATTTCATACCTGGGGGGTGTCTATAGTGTGCCTGTAAAGGGGCGCATGTTTCCTGTGTTTAGAACAGTCTGACAGCAAAATGACATTTTGAAGGAAAAAACTCATTTAAAACTACCCGCGGCTATTGCATTGCCGACAATACACATAGAAGTTCATTGATAAAAACGACATGGGAATTCCCCAAAGGGGAACCCCGAACCAAAATTAAAAAAAAAAAATGACGTGGGAGTCCCCCTAAATTCCATACCAGGCCCTTCAGGTCTGGTATGGATATTAAGGGGAACCCCGGCCAAAATTAAAAAAAAAAAATGACGTGGGGTTCCCCCTAAATTCCATACCAGACCCTTCAGGTCTGGTATGGATTTTAAGGGGAACCCCGCGCCAAAAAAAAAAAAAAAAACGGCGTGGGGTCCCCCCAAAAATCCATACCAGACCCTTATCCAAGCACGCAACCTGGCAGGCCGCAGGAAAAGAGGGGGGGACGAGAGTGCGGCCCCCCCTCCCTCCTGAACCGTACCAGGCCACATGCCCTCAACATTGGGAATGTGCTTTGGGGTAGCCCCCCAAAACACCTTGTCCCCATGTTGATGAGGACAAGGGCCTCATCCCCACAACCCTGGCCGGTGGTTGTGGGGGTCTGCGGGCGGAGGGCTTATCGGAATCTGGAAGCCCCCTTTAACAAGGTGACCCCCAGATCCCGGCCCCCCCCTGTGTGAAATGGTAAGGGGGTACATAAGTACCCCTACCATTTCACGAAAAAAGTGTCAAAAATGTTAAAAATGACAAGAGACAGTTTTTGACAATTCCTTTATTTAAATGCTTCTTCTTTCTTCTATCTTCCTTCATCTTCTGGTTCTTCTGGTTCTTCTGGCTCTTCTGGTTCTTCCTCCGGCGTTCTTGTCCAGCATCTCCTCCGCGGCGTCTTCTATCTTCTTCTCCTCGGGCCGCTCCGCACCCATGGCATGGGGGGGAGGCTCCCGCTCTTCTCTTCTTCTTTTCTTCTCTTCTTCTCTTCTTCATTTTCTTCTCCGGGCCGCTCCGCAATCCATGCTGGCATGGAGGGAGGCTCCCGCTGTGTGACGGTGCTCCTCATCTGACAGTTCTTAAATAACGGGGGGGCGGGGCCACCCGGTGACCCCGCCCCCCTCTGACGCACTGTGACTTGACGGGACTTCCCTGTGACGTCACGGGGAATGCCACAGGGAAGTCCCGTCAAGTCACCGTGCGTCAGAGGGGGGCGGGGTCACCGGGTGGCCCCGCCCCCCCCGTTATTTAAGAACTGTCAGACGAGGAGCGCCGTCACACAGCGGGAGCCTCCCTCCATGCCAGCATGGATTGCGGAGCGGCCCGGAGAAGAAAATGAAGAAGAGAAGAAGAGAAGAAAAGAAGAAGAGAAGAGCGGGAGCCTCCCCCCCATGCCATGGGTGCGGAGCGGCCCGAGGAGAAGAAGACAGAAGATGCCGCGGAGGAGATGCTGGACGAGAACGCCGGAGGAAGAACCAGAAGAGCCAGAAGAACCAGAAGAACCAGAAGATGAAGGAAGATAGAAGAAAGAAGAAGCATTTAAATAAAGGAATTGTCAAAAACTGTCTCTTGTCATTTTTAACATTTTTGACACTTTCTTCGTGAAATGGTAGGGGTACTTATGTACCCCCTTACCATTTCACACAGGGGGGGGGCCGGGATCTGGGGGTCACCTTGTTAAAGGGGGCTTCCAGATTCCGATAAGCTCCCCGCCCGCAGACCCCCACAACCACCGGCCAGGGTTGTGGGGATGAGGCCCTTGTCCTCATCAACATGGGGACAAGGTGTTTTGGGGGGCTACCCCAAAGCACCCTCCCAATGTTGAGGGCATGTGGCCTGGTATGGTTCAGGAGGGAGGGGGGGCCGCACTCTCGTCCCCCCCTCTTTTCCTGCGGCCTGCCAGGTTGCGTGCTCGGATAAGGGTCTGGTATGGATTTTTGGGGGGACCCCACGCCGTTTTTTTTTTTTTTTTTTGGAGCGGGGTTCCCCTTAAAATCCATACCAGACCTGAAGGGTCTGGTATGGAATTTAGGGGGAACCCCACGTCATTTTTTTTTTTTAATTTTGGCCGGGGTTCCCCTTAATATCCATACCAGACCTGAAGGGCCTGGTATGGAATTTAGGAGGACTCCCACGTCATTTTTTTTTTTTAATTTTGGTTCGGGGTTCCCCTTTGGGGAATTCCCATGCCGTTTTTATCAATGAACTTCTATGTGTATTGTCGGCAATGCAATAGCCGCGAGTAGTTTTAAATGAGTTTTTTCCTTCAAAATGTCATTTTGCTGTCAGACTGTTCTAAACACAGGAAACATGCGCCCCTTTACAGGCATACTATAGACACCCCCCAGGTACGAAATTTAAAGGGATATTACACTTTTATTGTTTGACTTTAAGCATTATTAAAATCACTGCTCCTGAAAAAACGGCCGTTTTTAAAACTTTTTTTTGCATTGATCCATGTCCCCTGGGGCAGGACCCAGGTCCCCAAACACTTTTTATGACAATAACTTTCATATAAGCCTTTAAAATTAGCACTTTTGATTATTCATGTTCGTGTCCCATAGACTTTAACGGTGTTCGCATGTTCGAACGAACTTTTTTCCTGTTCGCATGTTCTGGTGCGAACCGAACAGGGGGGTGTTCGGTTCATCCCTACCCGCGGCTATTGCATTGCCGACAATACACATAGAAGTTCATTGATAAAAACGGCATGGGAATTCCCCAAAGGGGAACCCCGAACCAAAATTTAAAAAAAAAAATGACGTGGGAGTCCCCCTAAATTCCATACCAGGCCCTTCAGGTCTGGTATGGATATTAAGGGGAACCCCGGCCAAAATTAAAAAAAAAAAATTACGTGGGGTTCCCCCTAAATTCCATACCAGACCCTTCAGGTCTGGTATGGACTTTAAGGGGAACCCTGCGCCAAAAAAAAAAAAAAAAACGGCGTGGGGTCCCCCCAAAAATCCATACCAGACCCTTATCTGAGCACGCAACCTGGCAGGCCGCAGGAAAAGAGGGGGGGACGAGAGTGTGCCCCCCCTCCTGAACTGTACCAGGCCACATGCCCTCAACATTGGGAGGGTGCTTTGGGGTAGCCCCCCAAAACACCTTGTCCCCATGTTGATGAGGACAAGGGCCTCATCCCCACAACCCTGGCCGGTGGTTGTGGGGGTCTGCGGGCGGGGGGCTTATCGGAATCTGGAAGCCCCCTTTAACAAGGGGACCCCCAGATCCCGGCCCCCCCCCTGTGTGAAATGGTAAGGGGGTACAAAAGTACCCCTACCATTTCACTAAAAAACTGTCAAAAATGTTAAAAATGACAAGAGACAGTTTTTGACAATTCCTTTATTTAAATACTTCTTCTTTCTTCTATCTTCCTTCATCTTCTGGTTCTTCTGGTTCTTCTGGCTCTTCTGGTTCTTCCTCCGGCGTTCTCGTCCAGCATCTCCTCCGCGGCGTCTTCTATCTTCTTCTCCTCGGGCTGCTCCGCACCCATGGCATGGGGGGAGGCTCCCGCTCTTCTCTTCTTCTTCATCTTCTTCTCTTCTTCTCTTCTTCATTTTCTTCTCCGGGCCGCTCCGCATCTATGCTGGCATGAAGGGAGGCTCCCGCTGTGTGACGGCGCTCCTCGTCTGACAGTTCTTAAATAATTCTTTAATGACGCACGGGACATGACGGGACTTCCCTGTGGCATTCCCCGTGACGTCACAGGGAAGTCCCGTCAAGTCACCGTGCGTCAGAGGGGGGCGGGGTCACCGGGTGGCCCCGCCCCCCGTTATTTAAGAACTGTCAGACGAGGAGCGCCGTCACACAGCGGGAGCCTCCCGCCATGCTAGCATGTGTGAGGAGCGGCCCGGAGAAGAAAATGAAGAAGAGAAGAAAAGAAGAAGAGAAGAAGATGAAGAAGAAGAGAAGAGCGGGAGCCTCCCCCCATGCCATGGGTGCGGAGCGGCCCGAGGAGAAGAAGATAGAAGACGCCGCGGAGGAGATGCTGGACGAGAACGCCGGAGGAAGAACCAGAAGAGCCAGAAGAACCAGAAGATGAAGGAAGATAGAAGAAAGAAGAAGTATTTAAATAAAGGAATTGTCAAAAACTGTCTCTTGTCATTTTTAACATTTTTGACAGTTTTTTAGTGAAATGGTAGGGGTACCCCCTTACCATTTCACACAGGGGGGGCGGGATCTGGGGGTCCCCTTGTTAAAGGGGGCTTCCAGATTCCGATAAGCCCCCCACCCGCAGACCCCCACAACCACCGGCCAGGGTTGTGGGGATGAGGCCCTTGTCCTCATCAACATGGGGACAAGGTGTTTTGGGGGGCTACCCCAAAGCACCCTCCCAATGTTGAGGGCATGTGGCCTGGTACGGTTCAGGAGGGGGGGGCCGCACTCTCGTCCCCCCCTCTTTTCCTGCGGCCTGCCAGGTTGCGTGCTCGGATAAGGGTCTGGTATGGATTTTTGGGGGGACCCCACGCCGTTTTTTTTTTTTTTTTTTTTGGCGCGGGGTTCCCCTTAAAATCCATACCAGACCTGAAGGGTCTGGTATGGAATTTAGGGGGAACCCCACGTCATTTTTTTTTTTAAATTTTGGCCGGGGTTCCCCTTAATATCCATACCAGACCTGAAGGGCCTGGTATGGAATTTAGGGGGACTCCCACGTCATTTTTTTTTTTTAATTTTGGTTCGGGGTTCCCCTTTGGGGAATTCCCATGCCGTTTTTATCAATGAACTTCTATGTGTATTGTCGGCAATGCAATAGCCGCGGGTAGTTTTAAATGAGTTTTTTCCTTCAAAATGTCATTTTGCTGTCAGACTGTTCTAAACACAGGAAACATGCGCCCCTTTACAGGCATACTATAGACACCCCCCAGGTACGAAATTTAAAGGGATATTACACTTTTATTGTTTGACTTTAAGCATTATTAAAATCACTGCTCCTGAAAAAACGGCCGTTTTTAAAACTTTTTTTTGCATTGATCCATGTCCCCTGGGGCAGGACCTGGGTCCCCAAACACTTTTTATGACAATAACTTGCATATTAGCCTTTAAAATTAGCACTTTTGATTTCTCCCATAGACTTTTAAAGGGTGTTCCCCAAATTGTTCGCTGTTCGGCGAACTTGCGAACAGCCAATGTTCGAGTCGAACATGAGTTCGACTCGGACTCGAAGCTCATCCCTAATGTCTGATATTGCCTTCAAATTCTAGCAAATGTGAACTTTGTAAGTTCAAGATTTGTGTCTTTCTTGTTGGTTTTACACAGGCCTGTTTTATCTTAAATGGACATTTCTATTTTTGATAATGCTACCCCAAAAATTGTTATACACCAAACATGTCGGTTTGTTTGAAAAACCTTTGGTAAATGCACATGTGATTGTGCAGGTATAAAAAAGTTTGTTAATCAAGAATGTGTGGATTATTGTCTCAACGCTACAACACTTTTGGGGTGATGTCATTGCTGTTTTCAGAGAAAATGGGGGTTATTTCCTAAGGGCAAATCCTCTTGGCACTACAAGTGCAGTTTCAGTGCAGTTGCAAGTGCACTTGTAGTGAAAAGTGTCTTTGCATTTAGTCAATAACACCCAACAGTGCTTTGTATAAGGTTACACAATTACGCTATTTTCAGGACTCCCCACATTTCTGTCAGGGTCAGCTAAAACAAACACAAGCAGTAAATGTCCACAAAGATTTTCTTTTGTTTGCTTTTTTATTATAAAAAGGCTTCACATATTTTCTGGCATATTGATGGCCCCCCTACCCGCAAAGAACTCCAGGTATCGTAACCGGACTTCACGGGCACTCAGGGAGGGCAAGCCAGGATGTCCGCTTTCAAGCGCCGTCAGTGTTGTTTCAGGTATCACTCCGGCCTCAGGCCCAACAGAGCCAGCATAGTTGGCCGAATGTTTCCTTAAAAAGTTATGGAGAATACAGCACGCCATGATGATATGATTAAGTTTATACTCCGCCATATGGATAGGTGTCAGAAATAGGCGGAACCGGCTGGCCAGGATTCCAAATGTGTTCTCCACCACTCTTCGGGCTCTGGCCAGCCGGTAATTAAAAACCCTCTGTTCCGGGGTGAGGGTCCTCATAGGGAATGGCCGCATAAGATGGTCCCCCCAGCGCAAATGCTTCATCAGCAATGAACACAAATGGGAGTCCTTCCACATTGTCCTCTGGAGCTGGCAAGTCCAAGCTGCCATTCTGCAGACGCCTGTAGAACTCCGTCTGGGCGATGACTCCACCATCGGACATCCGGCCATTCTTCCCCACGTCCACATACAAGAAGTCGTAATTAGCCGACACCACCGCCAACATCACTATACTATTGAACCCCTTATAGTTGAAATAGTACGACCCCGAGTTGGGTGGTGGGACGATGTGGACGTGTTTCCCATCAATTGCCCCTCCGCAGTTAGGAAAGTCCCACCGCTGGGCAAAGTGGGAGGCCACAGTCTGCCATTCCTGTGGCGTTGAAGGAAACTGTAGAGGAAAAAAAAAAAATTACTATTTTGGCACATAAACATGGCAAGCAGATTAGACAGAAACATTCTTGGCCAACCTCCAGATAGCATTTAGTAAGGGGAATTTAACAACGCCAAAGTATAAGGTACACCTATCATATTCCCCCTCCCCCCTCTCTTGGGCCATTTCTAACATTATGGGGTGTGTGGAAATCTTGGACAGGTAACCCTCTTCACTTCATTGAGAGATGAATGCCTAAATACAGGGTATTACTTGGAACAGGCCCTCCTTAGTTACACTATTGGCAGCCCACTGGACAGGTAAGAAGTGTCCGAATACAAAGATAGAAATACACACTGTACACATTTGAGCACATTTGGACATTCTGCTATTACCTGTCAAGATAATAATAGGATACAAAAACTTTAAACAGTACCATTTGAAAGTATTCAGGCAGGCCCTTGCACTACATGCTTTGGGGAATTCATCCATAAATCAGAGCACAAAAGAGATGGGTATAGTGTGTATGGGTTTGGCAAAGTCAGCAGATAGATGATTGAGGATAGAGAATTGGGATCAGCTGACTTAGCAGTTGGGGGAGGGAGGGTTACTAAAATTGATTTGGGGACACCACAAAAAATAAGCCTCTGCCACTCTGCCAGAATTTAAAGCACAAATCACATTTCTAAACATTTTAGGGGGTGTTTGGGGTAAAGCACTACTATGGAGCTGATAAAATACATTGTTAAGTGACTACATGAGGTGAATATACGGCCAGGAGAGACCATGCTGGGGAGGTTAGTGAAGGACAATCTGTATGAAGGCCCTAAAAAATTAATTACATAAAAATCCAGCATGCATGAGGACAAAGGGGACATTCACAGCATATTACAATCATGGTAATTAGGGAATGAGGAAAGAAATACAATATATTATCACACATTAAATACAATGAAATGTGATATTAAAGGATAAAAATCTTACCTTCATATACTCCTTCTGCAGGACCTGGATGATGGCAGAACAGGTCTCTGGGATGATGATACCCAGAGCCTGGGGGGAGATGCCTGTCAAGAACTTCAAGTCCTGCAGGCTTCTCCCTGTCGCCAAATACCGCAGGGTAGCGACCAACCTCTGCTCCGGAGTGATGGCTTGCCTCATGTAGGTATCCTTCCTGCTGATATAGGGGGTCAGCGAAGCCAACAAACGATGAAACACGGGGTCTGTCATCCTGAGAAAGTTCCTGAAATCATCAGGATTATTCTCACGGATCTCACGGAGCAAAGGCATATGAGAGAACTGGTCACGCTGAAGCAACCAATTCTTGGTCCATGAACTCCTCCCCACCCTGTTCATGGACTGGACTTGTGTCAAGATCAGGACCCCAACACCAAGCCCCCGCACAGCACGAACTCTACGAGGAGTACGCATACGCAACATGGCTAGAAAACGGTCGGCTGCTCAGAACGAAGTAACAGAATGCACTGAAGAACAGCAAGGCCTGTGAAGAGCGACCTGAAAAACAGTAATGAACGAACAAGAATACAATGACTAAAAGTCACGCGGAACTTGCTTGCACGCACTGAAGAGCAGATACAAACCCACAAGCACAAACTGAACGGCAGAAAACGATCTGAAAACCATGAGTCTGAAAAAGCACGAATCGTCTCTCACCAAACTTTTACTAACACAAGATTAGCAAAAGGAGCCCAAAGGGTGCCGCGCTTGGTTCTGAACTGGCCTTTTCTAGTCTCGTCGTACGTGCTTGACGTCACCGCGTTGTTGGCGATCGGAAATTCCGATAACTTTGTGCGACCGTGTGTACGCAAAACAAGTTTGAGCCAACATCCGTCGGAAAAAAATCCTAGGATTTTGTTGTCGGAATGTCCGAACAAAGTCAGACCGTGTGTATGGGGCATTACAGGAGGCGAGAGGGGACGTCCCCCCTCCTGCCGTCCTTAGGTGCTTCTACCGACTCACCACTACGATCAAAGCCAGGATTGTTTTCTTATTGGTTTTTTTCAGGCTTCCCAGCCTAGAGGTGAGATGTGGGGTCTTATTGACCCCATATCTCACTGTAAAGAGGACCTGTCATGCCATATTCCTATTACAAGGATGTTTACATTCCCTGTAATAGGAATAAAAGTGATCAAAAAATTTATTTTTTGGACAAAAGCATCAAACTAAAATAAATAAAGTAAACTTTAATTAAAAAAAAATTTTCCCCGTGTCCCCGTGTGCTCGCATGCAGAAGCGAACGCATAAGTAAGTCCCGCCCATATATGAAAATGGTGTTCAAACCACACATGTGAGGTATCGCTGCGATCGGTAGAGCGAGAGCAATAATTTTGGCCCTAGACCTCCTCTGTAACTCAAAACATGTAACCAGTAAAGCGTCGCCTATGGGGATTTTTAAGTAGCAAAGTCTGGCGCCATTCCACGAGCGTGTGCAATTTTGAAGGGTGACATGTTAGATATCTATTTACTAGGCATAACTTCATCTTTCACATTATGCAAAAACATTAACTAATGTTAAACTAACTTTACTGTTTTGTTTTTTTTTAAGCACAAAACTGTATTTTTTACAAAAAAAGCATTCGAAAAATTGCTGCGCAAATACCGTGCGAGATAAAAAGTTGCTAAAAAAACGTATATAATGTTTTGGGGTTCTATGTAATTTTCTAGCAAATAAATGATGATTTTTACATTTAGGAGAGAAATGTCAGAATTGGCCTGGGCACTCCCGAACGCCTGAAGGTGCTCCCCTGCATGTTGGGCCTCTGTATGTGGCCACGCTGTGTAAAAGTCTCAAACATGTGGTATCGCCGTACTCGGGCGTAATAGCAGAATGTGTTTTGGTGTGTAATTTGTGGTATGCATATGCTGTGTGTCAGAAATAACCTGCTAATATGACAATTTTGTGAAAAAAAAAATCTTGATTTTCAAAGAATTGTGGGAAAAAATGACAACTTCAAAAAACTCATCATGCATCTTTCTAAATACCTTGGAATGTCTTCTTTCCAAAAAGGGGTCATTTGAGGGGTATTTTTACTTTTCTGGCATGTTAGGGTCTCAAGAAATTAGATAGGCCGTCAGTACTTCAGGTGTGATCAATTTTCAGATATTGGCACCATAGCTTTTGGACTCTATAAGTTTCACAAAGACCAAATAATATACACCAATTTGGGTTACTTTTACCAAAGATATGTAGCGGTATAAATTTTGGCCAAAATATATGAAGAAAAATTAGTAATTTGCAAAATTTTATAACAGAAATGAAGAAAAATGCATTTTTTTACAGAATTTTCAGTCTTTTTTATTTTATAGCGCAAAAAATAAAGAACACAGCAGAGATTAAATACTACCAAAAGAAAGCTCTATTTGTGTGAAAAAAAGGACAAACATTTCATATAGGTACAGTGTTGCATGACTGAGTAATTGTCATTCAAAATGTGAGAGCACCGAAAGCTGAAAATTGGTCTGGTTATTAAGGGGGTTTAAGTGCCCAGTGGTCAAGTGGTTAACAAATAAAATATCATTCGTGAGAACATGAGATCAAGAGAAATAATCCAGAAATCAGTTTGTGAGAACTCTGTGTGAATAGGAACAGCAAAACAACTTCGTTCTTCAAGCATTATAAAGAAGACAATTAATGCGCTGCATTCAACGATCACAGAATTTGCAGCGTGAGGAATGTGCTACCCACAATACGAACACTAGTTTTACAAGACCGAGCACTTCCGTTTTGTATTTGTTTCTGAGCATGCGTCGTTCTTTGTCCATCGGACTAGCATACAGACGAGCGGATTTCTGGGTCCGGCGGAGTTAAGATGTAAAGATTTGAAGCATGTTCCAAATCTAAAGTCCGTCAGATTTTCTTCTGGAAAAGTCCGCTGAAGGTCCAATGAAGCCCACACACGATCGGATAGTCCGCCGGACTTGGTTTGTCGGACCAGTCCGGTCGAAAAGTCCGCTCCTGTGTACGCTGCTGCATAAGGTGAGGGAGCACAGCATGAAGACACCATTATCACATAATTGATGTTATTATGAACTTTTGCTGTTTGGTTTAAATACTTCATCAAGGTTTAATTGATATTCACAGAGCACGAGCACTTTATATTTTTTATATGGACTATTGTTGTTTAGTTTTATAAAAACCTCATTGAGAACTGAGTGCAATATCACTGAGCATGAGCACTTTTGATTTATATATTCCTTTTAATACATGGTGTTATGTTGTAGATATCTTTGCTATATATATAGTTTATTGGATTTATATACTTACATTAGTATTGGTTTTTATACATATTAGCGCTGCACAGTGTGTTATATATATTTTAAAATAGGTGCCAGTCATTCTGAAATACATTTTAAATGGATATGTCACTTGTAACAAAAGAGCAGAAGGGTGAGGAACAAATCAGGATATCCAAAAATCAGATGGTCTGATAGGCTTGTTCAACATTAATCTGGGATCCTCTACAAAGGCTATAAAACTCCTTTGCTCTTATCTCAGTCAGCTCCTGTTCTGACTGGTTACGTACAGTATCTCACAAAAGTGAGTACACCCCTCACATTTTTATGTAAATATTTGATTATATCTTTTCATGTGACAAAATTGAAGAAATTACACTTTGCTACAATGTAAAATAGTGAGTGTACAGCTTGTATAACAAAATATCAAAATAACTCAACACACAGCCATTAATGTCTAAACCGCTGGCAACAAAAGTGAGTACACCGCTACGTGTAAATGTCCAAATTGGGCCCAAAGTGTCAATATTTTGTGTGGCCACCTTTATTTTCCAGCACTGCCTTAATCCTCTTGGGCATGGAGTTCACCAGAGCTTCACAGCTTGCCATTGGAGTCCTCTTCCACTCATCCATGACAGCATCACGGAGGTGGTGGATGTCAGAGACCTTGCACACCTCCACCTTCCATTTGAGGATGCCCCATAGATGCTCAATAGGGTTTAGGTCTGGAGACATGCTTAGCCAGTCCATCACCTTTACCCTCAGCTTCATTAGCAAGGCAATGGTGTGTTTGGGGTTGTTATCATGTTGAAATACTGCCCTGCGGCCCAGTCTCCAAAGGGAGGGGATCATGCTCTGCTTCAGTATGTCACTCTACATGTTGGAATTAATGGTTTCCTCAATGAATTGTAGCTCCCCATTGTCGGCAGCACTCATGCAGCCCCAGACCATGACACTCCCACCACCATGCTTGACTGTAGGCAAGACACACTTGTCTTTGTACTTCTTACCTGGTTGCCACCACACACGCTTGACATCATCTAAACCAAATAAGTTTATCTTGGTCTCATTAGACCACAGGACATGGTTCCAATAATCAATGTCCTTAGTCTACTTGTCTTCACCAAACTGTTTGCGGGCTTTCATGTGCATCATCTTTAGAAGAGGTACAAATATAAGGAAGGACCGTGCTTAGGATATTGTAAAAAGATGGCTGCCTCCCCTAACAGGGCTCCCCTAAGAGGGCTCTGGGAAGTAGATACATAAACAAAAAATGGGGTGAATGGCGCTACCTATTAGCTAAAGAACTAAAAAATGGGATATAAGGCTAAGCCTAAAAAGGGGGATGTATGACAAAACTCAACACCTATTATCCTAGCTAAAGGAATCCACAACAAGACCTATAATGGGGTTGGGTTAAGGAGTCTGTGCAGGTAGAAATGTGTAGAGGGCAAGGGCCTCAAAAATACCTCAGTGGAACAACTCCGCCCAATTACCACCCATAAAGGACTGCCCAAACTGTGACTTAATGGTGCATAATAAGTATGTGTAGTGAGGGTAAAAAAATCAGCTAAAGGTGAATATATAAAATGTGAACCATACAAGTAAAAGTCAGAGTGTTCCGCACTAAACATAGTGCAAAGCCATCCATATATAAAAAACTAGTACGTAAAAAGTGTGCTGTATAATACTAATGCAGGCAGCAGATATATGGTGATTCAATGTGAAATATATAAATGCAAAAACCATATATGCAAAAATAATGAATAATATCAAATATTTAAAAGCAAATAGACAGTGTAATTAAAATCCAAAGAAAAAAACAGAAACATCAGGACGCCATCAAAAAAGGCATGTAAGTCTATATGGTGAGTGAAAAAATATATATGACAGTTCCCGTATACAGGATGATCAGGTTGTGCCCATATATGTAGCAGAAAGAATATCAACAGGTGACTTGAGTGCTTTAAGTAATTCCAGGTGACTTCTGTGCTCCCCCTCCAGGGTCCCTACTTAATGGATACAGTCACCCCTGCAGGGGTAATAGACATGTAGTAGCTCTTTGTTTGGGTTAGTTCAGCCTGATGTCTGCTATATGGATCCCGGAAGCCTCCCTTTGTTTCCAGATAGGGTGAGTATGCCCATGGATGTATTCCTCATATAAGAAAAAGAATGGCTCCCATAGTGTAGTAAAATAATGTGGTCCATTTATTAAAATTAAAACATAAAATAAAATAAAGATCAGCATACACAAGATACAAAAAGCGTGTGTATCTGCAACCAGCTGGTGCACGCTGATAGTAAACAAGTTGTAAGACTAAAATTGGGTACAGGCCGAGATAGGGGTTAGCAGCGGCTCGCTGCGCTCCAGCTGCATTCCACCCTCTCGGCTACCTGGAAGTGACGTAGTGTGCATGGCTCCGTCATACGTGTTTCATCATTGATGTACTCAGCGACGGTGCCATACTAGTGCACGCTACGTCAATGTATAGGAGAGTGTCCATGATTGTCCCGCCCCCTACCAGGGGAATAGCCAATGCGCCTACCAGCCAAAAGGAAAGTCCCGGAAGTGGGCTGTACACTGAACCCAACATGTGCAGTATACCCGGGCTGATAGAGGTATTAATAAGACATGTACAAAGATGGGAAGGAATGGTTGCGCTCTCCCCCATACATAATAAACCAGGATATGGAGCATATTAAACCTATTGTATCAGAAATATACATA
This sequence comes from Aquarana catesbeiana, assembly GCF_042186555.1. Classification (NCBI taxonomy): domain Eukaryota; kingdom Metazoa; phylum Chordata; class Amphibia; order Anura; family Ranidae; genus Aquarana; species Aquarana catesbeiana. The sequence goes on along the minus strand of NC_133328.1, from coordinate 157,062,844 downwards.
TGTATCAGATATCTAGTCAGAGTCTATGAGACCGAGGTGTAGAACTCCCCCTAGAGGCAGAGAGAGATCTTAATACAGACACCAAAATTAATATGGTTTAAGCCAGATCTCTCTCTGCTTCTAGGGGGAGTTCTACACCTCGGTCTCAGAGACTACAAGTTCTACACCTCGGCCATTCACCCCATTTTTTGTTTATATATCTTTAGAAGAGGCTTCCTTCTGGGATGACAGCCATGCAGACCATTTTGATGCAGTGTGCGGCGTATGATCTGAGCACTGACAGGCTGAGCCCCCACCCCTTCAACCTCTGCGGCAATGCTTGCAGCACTCATATGTCTATTTCCCAAAGACAACCTCTGAATATGACGCTGAGCACGTGCACTTAAATTCTTTGGTCGACCATGGCAAGGCCTGTTCTGAGTGGAACTTGTCCTGTTAAACTGCTGTATGGTCTTGGCCACCGTGCTGCACGGGGCATGTGGGGAGGAAAAATTAAAAGTTCAGTTTTAGATAGATTGAGTTTGAGAAAGTGGTGTGACTTGCAGACTGATATATCTGTTGCTACATTAGAGATACGTGAGGAGATGAAGGGAGTGAGCTGAGGGGTAGAGAAATAGATTTGGATCTCATCAGCTGACCCAGGGAGATGGTGTAGATTGAAAATAGGACAGGTCCAAGAATAGAACATTGGGGGACCTCAACACAGAAAGGAAGAGGAGAGGGAGAGTAGAATTGTAAGTAATGCTAAAGGTGCGGTTGGATAAGTTGGAAGAGAACCAGTGAAGTGTACTGTCATGGAGACCAAAGGCATGGAGTTTTTTGTGCAGGAGGGGTTGGTCAACCGTATCAAAGGCAGCAGAAAGGTTCCGGAGTAGGAATACAGAATAGTGTCCATTGGTTTTAGCTGTTAGTAGATAATTTGTTAGTTTTAGGTGAGCAGTTTCTGTGGAGTGTTGGGGTGAAAATCAGTAACAGTATTCTCAGTCGGTTGTAGACCAGACATTCAAGGGGTTTGGATAAAAAGGGGGGCACGGAGATGGGGCGTAGGTTGTTAAGATTGGTTGGGTCCAGTGAGAGCTTTTTAAGTATGGGGCTGATTAGTGCATGTTTTAGAGAGTTTGGGAAGATGCCAGAGGAGAGGGAGAGATTGAAGATGTGGGATACAGAGTGTAGAATAGAGCCAGAGGGTAAACGTAGCATTTGCGAGGAAACAGGATCCAGAGGGCAGGTGGTTAGCTGGACGTTGGCAAGTAGTTTAGCAACCTCATCTATAGTGGTGGGCTTGAAAGAGGGAAGTAATGATTTTACCTGTGGGCATGAAGTGTAAAGCATAGAGGGTATCTGAACAGCAGAGATATCCTTGTGAATTGTATCAATCTTTTGTGTGATTGGCGATCTCCTAGGCATTGAATGAGTTAGTGGGTGGAGGCAGTGGAGGATGAAGAGTTGAAGGCAGAGAAGAGTTGCTGGGGTCGGGATAAAAAGTTGTTAATGAGAGTGATAAAATAGGTCTGTTTGGCAGCAAGGAGGCTGGAATTGTATTTTTGGAGTGCATATTTATATGGGTTGAAATCTTTCTGAGATTTATGCCCCGTACACACGGTCGGACATTGATCGGACATTCCGACAACAAAATCCTAGGATTTTTTCCGACGGATGTTGGCTCAAACTTGTTTTGCGTACACAGGGTCGCACAAAGTTGTCGGAATTTCCGATCGCCAACAACGCGGTGACGTCAACCACGTACGACGAGTGTAGAAAAGGGCAGTTCAGAACCAAGGGCGGCACCCTTTGGGCTCCTTTTGCTAATCTTCACGCTTTTTCAGACTCATGGCTTTCAGATCGTTTTCTGTGGTTCAGTTTGTGCTTGTGGGTTTGTATCTGCTCTTCAGTGCGTGCAGTCAGTTCATATTGGAGTTTTCTGTGCGATCTTGTCCGCTCGTTGCCGTTTTTCAGGTCGCTCTTCACAGGCCTTGCTGTTCTTCAGTGCGTTCTGTTACTTCGTTCTGAGCAACCGACCGTTTTCTAGCCATGTTGCGTATACGTACTCCTCGTAGAGTTCGTGCTGTGCGGGGGCTTGGTGTTGGGGTCATGACCTTGACACAAGTCCAGTCCATTAACAGGGTGGGGAGGAGTTCATGGACCAAGAATTGGTTGCTTCAGCGTGATCAGTTCTCTCATATGCCTTTGCTCCGTGAGATCCGTGAGAATAATCCTGATGATTTCAGGAACTTTCTCAGGATGACGGACCCCGTATTTCACCGTTTGTTTGCTTCGCTCACCCCCTATATCAGAAGGCAGTATACCTGCATGAGGCAAGCCATCACTGTGGAGCAGAGGCTCGTCGCTACCCTGCGGTACTTGGCGATGGGGAGAAGCCTGCAGGACCTCAAGTTCTCGACAGGCATCTCCCCCCAGGCTCTGGGTATCATTATCCCAGAGACCTGTTCTGCCATCATACAGGTCCTGCAGAAGGAGTATATTAAGGTAAGATTTTTATCCTTTAATATCACATTTTATTGTATATAATGTTTGCTAATAGGGATGAGCTTCGCGTTCGAGTCGAACCCATGTTCGACTCGAACATCGTCTGTTCGCCCGTTCACCGAATAGCGAAAGATATGGGCCGTTCGCGCCAAATTCGTGTGGCGCGTCATGGCCCATACTTCACTGCGGCATCGCAGTGCATTGCTGGCTGATGATTGGCCAAGCATGCACTATGACCCGCATGCTTGGCCAATCACAGCGCCGTCTGAACAGAGAGTCGTAATTGGCCAAAGCCAAGGAGGCTTTGGCCAATTATGGCTCAGGGGATTTAGCACACGCCCCACACTATATAAGGCCGCCTGCACGGCGGCCCTGTGTAGTGTGTGTTCCGGCGTTCATAGATAGAGAGAGAGAGAGACAGACAGTGTCATTTGATTTGAGTTAGATAGATTAGGCAGAACAGTCAGTCATTTAGCTGCACTTACAGTGTATTGTGTATATATATATGCATCCCAGGTGTTGCATATATATATATATATATATACACTGTATTCAGTTTAGCTAGATCCGTTCCTGTTATCTTCTTACTGACAGGCAGGCTTGTCTTGTTACAGTATTTACAGCTACCTGAAGAAAATTGCTGGTGTTCTTTTGATCCTATTAGTACCACAGTCAGGCAGCTAGACTATTTACAGTTAGTGTGGTGCGTCCACCTCACAGTGTTCAGCTAAAACTACAAGTTAGTGGGGTGCGTCCTGCTCACAGTGTTCAGCTAAACCTACAAGTTAGTGGGGTGCATCCTGCTCACAGTGTTCAGCTAAACTTACAAGTTAGTGTGGTGCGTCCACCTCACAGTGTTCAGCTAAACCTACAAGTTAGTGCGGTGCGTCCTGCTCACAGTGTTCAGCTAAAACTACAAGTTAGTGTGGTGCTTCCACCTCACAGTGTTCAGCTAAACCTAGAATTTAGTGCGGTGCGTCCTGCTCACAGTGTTCAGCTAAAACTACAAGTTAGTGCTGTGCGTCCTCCTCACAGTGTTCAGCTAAACCTACAAGTTAGCGTAGTGAGACCTCTGCACAGTGTTCATCTAAAGCTACAAGTTAGTGCAGTGCGTCCTGCTCACAGTGTTCAGCTAGATCCGTTCCTGTTATCTTCTTACTGACAGGCAGGCTTGTCTTGTTACAGTATTTACAGCTACCTGAAGAAAATTGCTGGTGTTCTTTTGATCCTATTAGTACCACAGTCAGGCAGCTAGACTATTTACAGTTAGTGCAGTGTGTCCTGCTCACAGTGTTCAGCTAAAACTACAAGTTAGTGGGGTACGTCCACCTCACAGTGTTCAGCTAAACCTAGAAGTTAGTGCGGTGCGTCCTGCTCACAGTGTTCAGCTAAAACTACAAGTTAGTGCTGTGCGTCCTGCTCACAGTGTTCAGCTAAACCTACAAGTTAGTGTAGAGACCTCTGCACAGTGTTCATCTAAAGCTACAAGTTAGTGCAGTGCATCCTGCTCACAGTGTTCAGCTAGATCCGTTCCTGTTATCTTCTTAATGACAGGCAGGCTTGTCTTGTTACAGTATTTACAGCTACCTGAAGAAAATTGCTGGTGTTCTTTTGATCCTATTAGTACCACAGTCAGGCAGCTAGACTATTTACAGTTAGTGCAGTGCGTCCTGCTCACAGTGTTCAGCTAAAACTACAAGTTAGTGGGGTACGTCCACCTCACAGTGTTCAGCTAAACCTACAAGTTAGTGCGGTGCGTCCTGCTCACAGTGGTCAGCTAAAACTACAAGTTAGTGCGGTGCTTCCACCTCACAGTGTTCAGCTAAACCTAGAAGTTAGTGCGGTGCGTCCTGCTCACAGTGTTCAGCTAAAACTACAGATTAGTGCTGTGCGTCCTCCTCACAGTGTTCAGCTAAACCTACAAGTTAGTGTAGTGAGACCTCTGCACAGTTTTTATCTAAAGCTACAAGTTAGTGCAGTGCGTCCTGCTCACAGTGTTCAGCTAGATCCGTTCCTGTTATCTTCTTACTGACAGGCAGGCTTGTCTTGTTACAGTATTTACAGCTACCTGAAGAAAATTGCTGGTGTTCTTTTGATCCTATTAGTACCACAGTCAGGCAGCTAGACTATTTATAGTTAGTGCAGTGCGTCCTGCTCACAGTGTTCAGCTAAAACTACAAGTTAGTGGGGTGCGTCCTGCTCACAGTGTTCAGCTAAACCTACAAGTTAGTGGGGTGCGTCCTGCTCACAGTGTTCAGCTAAACCTACAAGTTAGTGCGGTGCGTCCTGCTCACAGTGTTCAGCTAAAACTACAAGTTAGTGCGGTGCGTCCACCTCACAGTGTTCAGCTAAACCTAGAAGTTAGTGCGGTGCGTCCTGCTCACAGTGTTCAGCTAAAACTACAAGTTAGTGCTGTGCGTCCTCCTCACAGTGTTCAGCTAAACCTACAAGTTAGCGTAGTGAGACCTCTGCACAGTGTTCATCTAAAGCTACAAGTTAGTGCAGTGCGTCCTGCTCACAGTGTTCAGCTAGATCCATTCCTGTTATCTTCTTACTGACAGGCAGGCTTGTCTTGTTACAGTATTTACAGCTACCTGAAGAAAATTGCTGGTGTTCTTTTGATCCTATTAGTACCACAGTCAGGCAGCTAGACTATTTACAGTTAGTGCAGTGTGTCCTGCTCACAGTGTTCAGCTAAAACTACAAGTTAGTGGGGTACGTCCACCTCACAGTGTTCAGCTAAACCTAGAAGTTAGTGCGGTGCATCCTGCTCACAGTGTTCAGCTAAAACTACAAGTTAGTGCTGTGCGTCCTGCTCACAGTGTTCAGCTAAACCTACAAGTTAGTGTAGAGACCTCTGCACAGTATTCATCTAAAGCTACAAGTTAGTGCAGTGCGTCCTGCTCACAGTGTTCAGCTAGATCCGTTCCTGTTATCTTCTTACTGACAGGCAGGCTTGTCTTGTTACAGTATTTACAGCTACCTGAAGAAAATTGCTGGTGTTCTTTTGATCCTATTAGTACCACAGTCAGGCAGCTAGACTATTTACAGTTAGTGCAGTGTGTCCTGCTCACAGTGTTCAGCTAAAACTACAAGTTAGTGGGGTACGTCCACCTCACAGTGTTCAGCTAAACCTACAAGTTAGTGGGGTGCGTCCTGCTCACAGTGCTCAGCTAAACCTACAAGTTAGTGTGGTGCATCCACCTCACAGTGTTCAGCTAAACCTACAAGTTAGTGCGGTGCGTCCTGCTCACAGTGGTCAGCTAAAACTACAAGTTAGTGGGGTACGTCCACCTCACAGTGTTCAGCTAAACCTAGAAGTTAGTGCGGTGCATCCTGCTCACAGTGTTCAGCTAAAACTACAAGTTAGTGCTGTGCGTCCTACTCACAGTGTTCAGCTAAACCTACAAGTTAGTGTAGAGACCTCTGCACAGTATTCATCTAAAGCTACAAGTTAGTGCAGTGCGTCCTGCTCACAGTGTTCAGCTAGATCCGTTCCTGTTATCTTCTTACTGACAGGCAGGCTTGTCTTGTTACAGTATTTACAGCTACCTGAAGAAAATTGCTGGTGTTCTTTTGATCCTATTAGTACCACAGTCAGGCAGCTAGACTATTTACAGTTAGTGCAGTGTGTCCTGCTCACAGTGTTCAGCTAAAACTACAAGTTAGTGGGGTACGTCCACCTCACAGTGTTCAGCTAAACCTACAAGTTAGTGGGGTGCGTCCTGCTCACAGTGCTCAGCTAAACCTACAAGTTAGTGTGGTGCATTCACCTCACAGTGTTCAGCTAAACCTACAAGTTAGTGCGGTGCGTCCTGCTCACAGTGGTCAGCTAAAACTACAAGTTAGTGCGGGGCTTCCACCTCACAGTGTTCAGCTAAACCTAGAAGTTAGTGCGGTGCGTCCTGCTCACAGTGTACAGCTAAAACTACAAGTTAGTGCTGTGCGTCCACCTCACAGTGTTCAGCTAAAACTACAAGTTAGTGTGGTGCATCCACCTCACAGTGTTCAGCTAAAACTACAAGTTAGTGCGGTGCGTCCACCTCACAGTGTTCAGCTAAACCTACAAGTTAGTGCGGTGCGTCCTGCTCACAGTGTTCAGCTAAAACTACAAGTTAGTGTGGTGCATCCTCCTCACAGTGTCCAGCTAAACCTACAAGTTATTTTTTTGCAAGCTCTGCACAGTGTTCAGCTAAAGCTACCTGTAGAAGGTTGGTGGTGTTTTCCTGATCCTATCACTACCGCAGGCAGCTAAAAAAGCTACAAGTTAGTTTTTTGCGAGCTCTGCACAGTGTTCAGCTAAAGCTACCTGTAGAAGGTTGGTGGTGTTCTCATACTACAGGCAGGCAGTTGATTTTGCTAGCTGCAGTATCAGTACATATATATATATATATATATATATATATATATATATATATATATATCCCAGCTTATTGCAGCTACAGGCCATTAGTATGTCTGGAAGGCCAAGAAGGAGAGGCAGACAGTCACAAGCCAATAAGAGAGGGCAAGCAGGCTCTGTGTCTAGTGCTGGTCGTGGAGACGGCGCATCCTCATCAGCATGTGGCCGTGGGACACGCTTGGCCTTTTTTTCGGCAGCTGGCCGTGTTGAGCCGCAACATGCGGAAGACTTGGTCGAGTGTATTACCAAGCCGTCCTCATCCTCCTCATCCTCTCTCACCCATGCCCAGGGTACTTTGTCTGGCAAAGCAGCGGCCTCTTCCCTTGGCTCAATGTCATCAGAGACTCCTTCCCTAGCCCCACCATGTCCTCCTGAGGAGTCCCTCGAACTGTTTGACCACAGTGTTGGGTACATGCTCCAGGAGGATGCCCAGCGTTTGGAAGGCTCTGATAATGATACCGAGCTTGATGAAGGCAGTAACGTGAGCACGGACAGAAGGGGTGACCAAGAAGGACAGCAATCTGGCAGTCATGCTCCCCCTGCTGCAGCATACTGCCAGGTTTGCTCCAGTGATAAGGAGGGAGGGGATGATGAGGTCACTGACTCAACATGGGTGTCTGATAGGAGAGAGGAGGAGGAGGAGGCGGCACATCACCAACGAGGCAGGATGCCCTCCAGGGGCCAGCCTAAGGGCAGCACCTTGAATGCATCACACCCCAAAGCTCCACATGTGCAGGGCGCTGCAGTCTCTGCGCGTTATTCAAAAAGTTCTTTGGTGTGGGCCTTTTTTGAGATGAGTGCATCAGATCGCACCGCTGCTATTTGCAACATATGTCTCAAGCGTATCTCGCATGGCCAAAACATCTCCCGCTTGGGTACCACATGCTTGACCAGGCATATGTTGACCTGCCATGCAGTTCGTTGGCAAGCGTATCTAAAAGACCTACACCAAAGAACAAAGAGGACCTCTCCTTCCTTCTCATCAGCTGAGATCTCCAACCCCACTACACCTTCAGTCCTCTCTGAGACCTGCACTGAGAGGAATGAAGGTGTAGAATTAGGTGTGTCACAGCCAAGTACTTGTGGGCAATCTGCTTTTGGTACACCGACGTCAGATTGTACCAGGCAAATTTCCCTGCCCCAGCTGCTGCACTGCCGAAAGAAGTTTGCTCCCAGCCATTCACATGCCCAGCGGTTGAATGCTAGCTTGGCAAAATTGCTAGCACTTCAACTGCTGCCTTTTCAGTTGGTAGACTCTGCCCCCTTATGTGAGTTTGTGGAATATGCGGTTCCTCAGTGGCAGGTACCCAAACGCCACTTTTTCTCACGGAAGGTGATTCCGGCTCTCTACTGGCATGTGGAAGGCAATGTCCATGCCTCGCTGGACAGGGTGGTCAGCGGTAAGGTGCATATTACCGCTGACTCATGGTCCAGCAGGCATGGACAGGGACGTTACCTAAGTTTCACGGCGCATTGGGTGACTCTGCTGGCAGCTGGGAAGGATGCAGGACAAGGTGCAGTAGTGTTGGAGGTTGTTCCGCCACCACGCCTCCAAAATGCTAATGATTGTGACACACCTCTCCCCTCCACCCCCTCCTCTTCTTCTTCCTCCATGGCCTCTTCCTGTGCTTTGTCCTCGGAACCAGCGGTGCTCCATAGCCATTCAAGGGGCTACGCAAGTACGCAGGCCAAAAGATGCCATGCGGTGCTTGAGCTGGTGTGCTTGGGGGACAGGAGCCACACTGGGGCAGAGGTTCTGTCAGCTCTGCAGGGGCAGGTTCAGAGGTGGTTGATGCCACGCCAACTTAAGGCAGGAATGGTGGTTTGTGACAATGGCACCAACCTCCTCTCTGCCCTCCGACAGGGACAAATGACCCATGTGCCCTGTTTGGCTCACGTCCTTAACTTGGTGGTGCAGCGGTTCTTGGGCAGGTACCCGCGCTTACAGGATGTCCTGAGGAAGGCCAAGAAAGTCTGTGTGCATTTCCGCCGGTCATATAATGCCAGTGCTCGGCTGACAGAACTCCAAAAGGAGTTTAACCTGCCCAAGAACTGCCTAATCTGTGACATGCCCATCAGGTGGAACTCAACGTTGGCCATGCTGCAGCGGCTGCACATGCAGCAGAGGGCCATCAATGAGTACCTGTGCGACTATGGCACCAGGACAGGGTCAGGGGAGCTTGTTTTTTTTTTCCCCAAGCCAGTGGGCCATGATCAGGGATGCATGCACTGTCCTGTCACCATTTGAGGAGGCCACGAGGATGGTGAGCAGTGACAGTGCATGCATCAGTGACACTGTCCCCCTTGTCCACCTGTTGGAGCACACGCTGTGTGGAATAATGGACAGGGCACTTGAGGCAGAACAGAGGCAGGAAGAGGAGGACTTCCTTAGCTCTCAAGGCCCCCTTTATCCAGACAGTGTTCCTGCATGCCCACATGATCACACATGAAGAGGAGGAGGAGGAGGAGGAGGAAGATTGTGTCAGTATGGAGGTGGAGCCTGGCACTCAGCATCAGCAGCAGTCTTTAAGGGATCAGTCCCAAGAAACACATGGACTTGTATGTGGCTGGGAGGAGGTGGCTGCGGACCATGTCGTCCTTAGTGACCCAGAGGACTCCGGACCAAATGCCTCAGCAAACCTATGCTGCATGGCCTCCCTGATCCTGCAAAGCCTGCGTAAGGATCCTCGTATCCTGGTATCAAGGAGAAGGACCAATACTGGCTGGCAACCCTCCTTGATCCACGTTACAAGGGTAAGGTTGCGGACCTTATCTTGCCATCGCAGAGGGAGCAGAGGATGAAACATCTTCGGGAGGCCTTGCAGAAAGGTCTGTGCAACGCGTTTCCAGAGACTGGGAGGTTACAAACTCCTGTTTCTGGACAACGTGTTGCTGAGGCTTCGGTCAGTAAAAGAAGGAGCGGTGGAGAAGGTGGCCGTCTGACCGATGCGTTCAGACAATTTTTTGGTCCGCAGCCCCAAGGTATGATCGGTTCCAGCAACCATCGCCAGCGTCTGTTTTACATGGTGCAGGAATACCTAGGGGCAAGATCTGACTTGGACACCTTTCCCCCCGAAAATCCTCTGGGTTACTGGGTCTTGAGGATGGATCACTGGCCAGAGCTTGCACAGTATACAATTGAGCTACTGGCCTGTCCTGCATCCAGCGTTCTTTCGGAAAGCACATTCAGTGCTGCTGGAGGCTTTGTAACCGATCACAGGGTGCGTCTGTCCACCGACTCGGTCGATCGACTGACCTTCATAAAAATGAATCAGTCTTGGATCACCACCAGCTACCAAGCACCTGATACTGATGTAACCGAATAATTTTTTTTGAAATCTCAGATCCCTTCAAAGACTGCCTATGCTGATGCTGAGTGACTATCCCTGAGTAATTATCCTCTTCCTCCTCAATCATCACGCTGATAGCTTGTAAGAACATTTTTGGTTCTGGGCGCCACCACCAGTGCCTAAGGCCCAATTTTTCAGCCCCTGTTTAACAGGGGCGTGTAATGACAATTTTTGATGCAATACTTTGCAGCAGGGCTCGTTTCTGCGTTACAACTAGAGTATCTGTGAGGGGTTGCAGTGTTGTGGCACCAGCACCAGTGCCTAAGGCCCAATTTTTCAGCCCCTGTTTAACAGGGACATGTAATTACAATTTTTGATGCAATACTTTGCAGCAGGGCTCATTTCTGCATTCCAACTAGAGTATCTGTGAGAGGTTGCAGTGTTGTGGCACAAGCACCAGTGCCTAAGGCCCAATTTTTCAGCCCCTGTTTAACAGGGGCGTGTTATTACAATTTTTGATGCAATACTTTGCATCAGGGCTCGTTTCTGCGTTCCAACTAGAGTATCTGTGAGGGGTTGCAGTGTTGTGGCACCAGCACCAGTGCCTAAGGCCTAATTTTTCAGCCCCTGTTCAACAGGGGCATGTAATTACAATTCTTGATCTAATATTTCACAGCAGGGCCCATTTCTGCACCCACCAAGAGCGAGTGAGGACTTACAGTGTTGTGGCACCACCACCACCAAAGGCCCAATTTTTCTGCCCTTGTTCAACAGGGGCATGTGATTACAATTCTTGATCTAATATTTCACAGCAGGGCCCATTTCTGCACCCACCAAGAGCGAGTGAGGACTTACAGTGTTGTGGCACCAGCACCACCACCACCAAAGGCCCAATTTTTCTGCCCTTGTTCAACAGGGGCATGTAATTACAATTCTTGATCTAATATTTCACAGCAGGGCTCTATGAGGGCTTACAGTGTTGTGGCCACAACAACACCTAAGGCCCAAATTTCTGCTGAGTATATAGGGCAGGCCCCTACTTTCAAACATCTAACTTACAAACGACTCCTACTTGCAAACGGAAGGAGACAACAGGAAGTGAGATGAAATCTACCCCTAGGAAGGGAAATTCTCTCCTGTAAGAGTTAATATGGGAAAAACATTTCTCCTTTCCACTGATGCTTTCCAATCCTTGTTCCACAAAAAACCCCAAATTTTCAAAAAACATTTGTCATTGGGACAAAAAGTGAGGTGAAATCTTCTGAAGAGGAGGAAAGACAGCAAAACAAATGTCACAGGGGTGATAACCCTTCCCTATGTTTTCCAAAAAGCTTAAAAAAGATTTTTTGGCTGGAGCTAAACACGTTAAAAATGTACCCGTTAAAAATTACAAACAGATTCTACTTAACAACAAACCTACAGTCCCTGTCTTGTTTGCACCGCCTGTATACTGCTGTTCAGAGTATATAGGGCCTGTTGGCCCCACACCTTTCCTTATTTTAATTTGGGTGCGGGGTTCCCCTTAATATCCATACAAGACCCAAAGGGCCTGGTAATGGTCTGGGGGGTACCCATGCCGTTTGTCTCACTGATTTTCATCCATATTGCCAGGACCCGACATTACATTAAACCCGCAAGCAGTTTTAAATGAGATTTTTTCCTTTAAAAATGACATTTTGTGCAGGGACTGTTCTAAACACGGGAAACACATGCCACTTTACAGGCATACTATAGACACACCCCAGGTACGATATTTAACCACTTGACGACCGCCTCACGCCGATTTACGTCGGCAAGGTGGCACGGACAGGCAAAATCACGTACATATACGTGATCTGCCTTCCGCGGGTGGGGGGTCCGATCGGACCCCCCCTGGTGCCCGAGGCGGTCGTCTTTTGTCCAGCGGCAATCAGAGGTGAGGGGAAGGCCATCCGTTCGTGGCCCCCCCCTCGCGATCGCCGCCGGCCAATCAGATCACTTCCTTTGCTGCTGTATGCTAAACAGCAGCAAAGGAAATGATGTCATCTCTCCTCGGCTCGGTATTCCGTTGCAGCGCCGAGGAGAGAAGACTTCACTGTGAGTGCACCAACACTACACAACACAGTAGAACATGCCAGGCACACAAAACACCCCGATCCCCCCCCGATCGCCCCCCGATCCCCCCCAATCACCCCCCCCTCCCTGTCACAAACTGACACCAGCAGTTTTTTTTTTTTTCTGATTACTGCATTGGTGTCAGTTTGTGACAGTTACAGTGTTGGGACAGTGAATATTAGCCCCCTTTAGGTCTAGGATACCCCCCTAACCCCCCCTAATAAAGTTTTAACCCCTTGATCACCCCCCGTCACCAGTGTTGCTAAGCGATCATTTTTCTGATCGCTGTATTAGTGTCGCTGGTGACGCTAGTTAGGGACCTAAATATTTAGGTTCGCCGTCAGCGCTTTATAGCGACAGGGACCCCCATATACTACCTAATAAATGTTTTAACCCCTTGATTGCCCCCTAGTTAACCCTTTCACCACTGATCACCGTATAAGTGTTACGGGTGACGCTGGTTAGTTTGTTTATTTTTTTTAGTGTCAGGGCACCCGCCGTTTATTACCGAATAAAGGTTTAGCCCCCTGATCGCCCGGCGGTGATATGCGTCGCCCCAGGCAGCGTCAGATTAGCGCCAGTACCGCTAACACCCACGCACGCAGCATACGCCTCCCTTAGTGGTATAGTATCTGATCGGATCAATATCTGATCCGAACAGATCTATACTAGCATCCCCAGCAGTTTAGGGTTCCCAAAAACACAGTGTTAGCGGGATCAGCCCAGATACCTGCTAGCACCTGCGTTTTGCCCCTCCGCCCGGCCCACCCAAGTGCAGTATCGATCGATCACTGTCACTTACAAAACACTAAACGCATAACTGCAGCGTTCGCAGAGTCAGGCCTGATCCCTGCGATCGCTAACATTTTTTTGGTAGCATTTTGGTGAACTGGCAAGCACCATCCCCAGGCAGCGTCAGGTTAGCGCCAGTAGCGCTAACACCCACGCACGCACCGTACAGCTCCCTTAGTGGTATAGTATCTGATCGGATCAATATCTGATCCAATCAGATCTATACTAGCGTCCCCAGCAGTTTAGGGTTCCCAAAAACGCAGTGTTAGCGGGATCAGCCCAGATACCTGGTAGCACCTGCGTTTTGCCCCTCCGCCCGGCCCAGCCCAGCCCAGCCAAGTGCAGTATTGATCGATCACTGACACTTACAAAACACTAAATGCATAACTGCAGCGTTCGCAGAGTCAGGCCTGATCCCTGCGATCGCTAACAGTTTTTTTGGTAGTATTTTGGTGAACTGGCAAGCACCAGCCCCAAGCAGCGTCAGATTAGCGCCAGTACCGCTAACACCCACGCACGCACCGTACACCTCCCTTAGTGGTATAGTATCTGAACGGATCAATATCTGATCCGATCAGATCTATACTAGCGTCCCCAGCAGTTTAGGGTTCCCAAAAACACAGTGTTAGTGGGATCAGCCCAGATACCTGCTAGCACCTGCATTTTGCCCCTCCGCCCGGCCCAGCCCACCCAAGTGCAGTATCGATCGATCACTGTCACTTACAAAACACTAAACGCATAACTGCAGTGTTCGCAGAGTCAGGCCTGATCCCTGCGATCGCTAACAGTTTTTTTGGTAGCTTTTTATTGAACTGGCAAGCGCCAGCGGCCTAGTACACCCCGGTCGTAGTCAAACCAGCACTGCAGTAACACTTGGTGACATGGCGAGTCCCATAAGTGCAGTTCAAGCTGGTGAGGTGGCAAGCACAAGTAGTGTCCCGCTGCCACCAAAAAGACAAACACAGGCCCGTCGTGCCCATAGTGCCCTTCCTGCTGCATTTGCCAATCCTAATTGGGAACCCACCACTTCTGCAGCACCCGTACTCCCCCCATTCACATCCCCAACCAAATGCAGTCGGCTGCATGAGAGGCATTTTCTTTATGTCCTCCCGAGTACCCATACCCAACGAACCCCCAAAAAAGATGTCGTGTCTGCAGCAAGCGCGGATATAGGCGTGACACCTGCTATTATTGTCCCTCCTGTCCTGACAATCCTGGTCTTTGCATTGGTGAATGTTTTGAACGCTACCATTCATTATTTAAGTATTAGCGTAGGGTACAGCATTGCACAGACTAGGCACACTTTCACAGGGTCTCCCAAGATGCCATCGCATTTTGAGAGACCCGAACCTGGAACCGGTTACCGTTATAAAAGTTAGTTACAAAAAAAGTGTAAAAAAAAAAAATATATATATATATAAAATAAAAAAAAATAGTTGGCGTTTTATTGTTCTCTCTCTCTCTCTCTATTCTCTCTCTCTATTGTTCTGCTCTTTTTTTACTGTATTCTATTTTGCAATGTTTTATTGTTATTATGTTTTATCATGTTTGCTTTTCAGGTATGCAATTTTTTATACTTTACCGTTTACTGTGCTTTATTGTTAACCATTTTTTTGTCTTCAGGTACGCCATTCACGACTTTGAATGGTTATACCAGAATGATGCCTGCAGGTTTAGGTATCATCTTGGTATCATTCTTTTCAGCCAGCGGTCAGCTTTCATGTAAAAGCAATCCTAGCGGCTAATTAGCCACTAGACTGCTTTTACAAGCCGTGGGAGGGAATGCCCCTCCCCCCACCGTCTTCCGTGTTTTTCTCTGGCTCTCCTGTCTCAACAGGGAACCTGAGAATGCAGCCGGTGATTCAGCCAGCTGACCATAGAGCTGATCAGAGACCAGAGTGGCTCCAAACATCTCTATGGCCTAAGAAACCGGAAGCTACGAGCATTTTATGACTTAGATTTCGCCAGATGTAAATAGCGCCATTGGGAAATTGGGGAAGCATTTTATCACACCGATCTTGGTGTCATCAGATGCTTTGAGGGCAGAGGAGAGATCTAGGGTCTAATAGACCCCAATTTTTTCAAAAAAGAGTACCTGTCACTACCTATTGCTATCATAGGGGATATTTACATTCCCCGAGATAACAATAAAAATGATTAAAAAAAAAAAAATGAAAGGAACAGTTTAAAAATAAGATAAAAAAGCAAAAAAATAATAAAGAAAAAAAAAAAAAAAAAAAGCACCCCTGTCGCCCCCTGCTCTCGCGCTAAGGCGAACGCAAGCGGCGGTCTGTCGTCAAACGTAAACAGCAATTGCACCATGCATGTGAGGTATCGCCGCGAAGGTCAGATCGAGGGCAGTAATTTTTGCAGTAGACCTCCTCTGTAAATCTAAAGTGGTAACCTGTAAAGGCTTTTAAAGGCTTTTAAAAATGTATTTATTTTGTTGCCACTGCACGTTTGTGCGCAATTTTAAAGCATGTCATGTTTGGTATCCATGTACTCGGCCTAAGATCATCTTTTTTATTTCATCAAACATTTGGGCAATATAGTGTGTTTTAGTGCATTAAAATTTAAAAAAGTGTGTTTTTTCCCCAAAAAATGCGTTTGAAAAATCGCTGCGCAAATACTGTGTGAAAATAAAAATGAAACACCCACCATTTTAATCTGTAGGGCATTTGCTTTAAAAAATATATAATGTTTGGGGGTTCAAAGTAATTTTTTTGCAAAAAAAAATAACTTTTTCATGTAAACAAAAAGTGTCAGAAAGGGCTTTGTCTTCAAGTGGTTAGAAGAGTTGGTGATGTGTGACATAAGCTTCTAAATGTTGTGCATAAAATGCCAGGACAGTTCAAAACCCCCCCAAATGACCCCATTTTGGAAAGTAGACACCCCAAGCTATTTGCTGAGAGGCATGTCGAGTCCATGGAATATTTTATATTGCGACACAAGTTGCGGGAAAGAGACAAATTTTTTTTTTTTTTTTTGCACAAAGTTGTCACTAAATGATATATTGCTCAAACATGCCATGGGAATATGTGAAATTACACCCCAAAATACATTCTGCTGCTTCTCCTGAGTATGGGGATACCACATGTGTGAGACTTTTTGGTAGCCTAGCCGCGTACGGGACCCCGAAAACCAAGCACCGCCTTCAGGCTTTCTAAGGGCGTGAATTTTTGATTTCACTCTTCACTGCCTATCACAGTTTCGGAGGCCATGGAAAGCCCAGGTGGCACAAAACCCCCCCAAATGACCCCATTTTGGAAAGTAGACACCCCAAGCTATTTGCTGAGAGGTATAGTGAGTATTTTGCAGACTTCACTTTTTGTCACAAAGTTTTGAAAATTGAAAAAAGAAAAAAAAAAAAAGTTTTTTCTTGTCTTTCTTCATTTTCAAAAACAAATGAGAGCTGCAAAATACTCACCATGCCTCTCAGCAAATAGCTTGGGGTGTCTACTTTCCAAAATGGGGTCATTTGGGGGGGTTTTGTGCCACCTGGGCATTCCATGGCCTCCGAAACTGTGATAGGCAGTGAAGAGTGAAATCAAAAATTTTCACCCTTAGAAATCCTGAAGGCGGTGCTTGGTTTTCGGGGCCCTGTACGCGGCTAGGCTCCCAAAAAGTCCCACACATGTGGTATCCCCATACTCAGGAGAAGCAGCTAAATGTATTTTGGGGTGCAATTCCACATATGCCCATGGCCTGTGTGAGCAATATATCATTTAGTGACAATTTTGTGCAAAAAAAAAAAAAAAAAAGTGTCACTTTCCCGCAACTTGTGTCAAAATATAAAATATTCCATGGACTCAATATGCCTCTCAGCAAATAGCTTGGGGTGTCTACTTTCCAAAATGGGGTCATTTGGGGGGGTTTTGTGCCACCTGGGCATTCCATGGCCTCCGAAACTGTGATAGGCAGTGAAGAGTGAAATCAAAAATTTTCACCCTTAGAAATCCTGAAGGCGGTGCTTGGTTTTCGGGGCCCCGTACGCGGCTAGGCTCCCAAAAAGTCCCACACATGTGGTATCCCCATACTCAGGAGAAGCAGCTAAATGTATTTTGGGGTGCAATTCCACATATGCCCATGGCCTGTGTGAGCAATATATCATTTAGTGACAACTTTGTGCAAAAAAAAAAAAAAAAAGTGTCACTTTCCCGCAACTTGTGTCAAAATATAAAATATTCCATGGACTCAATATGCCTCTCAGCAAATAGCTTGGGGTGTCTACTTTCCAAAATGGGGTCATTTGGGGGGGTTTTGTGCCACCTGGGCATTCCATGGCCTCCGAAACTGTGATAGGCAGTGAAGAGTGAAATCAAAAATTTACACCCTCAGAAATCCTGAAGGCGGTGCTTGGTTTTCGGGGCCCCGTACGCGGCTAAGCTCCCAAAAAGTCCCACACATGTGGTATCCCCATACTCAGGAGAAGCAGCTGAATGTATTTTGGGGTGCAATTCCACATAGGCCCATGGCCTGTGTGAGCAATATATCATTTAGTGACAACTTTTTGTAAATATATATTTTTTTTTTTTTTGTCATTATTCAATCACTTGGGACAAAAAAAAAAAATATTCAATGGGTTCAACATGCCTCTCAGCAATTTTCTTGGGGTGTCTACTTTCCAAAATGGGGTCATTTGGGGGGGTTTTGTACTGCCCTGCCATTTTAGCACCTCAAGAAATGACATAGGCAGTCATAAACTAAAAGCTGTGTAAATTACAGAAAATGTACCCTAGTTTGTAGACGCTATAACTTTTGCGCAAACCAATAAATATATGCTTATTGACATTTTTTTTACCAAAGACATGTGGCCGAATACATTTTGGCCTAAATGTATGACTAAAATTTAGTTTATTGGATTTTTTTTATAACAAAAAGTAGAAAATATCATTTTTTTTCAAAATTTTCGGTCTTTTTCCGTTTATAGCGCAAAAAATAAAAACTGCAGAGGTGATCAAATACCATCAAAAGAAAGCTCTATTTGTGGGAAGAAAAGGACGCAAATTTCGTTTGGGTACAGCATTGCATGACCGCGCAATTAGCAGTTAAAGCGACGCAGTGCCAAATTGGAAAAAGACCTCTGGTCCTTAGGCAGCATAATGGTCCGGGGCTCAAGTGGTTAAAGGAATATTTCACTTTTTTTTTTTTTTTTACTTTAAGCATCATTAAAATCACTGCTCCCGAAAAAACGGCCATTTTTAAAAGTTTTTTTTGCATCGATACAAGGACAATACCATGCAAATTAGCCTTTAAAATGAGCACTTCTGATTTCGAACGTTCGAGTCCCATAGACGTCAATGGGGTCCTAAAGTTCGGGCAAATTTTCGGTCCGTTCGCAGGTTCTGGTGCGAACCGAACCAGGAGGTGTTCGGCTCATCCCTATTTGCTAATGTAATGTATTTCTTTCCTCATTCCCTAATTACCATGATTGGAATATGCTGTGAATGTCCCCTTTGTCCTCATGCATGCTGGATTTTTATGTCATTATTTTTTTTGGTCCTTCACACATATTTGCCTTCACTTACCTCCCCAGCATGCTCTCCTGCCCCTATATTCACCTCATGTAGTCACTTAACAATGTATTTTATCAGCTCCATAGTAGTGCTTTACCCCAAACACCCCCTAAAATGTTTTGAAATGTGATTGGTGCTTTAAATTCAGGCAGAGTGCCAGAGACTTTTTTTTTGTAGTGTCCCCCAATCATTTTTATTAACCCTCCATCCCCCCAACTGCTATGTCAGCTGATCCCAATTCTCTATCTATCCTCAATCATCTATCTGCTATCTTGCCAAAACCCATACACACTATACCCATCACTTTTGTGGTCAGATGTATGGATGAATTCCCCAAAGCATGTAGTGCAAAGGCCTGCCTGTATACTTTCAAATGGTAATGTTTAAAGTTTTTGTATACTATTATTATCTTGATAGTTAATAGCAGAATGTCCAAATGTGTTCAAATGTGTACAGTGTGTATTTATATCTTTGTATTATGACACTTTTTACCTGTCCAGTGGGCTGCCAATAGTGTAACTAAGGAGGGGCTGTTCCAAGTAATACCCTGTATTTAGGCATTCATCTCTCAATGAAGTGAAGAGGGTTACCTGTCCAAGATTCCCCCCCCTATAATGTTAGAAATGGCCCATGAGAGGGGGTGGGAGGGGGAATATGATAGGTGTACCTTATACTTTGGTGTTGTAAAATTCCCCTTAATAAATGTTATCTGGATGTTGGCCAAGAATGTTTGTATCTAATCTGCTTTCCATGTTTATGTGCAAAAATACTAAGTTTGTTTTGTTTTCCTCAACAGTTTCCTTCAACGCCATAGGAATGGCAGACTGTGGTTTTCTAACTGCGGAGGGGCAATTGATGGGAAACACGTCCACAATGTCCCAAACCCCAACTCGGGGTCGTACTATTATAATTACAAGGGGTTCAATAGTATTGTGATGTTGGCGGTGGTGTCGGCTAATTACAAGTTCCTGTATGTGGATGTGGGGAAGAATGGCTGGATGTCCGATGGTGGAGTCATCGCCCAGACGGAGTTTTACAGGCGTCTCCAGAATGGCAGCTTGGACTTGCCACCTCCAGAAGACAATGTGGAAGGACTCCCATTCATCTTCATTGCGGATGAAGCCTTTGCGCTGGGGGACCATCTTATGCGGCCATTCCCGATGAGGACTCTCACCCCAGAACAGAGGGTTTTTAATTACCGGCTGGCCAGAGCCAGAAGAGTGGTGGAGAACACATTTGGAATCCTGGCCAGCCGGTTCCGCCTATTTCTGACACCCATCCATATGGCGGAGTATAAACTTAATCATATAATCCTGGTGTGCTGTGTTCTACAT
Source organism: Aquarana catesbeiana (assembly GCF_042186555.1). Taxonomy (NCBI): domain Eukaryota; kingdom Metazoa; phylum Chordata; class Amphibia; order Anura; family Ranidae; genus Aquarana; species Aquarana catesbeiana. Next base: position 157,042,929 of record NC_133328.1, on the reverse strand, counting down.
AACTTTTTACGGCAACATTCTGACAACTATGCTGGCTCAGTTGGGCCTGAGGCCGGAATTCTAAATGAAACAACACTGACGGCGCTTGAAAGTGGCTGTCCTGGCTTGCCCTCCCTGAGTGCCCGTGATGTCCGGTTAAGATACCTTGAGTTCTTTGCGGGTAGGGGGGCCATCAATATGCCAGACAATTTGTGAAGCCTTTATCAAATAAAAACAAAAAAAAACAAAAAAAAACAAAAAATCTTTGGTGACATTTAATGCTTGTGTTTGTTTTAGCTGACCCTGACAGAAATGTGGGTAGTCCTGAAAATGGCGTGATTGTGTAACCTTATACAAAGCACTGTTGGGTGTTATTTACTAAAGGCAAAGACACTTTGCACTACAAGTGCACTTGAAACTGCACTGAAACTGCACTTGTAGTGCAAAGAGGATTTGCCCTTAGGAAATAAGCCCCATTTTCACAGAAACCAGCAATTACATCACCACAAAAGTGTTGTAGCGTTGAGACAATAATCCACACATTCTTGATTAACAATCTTTTTAATACCTGCACAATCACATGTGCATTTAGAAAAGGTTTTTAAAACAAACCAACATGTTTGTTGTATAACATTTTTTGGGGTGGCATTATCAAAAATAGAAATGTTCCTTTAAGATAAAACAGGCATGTGTAAAACCAACAAGAAACACACAAATCTTGAACTTAGAAAGTTCACATTTGGTAGAACTTGAAGGCAATATCAGACATGAGTATTTAGGAACTGTGTTTGATATTGCGTTCAGATGGGGTGAAGTCACCCCAGGAAAAGCCAAATTTGCAAGATGCACACCAATTTATGAATGTTAACATGTGCTAGCTGCCATCACGGGGGATCAAGGGACGTGTTTTGGAGGTGCAACCCCTTCCTCACAGCTACTTTATTATTGAGGAAGGGGTTGCACCCCCAAAACGTGTCCATTGATCTCCCGTGATGGCAGATAGCACATGTTGACACACTGTGTGCATCCTCCAAATTTGGCTTTTCTAAAAATCGGTAAAACATTTTTAAGATTGTAGCACACAAAAAAAGGGATTTAGAGGGGTTTTAAACTCGCCACAAAACATCAATGAAGTTTTTATTTTTTTGAATAACATCATTGATGTTTTTCTTGAGGTTTTCCAATTCAAAATTACACCCCATGATCTCCCCGATCAGGATCTGGGCACTTTCTGATGTGAAAGGATCTGGATCCACAACATCACGATCACCTAAAAAGAGAGAAACCAAACAAAAACAGGTATCAAAAATATGTCGGCATCCATCTCTTACCTGAGCCTGTGGTCGCAGACACTCACCTGTTGTGGTGACAATTTCCACCACATCTTCTTCCTCCTCCTGCTCTGCTTGGGTTGGGGTATTTCCCCTTCTTCCCGAGGTGGGGGGTCTCTGTTCTCCTCGGTTGAGGGGTGTCCTCCGAGTCTTTTCTCCCCTATGTAAAACAAAAATGGGATACTTAGCACACAGATATTTGATGGCAGAACTATAAATAGGAAACATTGCTTGGAAGTGGGGTACAATTGTCTATTTTGGCCGAGTTCAAAAATGTAGCATTTTCCGTGTCCTTTGTCAAGCTGCAATACTTTACCTGTTTAGTACAAGCTTCACAGATGGAGACCCCCCTATAGTATACACTGGAGCACCTGTGTGGCCCCCTAATAAAAATGGTGTTCTGGGGTCTCACAATAGTGCTCCAGTGTCCAGATGTGAAAACAGCTGCTCAGCGTCCTCTCCTTACACAGAATCTAGTTTGCATTTCATTCTAGTAACAAAGCCATCTACACAACCAAATTAGTTTCATACAAGCAGGGCGTCAAAAATGTGGTCAAATGCATATGGCCAAAACAATGGTGTTTTATAGGCCGAAAGAAAAATGTTTGATACGAATGAATAATGTGCCCATGAACATGAAATTTGCCATTTTAAAATGTACACTTTTAAAACACATGGAGCAGCACGAACGTAATAAACACAAAAAGAATAGGAACACAGGACAACTACTTACTTTTTTGCAGCACTCTCCAGATCTTTCTGTACTGCTCATGTTCTAGTAATTTGAGGTCCGACCACCGCTATCTGAGCTGATCTTTCGACCGTCGTACCCCGAAATTCCGGTGCAGACTTTTGACCACTTTCACCATGATCTTGGCGTTTCTGACATTGGGGTTGGGGTAAGGTTCATACTTCCCGTCATAGTCGGCCTTCTTCAGGATGTCGACCATCTCCAACATCTCCCCAAAGGACATATTTGAGGCCTTAAATCTTCTTCTGGATCGGGACGTCTCCGGATCCAGGCTTTCCTCCTCCTCCTCCTCGTTGCTGTAATTAGCACGCACCTGCTGTGTCTCCGCCATGTGCTCTCCCCCACTGCGCAGAATGAAAAGGGGCGGGGAATAGACTAGAAAGAACATCAGGGGCGGGCAGAGTTACACACATGCGCAGTGTGTATAAAACGTAACACGCGTGCGTATTACGTACGAACTGTGAGCGGAGGAAGGAGCATCGGAGGCGCCGATCGTGATAACGAAGGTAAGAACCAAACTTGGGCCTATACTGCTTCGAAATTGAATTCTATATTGTAACAAGATTAGGAGAGTTTGGCCTCACCTAAGGGTTTTTCTTGTGTTGTGTCTTGCAGAGAAAATGGATGGCTTCAATGACCACAATTTCCTCCCCCTGTTCATAGACAAGTACAGGGAGCTGCCCTGTCTGTGGCAGGTGAGACATCCCCATTATAATCATAAACAAAAGAGGCAGGCAGCGCTGGAGACACTGCTGGAGTTGGTGACGCCGGTGGCCCCCACAGCAACCATCCCTTATTTAAAAAATTGGTGGCCTGAGGAGCACTTATCTTAGGGAGCGCAAGAAGGTCACAGATTCCCAGAGGTCCGGAGCTGCAGCAGATGACATTTATGTCCCCAGGCTGTGGTACTATGAGAGACTGCGATTTCTGTCAGACCAGACTGAAGTCAGGGAATCACTCTCAACCCTTCCTTCCACTCTTCCTTCCACCCAGCTGAGGCTTCCGATGTCCAACCTGGGCCTTCCAGCCAGGAAGAAGTGGAGGAGCCCAGCTGGAGTCAGGTATTGCATTCTTCTACAGATTTCTGGTCAATAAAGAAATGATCTTTACTAGATGTTATTATTGATCACTAATTGCTGATTGAAAAAAGTGTTTTACATATCAATAGACAGTAGTGGGCACCCAAAATTGGGACAAGAATGAAAAATGCTGGGCTCAGAATGATAGTCTATTATATTTGTTCACATTCAATTTGCAACAGTCAGGAGGTGAAAATTATGTGTGATTGATGACTAAAAAACTAAAACTATGTCCCTTTTTCATACACAGGAAGACCTCAGCCAGGAGGAGGCTGTGAAATGTGGCAGCCAGGAGGAGGTGGGGATTAGTGGCAGCCAGGAGGAGGCGGGGCTAAGTGTCAGCCAGGAGAAGCCTGGGACCAGTCGCAGCCTGACCGAATCGCAGGTTCCTCCCCTCCGTCTTCCATACAAAAGACCCAGGAAGGGGAGTCACGTTCAGGATTCTGCACTCAGGCTCATTCAGGAGGCTTCTGTGTCCCTCAGAGCCTTACCCACTCCTGAAGAGGCCTTTGCCTGCATGGTTTCCACCAAACTGCAGGGCATGCAGGAGGTCAACGCCTCATGTGTGAGAAACTTATTTATAAGGTCCTAACTAAGGGGGTGAGTGGCGAAATCACACGCAAGACCGACGTGATTGAGTTGGAACATCCTCCTCCTCCTCCTGCTGCCACAACTCCACCACCAGAGCCACAGCGTGGAAGGAAGCGTGAAAGGAAGACAAGAGAGTGATGACCCTGGGTTCAGTCTGGTCTGACAAAAGCTGCAGTCTCTTGTATGACCACAGCCTGGGGACACTAATGTCATCTGCTGCTTTCTGGATCTCTGGGACTTCTGGACCAGACTGCACTCCCTTACATATGGACTCCTCAGGCCACCAATTTTGCTTGAAAATAGTTGATGTGTGCCCTGGGGTCCAAGGCTTCACCCCTTTCTGCTGTTTCTCCAGCATTGCCTCCCTCTTTGTTTAGTTGTGAGTCCTTAATAAATTAATTTTTGGGGAAAATTATATTCTCTTATGTGTGTTTTCATCCAAAAAGGACAGTTAGTTGGTGAGGATTCAGGTACATTTCGAAAGTACAATGTGAAATTAACAAGAGACAACAACACCAAACAATCTCCTACAGATTAAATAGAACAACATATCAATGGTGTTGTGGTAACTTGACACACAAAACACACACAAAAATATTCTGGAGTAAAAATTAAAATACAAAAAAACAAAGATCAGCCTTGAAAAAAAGACAAACCAACAAAAAATAATCTGCCTTAAAACCAAAAAAATAAACCAACACAAAAATAATGTTGTCAGATGTGACAAATCAAAATATATTGAGGGAATCCCGATAAATAGTAAAGAAATAAGTTTGTGAGAAGTCTGTGTGAATATGAGCAGCAAAACTACTTCATTCTTCTCACATTATAAAGAAGAAGAGAGTGCGCTGTATTAAACCATTTTTAACATTGCAGCGTGACGAAAGTGCTGTATCCATTTCGAACGCTAATTTTACCCGACCGAGCTCTTCCGTCTCGGAATTTCTTCTGAGCATGCGTGGCACTTTGTGCGTTGGAACAGGCCACACACGGTCGGAATTGACGAGATCGGATTTTGTTGTCGGAAAATTTTATAGTCTGCTCTCAAACTTTGTGTGTCGGAAAATCCGATGGAAAATGTCCGATGGAGCCCACACATGGTCGGAATGTCCGCCAACACACTCCGATCGGACATTTTCCATCTGAATATCCGACCGTGTGTACGGGGCATAAGTCTTACGCCACAGGCGCTCAAGAGCACGGCTATGTTTTCTCAGACTTCTAGTGTCTTCTATTTGCCAAGGTTGTAGGGGTCGGGCCTGATTCTGTGTGTAGTGAGGGGGGCCAGTTTGTCCAGTGAGGCTAGAAGTGAAGCGTTGTAGACAGAAGTGGCTAGGTCAGTGCAGGATAGGGATCAGATTTTTTCATTAGTAATAAATGCATTTAGTGGGATCTTGATCATAGAAAGTGATGAGCGAATTGGCCTGGGTTTGACTCATGGGTTATTTGTCGAACGTATTGTGAAATCTAGCATCACATATTTTGCATGTGTACTTTATCTGCATATTTAGTTTTGCTTAAACACAGCAATAGCACCACAATCTGATTATAACTTGTAAAATAAGGCTTTTGGGTAGTTTTGGCTGTGACACCTGATTTTTTTTTTTTAATCCAGCAATATTAGGCCTGAAATGAAAGAGGGAAATGTAAGAGCATCCTTAATGGGATTCCTTTTGCCTTTTTGGAATAAAGCCTTTCAAGTCCGTATTGTGGCATTGACAGTGTCCAAGTATGAGCATGATGGTTGTAACTAAAGATGGCCCTGTAATTTTTGTATAAGGATAACAGCTGCCTCATCTCTGGAATTTGGTGTTGGGTTTGAGGTGTCTTTGTGTACCCTCGTTTGACATTTTTGAAGAAAAAACATTGTGGTACTGCCAAAAAGAAGATCATATATATATCAACATCATACAATGAAACTGTTTTGCCACTGGTCATTTTGTACAAATTTAAGGGCTTTAGCATTATTTTATTTGAAGAGGAAATATTTCTATAGCTTATAAATCAGTTGTCACTTTTATTCATCTTTCACACACTGAATTATTGCAGGTATAAATACCACTGGAGATTTATTCACTTCTATCTATCTTACCAACAGCTGTGTACGCAATACCCATTGGATCCTAAAAACTTTCTTGTCTATTTACAATTATGCTCAGCACTCACTCGTACCCAGTGGGCTGAACATCCCCTTCTATGGGACATAGTAAAATTTTACTATTGTCCCAACACCCACTCCAAAGGCATCTCCTTCATTTATAGACCCTTGACTGAACTCCCACTTCACCTGAAAACATCAATACAATATTTGGAACAAGTGACTCAACTCTCCTTTACTACATGGTGGTGGTACCTAGCTCTTGCCTTCACTTTAAGAACAACACACTGGGAGTCCATTCACAAGATCTTCCATAATTGGTACTTTACCTAATACAAGTTTGGCAGATACAGTATATACCCTTCTACCTCTCCTGCCTGCTGGAGAAAGTGTGGACATAATGGAGCCCTGTTCCACTTACCAAATGTTGGTTGAACATCACCCTTTTTGTTAACTCCATATCTACCTTTAATTTACTACTATCTTTAATTTACTCCTACTCCTCAGTGGTTATAACTGTTCTAAATGATCATTGCCACTTTGAATACATGTATGCCCACGCTTATTTACAAATGCCTAAATTCTTAACCAGTTGGAATCTCTGGCTTGCTGATCCCAGAAGCCCAGCCTTGATAAGGTAATCCTTCTGTTCTTGGTTACCTACTCCTGTTTTGCTTACTCAGCTAGAGGAGGCCCTATCCATGCCAGATGGGCTGTCACAGGATAGTTGTCTTAGTCATAACTATCATTACTGCAATGTGTGGAATACCTCCTTAATGACACCCTCCAATATCTTGCTTACAATATGCTAATGTACATTTCAGACACACTCATGTTTGTCTTTTGTTTTCTTTTTTTTTTTTACTACCCATTACAGATACTGCTTCTTGCTGTACAACAGTATCCTTGGTTATGTTTGTACTTATAGACAAGTGAAACAAAACTTATTGTAAGAAAAATAAAAAATAAATAAACAATGGCATAGCCACACATATGGTACAGTAGCTATGAAGTATGTAAATGTCTTGACTGGACTGCAATGTAAGAGAGAGAGATGAGACACTTTTTATCATAAAATAAAAATTACCATATTTATCAGTGTATAACAGGCACTTTTTCCCCCTGAAAATAGGGGCAAATCATGGGTGATTGTTATATGCTGATATAGGGCTGCCTCGGAGGGGAAGAAAGGGGCAAGCCGCCAGATTAGACAGAGCCGGATCTCCAGGCGAGCCTGCAGATTGGCACTGATAAGGCTGCATTGATGGGCACTGGAGGGGCTGTAGATGGGCACTGATCAGGCTGCAATGATGGACAATGGCAAGCCTGCAGATGGGCAATGACGAGGCTGCAGATGAGCAATTGTGAGGCTGCAGATGGGCACTGATCAGGCTAAATTAATAGGCAATGGTGAGGCTGCAGATGGGCACTGATAAGGCTGCATTGATGGGCACTGACCCTTATTTTGCTTTAAAGTTCTTTATTTAAAATTTACGTTTTTTCCTGAAACTTCCCTCTTAAATTAATGTGCTTGTTATACGCCAATAAATATGGTAGATTGTATTACACTAGAGACATTAGCCAGAAATATTGTATAGACTCATAACACAATGTGTAGGTATTTTTACCTGAAAAGGGAAAAACAAGGTAGGTTTTATTGTGAAATAAAAAATATAGGGTTTTATTTCAGAGACCAGAAATGTTGTTCAGACCAACATTATGTAAACATTTTTACTAGGGTGCAATTGAAGAACTAAAGACGAGGTAGGTTTTATTGTAAAATTTAGAATGTATTATTTCGAGAACAAAAGCCATAAATATTGTCCAGATACCATGCTCATTATGTTACTCTTTTTACTAGGCCGCAATTTCAGTATCAGAGACCAGGCAGGTTTTGTCAGAAAATAAAAAAACGAAATACTATTTCAGTAAATTATTGTATTGACTCCACAGTTCGTATTGAGACAGTTGGAGTAGACCACATTTGAAAAGGATACAAAGTATGTGGTTCTTCATCCCAAAAGTTCACATTTAAGTGCATGTATGTCACAGGAAAAAGGAAGAAATATTGTATAGATTCCACAGACAGCATTTCAGCAGTTGGAGTAGGATGCATTTTAAAAAATTATATACTGCATGCAACTTTGCATGCAACATATCTGGAATAAAGTGTACATTGTTTATCCAGACAGCAAACTTATGGGCTTGTTAACCTGAGCACCAGAAGCAACTTCCTTCCCCCCCTGCAGTTCGTTGTATGAGCTGTGAATAGTGGTCAGGTGGCAAAGTACCCCTTTCCTATCTAAGTCAGCTCTTTGTAGCCTTTTTTTGTTTGTGTTGGAGTAGTAAGGGACGGTTTACAGTCAGTGGCGTCTCCAGCTTTCATATTTAGGGGGGGCACATGGGGGGACAGGGACAAAAGTAGGGGGGCAACTATAAAATGCAATTATATATATATATATATATATATATATATATATATATATATATATATATATATAAATATATATATATATATATACATATATAGTGGCTTGCGAAAGTATTCGGCCCCCTTGAACTTTTCAACCTTTTGCCACATTTCAGGCTTCAAACATAAAGATATAAAATTTTTATTTTTTGTGAAGAATCACCAACAAGTGGGACACAATTGTGAAGTGGAACGAAATCTTTTGGATTTTTGAAACTTTTTTAACTAATAAAAAAATGAAAAGTGGGGCGTGCAAAATTATTCGGCCCCCTTGCGTTAATACTTTGTAGAGCCACCTTTTGCTGCAATTACAGCTGCAAGTTGCTTGGGGTATGTCTCTATCAGTTTTGCACATCGAGAGACTGAAATTCTTGCCCATTCTTCCTTGCAAAACAGCTCGAGCTCAGTGAGGTTGGATGGAGAGCGTTTGTGAACAGCAGTTTTCAGCTCTTTCCACAGATCCTCGATTGGATTCAGGTCTGGACTTTGACTTGGCCATTCTAACACCTGGATACGTTTATTTGTGAACCATTCCTTTGTAGATTTTGCTGTATGTTTGGGATCATTGTCTTGTTGGAAGATAAATCTCCGTCCCAGTTTCAGGTCTTTTGCAGACTCCAACAGGTTTTCATCCAGAATGGTCCTGTATTTGGCTGCATCCATCTTCCCCTCAATTTTAACCATCTTCCCTGTCCCTGCTGAAGAAAAGCAGGACCAAACCATGATGCTGCCACCACCATGTTTGACAGTGGGGATGGTGTGTTGAGTGTGATGAGCTGTGTTGCTTTTACGCCAAACATATCATTTTGCATTGTGGCCAAAAAGTTCGATTTTGGTTTCATCGGACCAGAGCACCCTTCTTCCACATGTTTGGTGTGTCTCCCAGGTGGCTTGTGGCAAACTTTAGACAAGACTTTTTATGGATATCTTTGAGAAATGGCTTTCTTCTTGCCACTCTTCCATAAAGACCAGATTTGTGCAGTGTATGACTGATTGTTGTCCTATGGACAGACTCTCCCACCTCAGCTGTAGTTCTCTGCAGTTTATCCAGAGTGATCATGGGCCTCTTGGCTGCATCTCTGATCAGTCTTCTCCTTGTCTGAGCTGAAAGTTTAGAGGGACAGCCAGGTCTTGGTAGATTTGCAGTGGTCTGATACTCCTTCCATTTCAAAACAATTGCTTGCACAGTGCTCCTTGGGATGTTTAAAGCTTGGGAAATCTTTTTGTATCCAAATCCGGCTTTAAACTTCTCCACAACAGTATTACGGACCTGCCTGGTGTGTTCCTTGGTCTTCATGATGCTCTCTGCGCTTACCACAGAACCCTGAGACTATCACAGAGCAGGTGCATTTATACAGAGACTTGATTACACACAGGTGGATTCTATTTATCACCATCAGTCATTTAGGACAACATTGGATCATTCAGAGATCCTCGCTGAACTTCTGGAGTGAGTTTGCTGCACTGAAAGTAAAGGGGCAGAATAATTTTGCACGCACCACTTTTCAGTTTTTTAATTGCTAAAAAAGTTTAAAATATCCAATAGATTTCGCTCCACTTCACAATTGTGTCCCACTTGTTGGTGATTCTTCACAGAAAATAAAAATTCTATATCTTTATGTTTGAAGCCTGAAATGTGGCAAAAGGTTGAAAAGTTCAAGGGGGCCGAATACTTTCGCAAGCCACTTGTATATATATATATATATATATATATATATATATATATATATATATATATATATATATATATATATATCCTGGGGCCCTTTACTACGATCCCACAATGGCCCTTTCACATGTTCTGCAGTGAGCTCCCTTCCTACTGTATTGGGGCCCCTCATGGGTGACAGAAAACAATAGATGTATGTCACCAGCATACCAAGAAAATATAAGGGTCCAAAGCAGATGGGAGAACTATCAGGGTTGCAAAGGTTGTCTTGCCACCGGGCCCTGGTGTTCTGCCACTGTGGGGTTCCCCAGCCTCCTCTTGCTGTCCTGCCCCTGCTATTGACAGCACTGGTCTGGCATCTCTTGGAATTTACAGGCTGGTTCTCCTGTCCTAAGGACGGGAGAAATCAGTATGTTTTTTCAGTAACTGAGAGTCCTGGTGGAGTTCTTCCTGCAACTTGCTCTTCTCCCTGCCAATGAGGATGCAGGGGAAGGAGCAGATTGGGCGGCCGTGGTTGTGTGACTGCTCACATTATGCAGTGTCAGCGAGCAGAGAGAGGGGGGAGGAATCACCCGCAGGAGCTGATTGGGGACGCTCTCCCTCTTAGACCATGCCTTTTTGTAAAAAAAAAAATTAATTGGGGGCACATGGTGGGGCACAGCATAATGTTGGGGGGGTCAGGGCCCCGTCTCCCCCCCCTAGTGACGCCATTGTTTACAGTGATTTCAGGTAGAGATAGTTGTGTTAGTACAGTGCTATTACACTACCTACAGAGTTATGCAGTGCTAAATACAATGCTGCATATTACCACTGCTACTTTACATTGAATTACACTGTAGTATGCTATGAAGAGTGGAGAACCCACCTTTCCAGTATTCACTGTGCAGTTCTGTGCTTCCTTACTGTGAATTGAATTGTGGTGAGGACCACCCATTGTATTCACAGTGAATAGGTCCAACAGTCCTTGTTAGATTTAAGCCTGGTACACAAAGTTATTTGTTATAATTTAGGATGGTTTCTCTTGAACCGGCCAATACCAGTTGATGTTTAGCCTTATGTGCTCAGCCTTGTTTTTGTGTCTGGGTCAGCAATGTCTGTTGTTGTTTAGCTGCTGCTGTTCCCCCATTCCTTTTCCTATATTTGAGATAACTGTTTTATTGGTTTATTTTCTTTTTTCACACATTCTTTTCTGAAAAACAAAAAAAAAGAGAGTTGGTTTTGGGGTTGGTGTTGGTGTTTAGGTATATTTTTTTCAGGAGAAAGATATATTTTATATATTTTTCATATGGTGTTTTGTTTTTGGGGGTCAGCAGTTTGAAGTTGTTGCTGACAAAGGCAAAGTTGCCCTTTAATAGCAGCACATCACCATTTACTATTGCCTTCTAGCTTACTGCACAAAACCCACCACAGTGTCAAGTGCAACAAAGGATCACATACTCAATCCCCCTATTGTCATAGCTGTTAATAAATTTAGGCAATCCCTATGTATGCAATCTATTCTGTGTGTGGCATATTACTTCTATTGAAATCTGAGAAATATAAAGTTTACATATTTTTGGGCTCTCGCAAGATAAATGTGGATGTGATTTAGCTAATGAGGTCTAAAATAAATTGTGGAAATATTTCATATGCTGTGTGCAGAATATTACCTCTATTGTAATCTTACATTTATTTTGTTGCACCAATGCTAAATTGGGATGGGCTTTTGACAATAGGATACATTCGAAATGGTAGATATAAAACTCACGCAGTGTGCACAATATTCCTTCCTTTATACAGGGTAGCATGTCTTTGTAATATTTCTGCTTTGTGTCTCTCACATAACTCAATGTAATTTTTATTTATGGATAACAAAATGCCTCATCTGATGCTCTTCAAATACGGTATATTAAAAAAAGGCTTACATGATGTGCAGCATGTCCATGTTTTAGTTCTGTTTCATGTCTCTGATTTAATCTACTGTAATTTTTATGAATCAAAATGCCTCATCTCTTCCTTTTCAAATGCAAGCTACAACATAGCTGAGCTTCATCTCATCGGGGGTGAAGTTGTGGGAAGCCAACACAGACTAGTATTGGGCCTAGTATGGCAATATTTGTAGATTTCTTGTTTCATCATTTTTTGCCCCTTCTTACTTATGCAAGTCTTCAGAGAAGGATTAAAGCTGAAATATATGTCTGGGGAAAAACGGGATGCTGCTTCACTAGGTCAGTCCTCTACAGAACCCTTCATCAAGGGGGGTTGGGTCTTCCAAATTTATGGTGGTACTACCTGGCAGTACAGCTATCTCAGATATCAATTATTTACTTAAGAGGAGTCAAGCCTGATTGAATCTTCATGGAAAGACAGGCTCTCCGAAATTCAACCCCCCCATATTATCTGCTATCCTATCGTACTCAATAGTTTTGTGCGATGTTTTGCACAAGTCTCCAAAAATTAGTTCAGAATTACAACCCCCGACACATATCTTTCACAACCCCCTATTTCTCGGGGTTAGATATTAGAGCCTTCAAATGGTGGCTAAATAAAGGTCTCTTTAGAATCGGACAATTCTTCAATTCCAACGGCCCTTTAACTTTTGGCTATTGTGTTAGTAAATTGGAGATGCCTCTTTTTCTGAGAGATTCTGGTTCTCCCAAATTTCACACTTCTTATGCCCCGTATACAGAAATTGCTATAAACAGGGGAATTGGCGCTGTCCTGCTATATGTGCATTAAATAATGATTCCTACAAGTGCAAGAAAAAAGGAGGCATACATGTAGAAAAAATAATAAAACAATTAATATGCGTGTGACCAATGTGTTGTGGGAGCTATTAAAGTGCAAACAACACTCCCAACAGGTGTTAGTATAATAAAGAGCAACGTGCTCCTGAGATAAATATATATGTGCCAATTTCTCAATAAGAACCAACTGCCTATATATGTATAGGAATGTGCCCAAAAGTAAAAACAAGAACTCCGAAATAAACACTTATGGCAATAAAACAGTATTGGCAGTAAGGAACAAACAATTATGACAGTAAAAAATCCCCAGCATGTGTGCATAAAAAGTCCAACAAACCAATATGTGAAAGGTAAAGAAAAAAATATATGTGAAAAAACAACAAAAATATAAAAAGCAGTAAGTGTCCAAAATCAAGGTCCTAAAGTGTATCCTTTTGGTGAAAAAAATGTGATTTCAGCATTGACTGGTGTTGTCCCCGTCCTTCACTGCACCCCCATTCATGCTTACACTCACCGGACTGCCTAACCCCTGCAGGGGTAAAAGGCATATGTGGAAAATCCTGCGATGGCGAGTCCAGGAAGCGGTCCTCCGTCCAGGGGTGTTTATCCTTCTCTGATGTTTTTGTATCCCCAAATGTTAAACATCCATATATAGTAGGGAAAGAAAGAACTTCATAGCGTGAATCTGAAAAAATGGGTTTTATTTAATAAAAATCCATAAGGTTATGGTTAAAAACAGTTTGTAAACACAGGAGCTGACAGCGCTCCAATAGCTGGCTCGCAGCTGGTGGGCAGCGTGGTGTGGCGTGCGTTCCACCGCCCGCCTGCTCGAAACCGGAACTAACTCAAGCAGAGAGATGCCGACGTGTGCATATCCCGAGGCCACGTATGCCCCGTACACATGATCGGACATTGATCGGACATTTCAGATCGCCAAGAACGCGGTCACGTACACCACGTACGACAGGACTATAAAAGGGCAGTTTAGAACCAAGCGCAGCACCCTTTGGGCTCCTTTTGCTAATCTCGTGTAAGTAAAACTTTGGTGAGAGGCGATTTGCGCTTTTTCAGACTCGTGGTTTTCAGATCGTTTTCTGCTGTTCAGTTTGTGCTTGCGGGTTTGTATCTGCTCTTCAGTGCGTGCAGTCAGTTCGTATTGGATTTTTCTGTGCGATTTTGTCCGCTCGTTGCTGTTTTTCAGGTCGCTCTTCACAGGCCTTGCTGTTCTTCAGTGCGTTCTGTTACTTCGTTCTGAGCAGCCGACTGTTTTCTAGCCATGTTGCGTATACGTACTCCTCGTAGAGTTCATGCTGTGCGGGGGCTTGGTGTTGGGGTCCTTACCTTGACACAAGCCCAGTCCATGAACAGGGTGGGGAGGAGTTCATGGACCAAGAATTGGTTGCTCCAGCATGACCAGTTCTGTCACATGCCTTTGCTCCGTGAGAATCGTGAGAATAATCCTAATGATTTCAGGACCTTTCTCCGGATGACAGACCGTATTTCACCGTTTGTTGGCTTTGCTGACCCCCTATATTAGCAGGCAGGATACCTGCATGAGGCAAGCCATCACTCCGGAGCAGAGGCTAGTCGCCACCCTGCGGTACTTGGCGATGGGGAGAAGCCTGCAGGACCTCAAGTTCTCGACAGGCATCTCCCCCCAGGCTCTGGGGATCATTATCCCAGAGACCTGTTCTGCCATCATTCAGGTCCTGGAGAAGGAGTATATTAAGGTAAGATTTTTATCCTTTAACATTGCATTTTATTGTATTTAATGTTTGATAATATATTGTATTTCTTTCCTTATTCCCTAATTACAATGATTGTAATATGCTGTGAATGTCCCCTTTGTCCTCATGCATGCTGGATTTTTATGTATTTTTTTTTGTCCTTCATACATATTTGCCTTCACTTACCTCCCCAGCATGGTCTCCTGGCCCTATATTCACCTCATGTAGTCACTTAACAATGTATTTTATCAGCTCCATAGTAGTGCTTTACCCTAAAACCCCCCTAAAATGTTTAAAAATGTGATGTGTGCTTTAAATTCAGGCTGAGTGCCAGAGACTTTTTTTTGGGGTCCCCAAATCATTTGGAACCCTCAATCATTTTTATTAACCCTCCATCCCCCCAACTGCTAAGTCAGCTGATCCCAATTCTCTATCTATCCTCAATCATCTATCTGCTGACTTTGCCAAACCCATACACACTATACCCATCTCTTTTGTGGTCAGATGTATGGATGAATTCCCCAAAGCATGTAGTGCAAGGGCCTGCCTGTATACTTTCAAATGGTACTGTTTAAAGTTTTTGTATCCTATTATTATCTTGATATGTAATAGCAGAATTTACAAATGCGCTCAAATGTGTACAGTGTGTATTTATATCTTTGTATTATGACACTTCTTACCTTTCCAGTGGGCTGTCAGTAGTGTAAGTAAAGAGGGGCTGGCCAAAGTAATACACATTATTTAGTCATTCATCTCTCAATGAAGTGGAGAGGGTTACCTGTCCAAGAGCTCCTCCCCTATAATGTAAGAAATGGCCCATGACAGGGGGGGAGGGGGAATCTGATAGGTGGACCTTATACCTTGGTCTTTCAAAACTCCATAAAATAAATGTTATACTGATGTTGGGCAAGAATGTTTGTGTCTAATCTGCTTTCCCTGTTTATATGCAAAATGATTATTTGTTTTTCTTGTTTAACTTCACAGTTTCCTTCCAACCCACAGGAATGGCAGACTGTGGCCTCCCACTTTGACCAGTGGTTTGACTTTCCTAACTGCCGAGGGGCAATTGATGGGAAACACATCCACATCGTCCCACCAACCAACTCGGAGTATACTATTATAATTATAAGTTCAATTTAGTTATAATTATAATTATAGGTTCAATAGTATTGTGATGTTGGCAGTGGTGTCGGCTACTTACGAGTTCCTGTATGTGGATGTGGGGAAGAATGGCCGGATGTCCGATGGTGGAGTCATCGCCCAGATGGAGTTCTACAGGTGTCTCCAGAATGGCAGCTTGGACTTGCCACCTCCAGAAGACAATGTGGAAGGACTCCCATTCGTCTTCGTTGCTGATGAAGCATTTGTGCTGGGGGACCATCTTATGCGGCTATTCCCGATGAGGACCCTCACCCCAGACCAGAGGGTTTTTAATTACCGGCTGGCCAGAGCCAGAAGAGTGGTGGAGAACACATTTGGAATCATGGCCAGCCGGTTCCGCCTATTTCTTACACCCATACACATGGCGGAGTACAAACTGAATCATATCATCCTGGCATGCTGTGTTCTACACAACTTTTTAAGGCAAAATTCTGCCAACTATGCTGGCTCAGTTGGGCCTGAGGCTGGAATTCCTAATGAACCAACCCTGACAGTGCTTGCCCCCCCTGACTTCCCGTGAGGTCCGTCTTAAATACCTTGAATACTTTGCGGGTAGGGGGGCCATCAATATGCCAGACAATGTCTGAAACATTTTTAAAATAAAAAAATAGTTTTAACTACTAAAATCTTTGGTGACATTTACTGCTTGTGTTTCTTTTAACTGACCCTGACAGAAATGTGGGGAGTCCTGAAAATGGTGTGATTGTGTAACATTACAAAGCACTGTTGGGTGTTATTTACTAAAGGCAAAGACACTTTGCACTACAAGTGCACTTGAAACTGCACTTGTAGTGCAAAGTGGATTTTCCCTTAGGAAATAACCCCCTAACCCCCATTGTCACAGAAAACACCAATTTGAGCACAACAAAAGTTTTGGAGCGTTGAAACAATAATCCACACATTCTTGATTATCAATCTTGTTAATACCAGCACAATCACATGTGCATTTGTAAAAGGTTTTTAAAACAAACTAACATGTATAACACTTACAATAACTTGTATAACAATTTTTTGGGTCACCTTAGAAAAAGTAGAAATTACCATTTAAGATAAAACAGGCATGTTTAAAACCAACTAGAAAGACACAAATCTTGAACTTACAAAGTTCAACTTTTAAAGAAATTGAAGGCAATATCAGACATGAGTATTTACAAACTGTGTTTGATATTGCGTTCAGATGGGGTAAGGTCACCCCTGGAAAAGCCAAATTTTGAAGATGCACACAAATTGCCGAATGTCAACATGTGCTAGCTGCCATCATGGGGGATCAATGGACGTGTTTTGGGGGTGCAACTCCTTCCTCCCATCTACTTTGTTATTGAGGAAGGGGTTGCACCCCCAAAACGCGTCCATTAATCTCCCGTGATGGCAGATAGCACATGTTGACACATCTTCAAAATTTGGCTTTTCGCAAATATGTCAAAAAATATTAGAAATTTTTAGGTCACAAAAAGCACAAAAAAGGGAAGGGATTTGGAGGGGTTTTAAACTCTCCCTAAAACATCAATGGTGTTCTTCATTTTTTTTTTAACATAATTGATGTTTTTCTGGATGTTTTCCAAGTCCCTATTACACCCCATGATCTCCCCAATCAGGATCTGTGCACTTTCAAGGGTGAAATGATCTGGATCCACAACTTCACGATCATCTAAAAAGATAGAAACAAAAACACACCATGTATTATAAATATGCCGGCATCCATCTCTTACCTGAACCTGTGGTCGCAGACCCTCACCTGCTGTGGTGACAATTTCCACCACGTCTCCTTCCTCCTCCTCCTCATGTTGGCTTTGTGGGATCTCCACTTCTTCCTGAGGTGAGGGTCTGTTGTCTCCTCGGATGAGGGGTGTCCTCCGAGTCTTTTATCACCTATGTAAAAAAAAAGGTATACTTAGCACACAGATATTTGATGGCAGAAATAGGAATATGAAACATTGCTTGGAAGTGGGGTACAATTGTCTCTTTTGGCAGAGTTCCAAGATGCAGAAATGTTGTTGTCCTTGGTCAAGCTTGAATACTTACCTGTTTTGTACAAGCTTCACAGATGGAGTCACCCCTATAGTATACACTGGAGCACCTGTGTGGGACCCCCTAATAAAAAGGGTATTCTTTTGTCCCACAATAGTGCTCCAGCATCCAGATGTGTAAACAGCTGCTGAGTGTCCTCTCCTTACACAGAATCTAGTTTGCATTTCATTCTAGTTACAAACCCATCTACACAACCAAATTATTTTAAGAGAAGTAGGCCATAAAAAATCTATTCAAATGCATATGGCCAAAACAATGGTGTTTTCTAGGCCGAACGAACAATGTTTCACGAATAATGTGCCCATGAACATGAAAGTTGCCATTTTAAACTGTACAACACTTCAGAAAAGCACATGGAGCAGCACGAACGTAATAAACATAAAGAATAGGAACACAGCATAACTACTTACTTTTTTGCAGCACTCTCCTGATCCTTCTGTACTGGTCATGCTCCCTTAATTTGAGATCCGACCACCGCTTTCCGAGTTGATCTTTCGATCGTCATACCCCAAAATTCTTCTGCAGACTCTTGACTACTTTCGCCATGATCTTGGCCTTTCTGACATTGGGGTTGGGGTAATGTCCTTCGAGTCTTTTATCCCCTATGTAAAAAAAAAAAAGTATACTTAGCACACAGATATTTGATGGCAGAAACAGAAATATGAAACATTGCTTGGAAGTGGGGTACAATTGTCTCTTTTGGCAGAGTTCCAAGATGCAGAAATGTTTTTGTCCTTGGTCAAGCTTGAATACTTACCTGTTTTGTACAAGCTTCACAGATGGAGTCACCCCTATAGTATACACTGCAGCACCTGTGTGGGACCCCCTAATAAAAAGGGTATTCTTTTGTCCCACAATAGTGCTCCAGCGTCCAGATGTGTAAACAGCTGCTGAGTGTCCTCTCCTTACACAGAATCTAGTTTGCATTTCATTCTAGTTACAAACCCACCTACACAACCAAATTATTTTAAGAGAAGTAGGCCATAAAAAATCTGTTCAAATGCATATGGCCAAAACAATGGTGTTTTCTAGGCCGAACGAACAATGTTTCATACGAACGAATAATGTGCCCATGAACATGAAAGTTGCCATTTTAAACTGTACAACAGTTCAGAAAAGCACATGGAGCAGCACGAACGCAATAAACATAAAGAATAGGAACACAGCACAACTACTTACTTTTTTGCAGCACTCTCCTTCTGTACTGGTCATGCTCCCTTAATTTGAGATCCGACCACTGCTTCCTGAGTTGATC
This sequence comes from Aquarana catesbeiana, assembly GCF_042186555.1. NCBI lineage: Eukaryota > Metazoa > Chordata > Amphibia > Anura > Ranidae > Aquarana > Aquarana catesbeiana. The sequence continues at coordinate 157,024,064 of NC_133328.1, read as the reverse complement.
TTTCGATCGTCATACCCCAAAATTCTTCTGCAGACTCTTGACTACTTTTGCCATGATCTTGGCCTTTCTGACATTGGGGTTGGGGTAAGGTCCATACTTCCCGTCATAGTCGGCCCTCTTCAGTATGTCGACCATCTCCAACATCTCCCCAAAGGACATATTTGAGGCCTTAAATCGTCTCTTCTGGGATCGGGACGTTTCTGGCTCCGGGCTTTCCTCCTCCTCATCCTCGTTGCTGTAATTAGCACACGCCAGTTGTGTCTCCACCATGTGCTCTTCTCCCACTGCAGCGAACGAGAAGGGGCGGGGAATAGACTAGAAAGAATGTCAGGGGCGGGCAGAGTTTCACGCATGCGCAGTGTATATAAAGCGAAACACGCGTGCATAGTACGTACCATCTGTGGGCGGAGGAAAGAGTATCGGAGGCACTGATCATGATAATGAAGGTAAGATCTAAACTTGGGCCTATACTGCTTCCAGACTGAGGCCTATATTGTAACAAGATTAGGAGAGTTTCGCCTGACATTAGGGTTTGTCTCATGTTGTGTCACACAGAGAAAATGGATGGCTTCAATGACCACAACTTCCTCTCCCTGTTCATAGAAAAATACAGGGAGCTGCCCTGTCTGTGGCAGGTGAAACACCCGCATTATAATCATAAACAAAAGAGGCAGGCAGTGCTGGAGAAACTGCTGGAGTTGGTGAAGCCGGTGGTCCCCACAGCAACCATCCCTTATTTAAAAGCCAAAATTGGTGGCCTGAGGAGCACTTATCTTAGGGAGCACAAGAAGGTCCAGGACTCCCAGAGATCCGGAGCTGCAGCAGATGACGTTTATGTCCCAGACTGTGGTACTATGAGAGACTGCGATTTCTGTCAGACCAGACTGAAGTCAGGGAATCCCTCTCCACTCTTCCTTCCACTCAACCTTCCACCCTATCTTCCACCCCAGCTGAGGCTTCCGATGTCCAACCTGGGACTTCCAGCCAGGAAGCAGTGGAGGAGCCCAGCTGGAGTCAGGTATAGCATTCTTCTACAGATTTCTGGTCAATAAATAAATGATGTTTACTAGATTTTATTATTGATCACTAATTGCTGATTTAATAAAGTGTTTTACATATCAATAGACAGTAGTGGGCCAAAATAATTGGGACAAGAATGAAAAATGCTGGTCTCAGAATGATCATCTGTTATATTTGTTAACATTCAATTTGCAACAGTCATGAGGTGAAAATTGTGTGCGATTGGTGAAGAAAAAACTAAAACGATGTCCCTTTTTCATACACAGGAAGACCTCAGCCAGGAGGAGGAGGCTGTGGAATGTGCCACACAGGAGGAGGCTGTGGAATGTGGCAGCCAGGAGGAGGTGGGGGTTAGTGGCAGCCAGGAGGAGGCAGGGCTAAGTGGCAGCCAGGAGAAGCCAGGGCCCAGTAGGAGCCTGACAGAATCGCAGGTTCCTCCCTTCCGCCTTCCAAACAAAAGACCCAGGAAGGGGAGTCACATGCAGGATTCAGCACTCAGGCTGATTCAGGAGGCTTCTGCGTCCCTCAGAGCCACCCCCACTCCTGAAGAGGCCTTTGCCTAAATGGCTGCCACCAAACTGCAGGGCATGCAGGAGGGCCAACGCCTCCTGTGTGAGGACCTTCTTTATAAAGTCTTAACTAAGGGGGTGAGGGGCGAAATAACACCCAATACCCACCTGAGTGAGTTGGACCATCCCCCTCCTCCTCCTCCTGCCACAACTCCACCACCAGAGCCACAGCGTAGAAGGAAGCATGGAAGGAAGACCAGAGAGTGATGACCTGGGTTCAGTCTAGTCTGACAAAAGATGCAGGCTCTTGTTTGACCACAGCCTGGGGACACAGATGTCATCTGCTGCTTTCATGATCTCTTGGACTTCTGGATCAGACTGTACTCCCTTAGATATGGACTCCTCAGGCCACCAATTTTGCTGTAAAATAATTGATGTCTGCCCTGGGGGCCAAAGGCTTTGCCAATCTCTGCTGTTTCTCCAGCGTTGCCTCCCTCTCTGTTTGGTTCTGAGCCCTTAATAAAGGATTTTTTGTTTCAATTATAGTCGCCTATGTGTGTTTCCCTTCAAAAAGGACAGTTTGTTTGTGAGGAGGCAGGTACATTTGTAAACTACAATGTGAAATTAACAAGAGACAACAACACCAAACAATCTCCTTGAGATTAAAGATTAAATAATACAAGATAATAATGGTGTTGTGGTAACTTGACACACAAAACACACACAAAAATATTCAGGATGTAAAATAAAAAAAATAAAAAATAACAACAAGATCAGGCTTGAAAACAATACAAACCAAAGATAAAAAAAAATCATGCTTGAAAAAAATACAAACTGAAAAAATAAATATATATAGATTTTTTGTCAGATGTGACAAATCAAAATATATTGAGGGAATCACGATAAATAATAAAGAAAGAAGTTTGTGGGAAGTCTGTGTGAATATGAGCAGCAAAACAACTTCATTCTTCTCACATTATAAAGAAGAAGAGAGTGCGCTGCATTAAACAATTTTAAACATTGCAGCCTGACGAAAGTGCTCTATCCATTCCGAACGCTAATTTTACCAGACCGAGCTGTTCCGTCTCAGAATTTCTTCTGAGTATGCGTGGCACTTTGTGCGTCAGAATTGTCCACACATGGTCGGAATTGACGCGATCGGATTTTGTTGTCAGAAAATTTTATAGCCTGCTCTCAAACTTTGTGTGTCGGAAAATCAGATGGAAAATGTCCGATGGAGTCCACACACAAGCTCCGATCGCACATTTTCCATCAGAAAATCTGACCGTGTGTACAGGGCATTACACTCAACTTAGGCCAATAAACCAGAATCTTCTAAATTCACTACTTACGAACAATGGTATTCTAAGATCATGGACTAGAGAGGAGGTATTTCCACAATCTATTCTGCTCTAGCTGACTCCATGGATAAAGCTTCCTATATGCTAAATTGGAAAAAATACCTTGAGATTGACTGGAATCTAGATACCTGGCATCAATGTTTCTCTCGCTCATTTAAGAGGATCAATAATATCTCCTTAATCGTAGCTAACTTGAAAGTTATTTCTCACTGGTATCTAGTACCAACCCACATTACTAGATTATACCCTGATTACCTCCCCTTTATGCTTTCGAGGTTGTGGACATATGGACTCCTTGCTCCACACCCTATGGTTATGTCCCAGACTCTGGGGTTTCTGGGAAAAGATATTTCATCTAATTCGCAAAAGAACAAGGGTTGCACTCTCTCAATCCCCTCAGGTAGTCCTCCTTAACCAAAGGGCAGAAAGTTCCAAAATGTTCTCAAGCACTGATCTTTTTTATCCTATTAGGAGCCAAAATTACAGTAGCTCATGCACAAAAATGCCCTTCGGTCTCCTTTGCCTTGGCCAAGCATAAAATTATCTGGATAATGGCCCAAGAAAAAAATGTAAGTATTCTCCTTAATACCAGCAAGAAATTTGACTTGATTTGGGAACCATTGGCCCGCTATATGAATGTTCCCCTCACTCCTTAATGGTCTTTCTTATCTAACTATTTTCCGACATATGTGCCTTCTGCACAGATAATCTCCCTCCCTTTTCTCTACTCTCATCCTGGCTTCTTCTGATCCCTCTCCAGTGCTCTCTCTTTATCCCCCCTCTCTTATAGATGACTGTTAGGTAGAGTGATGGATAGATGCATACAAAAATAATTAATGATTTGGGAAACAGAAAAGATTAAAAAGAGAGAGAAAAAAAAACTAAAACAGCCATACAATCCCATATGCACAATCCTATACCCACAGTTGATCTGGAGGAAGGTGGAAAAACCCCAGCAAAGCATGATTCAATTCGCTACAGCAGGGGAAAAAATTATTTCCTGATCCCCCAAGTGGCAATCGGATATTCCTTGGATCAACTTTACCTATAAATGTTAGTACCCAATTATATTATGTACATTTGGGAAAGAATCTAGGCCTTTTTTAAAGCAATCTACTGAGCTGGCCAGAACAACCTTTGGAGGGAGTCTATGCCACATTTTCACAGCTCTTACTGTGAAGAAACCTTTCCGTATTTGGAGATGAAATCTCTTTTCCTCCAGACAAAAAGAGTGCCCCCTTGTCCTCTGTGATGACCTTAAAGTAAATAACTCAACACCAAGTTCACTATATGGCCCCCTTATGAAGCTTTAATGGAGCTTGCATCTTCATTTGAGCATATTTATTAAATAAACACTTCAAATTTCATCTCATATAGGCCAGGTTCACACTGCTGCGAGTTGATAACGAATGCGATGCGTTAAAAAAAAAACAAAATTGCATGTCATCCTTAAAAGTCATTGTTTTCAATGACGGTCGTTCACATCTATGCATTGTGAATCCTCTACAAATGTGATGCAATAATAAAAAGGGTCTTGTGTAAGTTTACAGCGTTACGTTGTGAATATAGTATCCATAGACATCAGTGCAAATCATTCAGGAATCGCATTGTTGGTTCAGATATGCTGCAAATTACTCACCTCCTGTTCCTCCTCCCAGTTCTGCCCCCTCACTTCCTGTTTCCTGTCTCGTGTCCATCTGCAAACAGATGAGACCATCATGGCCCCCAGGCATCGGAACAGCATCGACAATGAGGCGCTCATTAGATTAGTCCATGCAGGCCATATATATGGGACAGCCTTATACCTGAATATAAAAATAATGCCCGGAAGAGCAGAGTCTGGGATGAGATTTGTAAAAGTTTAACTGGGAAGCCTTCACAGCTCAAGCTCGCAAACATAAACATAAGTATATTTCTATGTATTCATACCACTGACCACCAATCCCACTGACGACCAATGTAAGGGCATGCATCCCACAAGGCAGCATGCATCCTTCAAGGCACATTCTTCCCACTGACCACCAATCCCACTGACCACCAATGTAAGGGTATGTATCCTACAAGGCAGCATGCATCCCACTGACCACCAATCCCACTGACCACCAATGTAAGGGCATGCATCCCACAAGGCACATTCTTCCCATTGACCACCAATGTAAGGGCATGCATCCCACAAGGCAGCATGCATCCCACAAGGCACATTCTTTCCTTGATAATGTATGTTGACACAGAAAGCACAAGAAATAATTGGAAGCACTGCATTTCCAGTTGCTATGTACCTGGAAGAAAAATATATATATAATGAATTATTTATGTTTTATTTTATTACTCATATGTACTAGGTGGCAGAGCCTCAAGGACACACTTCAAAGACTACAGAGACTGGAGCGTGAATCAAGAAGTGGGTCTGGTGCCCCCCTAAAGCATCCCTATGCCTTCGCCAGATACATGGATTTTCTCAAGCCAGTTCTAGAATTAAGGAAGTAAGTTATCAGACAAGAATAGTTTGCTCTATCATCTCTCTCTCTCTCTCTCTCTCTCTCTCTCTCTCTAATTAACCTGTCCTCCCCCTAACCTTCACTTCTCACCCTATCATCTTCATACTTTGTATTTCATAATTTCAAATATTTGTATTTCAGCACAGAAGCTAGTTGGGAGGAAGAGGAGGAGCATGCTGCTACTGTTGATGCTGCTACTGTTGACGTTGACATTGATGTTGAAGAAGGAATATCATTTGCTTGCACAAATCGAGAGGATTCAACAATGAAGGTACAGGGTGAGGCGACTGAGGTACAAGCCTTGTTATCTACTCAGGAGCAAGATAATGAGGATACTGACATTTCTAGACCTTCCAGCAGAGGGCAAAGTCAAACATCTACCTCACGCAGGAAGCGAAGCAGCACGGCAGCAGAACAGATTAAAGACTCAGACCAGACAAATAAATGACTCCACATAGTGTCAGGGATCACTGAACAAATCAATGCCCAGCAATGCCCTCATACTATGTTTGCCATTAGTTTGGTGCCTCTTCTCAAAGAGGTCTTGCCAGATCTTTACTTTGACATGAGGATTGCAGTGCAACATTGCATACATTCCTTCAGTATGCCACACCATGCTTCAGTGCCAAGGCACGAGAGTACTAGTACTCAAATTATTACTCCCACTGCTTCTGCCTCAAACCCTGCACCAAACCCTTATCTCTCTAGTTTTGCTGACCACTCTAGCATGTATGAGACCCCCAGTTCATGAATCCCATATCCCATTCCTTCACCAATTGCCTCAGTAATATCCCCACCAACGAGAGCCCCGGATATGACAAGAACAATGGATATGAGATCACTCAACTCAAATTCGTACAATTTCCCACAATAAAACAGACCACCAAAGCTCTAAGAGCAAATACCAACCATGCCAAAGTGTCAGAGAGGTTACCTGATTGGGCGTCATCGCGCGCCGGGGCGCGTTGGTGAGTGCGTTCCTGTGGGTGCACGGGCGCCTGCCTCTATGGGCACTGGTGTTGGCATTCCGGCTGGCTGTGGCGGACACGGTGGTGCCCGGGCACGTACGAGCGTTTGCGTTAGCGCGCGTTCGCCTGTGGGCGCTACTAGGCGTTTGTCTGGTGGTGCTGGTGTGCGCGCCACTCTCCGGGGGTGCGCTCGGGCGCGTGCGGGTACGTGCACACCTGTGCGTAACGGCGCGCGCACGGGCGTGGCGTTTGGCGCCAATCAGCCTATTTAGGCTTTCTTCTCCCCCTGATCAGTGCTGCCTGATCAACAGCTCCGTGCCTAGTTCCTGTTTCCTGTTTCCTGTTCCTAGTTCCTGTGTTCTTGTGTTCCTGATCTGTTGATGACCCGACTTGCCTTTTGGACTCTTCTGACCTCCGCCTGCATCTGACCCCGGCTTGTTTGACCTCGCTTCTGCCTGCTTCTCCTGTACCTCCGCTGCCCGCCTGTTGCCGAACCCAGCCTGTGCTTTGACCTGTCTTTAGCTCCTGCTCAGCATCCATTGCCTGTGCCTCTGACTATCATCTGCTGTTTGAAGACTGTTAGCTTCTGGAATACAGACTCCTGCACAGGCTCTCATACCACTCCGCACTCGTGTGCTTCCTGTCTGCTCTACCAGGGGCCGCAAGTCGGATACGTAAGGGAGCCTACCCTCTGCCCAACTGGACTCTCCGGTCTGGTAAGTGAGAGACCTGACACAAAGCAATATCCACCTGCTTCAAGACCTATGGAACAGCACAAACCAAGTCAATATCCATATAAAAATCAATCACTTGAAGTTACCCCAATCATGCCTCCAAGCAATACACAATATGGGCCCCCAAGTGGACCACCAGATACAGTGATATCCCCACCTGTGTCATTGAGGCAGTATCCCTCAGCATCAAAACCAGACGAACGGAGTTCAACTACTTATTTAAATTTACAGATGCCTACCTGTTGATGGCACTGCCACTTTCATGATAATTTATATATATTTATTTTACATTATGTTTTCTAAATGTGAATGTTATATTTTTATAATTGTTCCTATTTTTGATGTCTCAGCTAGGGAAAGAGAGAGGGAGAGAAAAAAGATTAGGGTGAGAGGGGAGATGAACATGTGAAGGAAGGGAGGATGAGAGAGTGGGAGATGAGAGGGAGGATGAGGTGGAGGTTTTGATGCAGTTTTTTTGTACACATGCTAAAATGTACACTATGTACATGTGTGTTAAAAAAAAGATAGAGACTTAAGTGTCAGAGCAAGTTAGAGTGTCAGAGGAAGTTAGAGGGTCGGAAGAAGTTAGAGGGTCAGAGGAAGTTAGAGGGTCAGAGGACGTTGGAGTGTCAGAGGAAGTTGGAGGGTCAGAGGAAGTTAGATGGTCAGAGGAGGTTAGAGGGTCAGAGGAAGTTAGAGGGTCAGAGGAAGTTGGAGGGTCAGAGGAAGTTGGAGGGTTAGAGGAAGTTGGAGTGTCAGAGAAAGTTGGAGTGTCTGAGGAAGTTAGAGGGTCAGAGGAAGTTAGAGGGTCCAAGGAAGTTGGAGGGTTAGAGGAAGTTGGAGTGTCAGAGGAAGTTAGAGGGTCAGAGGAAGTAAGAGGGTCAGAGGAAGTCAGAGGGTCAGAAGAAGTTGGAAGGTCAGAGGAAGTTGCAGGGTTAGAGGAAGTTGGAGGGTTAGAGGAAGTTAGAGGGTCAGAGGAAGTTGGAGGGTCAGCAGAAGTTGGAAGTGAAGATGAAGGAAGTGATGGAGTGGGAGGATGAGGGGGAGAAAGAGTATGAAGGGTGAGAGAAAGGGAAAGATAAAAAGAGACGGAGAGTGTTGTCTCCACGTTATGTGTTTCTTTTTATTTTTACGAAGTTTGACTGTAGAAAGAATTAATAAATACTTTTTTGGAAGACAACTTGGGTGTGATATCTGTCTGCATTGCTTGTATTGCTTACTATTTCTTACTATGGTGCAAATAATCCATCTCATGTACCATGACTAGAGTGAGCTTCGAGTTCGAGTCAAACGTGAGTTTGACTTGAACATCGGCTGTTTGATCGTTCGACAAAGATCAAACATTATGGGACGTTCGTGCCAAATGCTTTGGCCAATCACAGAGCCGTAAGCAAACAGAGCCATAATTGGCCCAAGGCAGGGTGCCTTGGGCCAATTATGGCTCAGGGGGTTAAGTACACGCCCCACACTATATAAGGCTGCCTGCACGTCGGCCCTGTGTAGTATGTTATAGAGAGATAGATAGAGAGAGAGTGTGTCTTTTCATTTACTTTGAGCTGGCAGTTTATTCAGTTAGGTAGATCTCACTGCAGACCGTTCCTGCTATACTATTTCTAATCTACTTCAGGCAGGCATTTGATCCAGCTTAGCTAGATCTCACTGCAGACCGTTCATTCTTTACTGTTTCTAATCTACTTCAGGCAGGCAGTTGATCCAGTTTAGCTAGATCTCACTGCAGACCGTTCCTGCTATACTATTTCTAATCTACTTCAGGCAGGAATTTGATCCAGTTTAGCTAGATCTCACTGCAGACTGTTCATGCTGTACTGTTTCTAATCTACTTCAGGCCGGCAGTTGATCCAGTTTAGCTAGATCTCACTGCAGACCGTTTCTGCTGTACTATTTGTAATCTACTTCAGGCAGGCAGTTGATCCAGTTTAGCTAGATCTCACTGCAGACCGTTCCTGCTGTACTATTTGTAATCTACTTCAGGCAGGCATTTGATCCAGTTTAGCTAGATCTCACTGCAGACCGTTCATGCTGTACTGTTTCTAATCTACTTCAGGGAGGCAGTTGATCCAGTTTAGCTAGATCTCACTGCAGACCATTCCTGCTGTATTATTTGTAATCTACTTCAGGCAGGCAGTTGATCCAGTTTAGTTGCAGTATATTCAGTACTGTATCCTGTGCAGCTAGATCTTGCTGCAGACCGTTCCTGTTGTTCTGTTCCTAATATACTACAGGCAGGCAGTTCATTCAGTTAGCTGCAGTATATTCAGTACTGTATCCTGTGCAGCTAGATCTCGCTGCAGACCATTCCTGTTGTTCTCTTCCTAATATACTACAGGCAGGCAGTTCATTCAGTTAGCTGCAGTATATTCAGTACTGTATCCTGTGCAGCTAGATCTCGCTGCAGACCGTTCCTGTTGTTCTGTTCCTAATATAAGACAGGCAGGCAGTTCATTCAGTTAGCTGCAGTATATTCAGTACTGAATTTACTGCAGCTAACTGAATGAACTGCCTGCCTGCAGACCGTTCCTGTTGTTATGATCCTAATATACTATAGGCAGGCAGTTCAATCAGTTAGCTGCAGTAAATTCAGTACTGTATCCTATGCAGCTAGCTCTCGCTGCAGACCGTTCCTGTTGTTCTGTTCCTAATATACTACAGGCAGGCAGTTCATTCAGTTAGCTGCAGTATATTCAGTACTGTATCCTGTGCAGCTAGATCTCGCTGCAGACCATTCCTGTTGTTCTGTTCCTAACATACTACAGGCAGGCAGTTCATTCAGTTAGCTGCAGTATATTCAATACTGTGCCCTGTGCAGCTAGATCTCACTGCAGACTGTTGTTCAGTTCCTAATATACTACAGGCAGGCAATTGATTAAGTTAGCTACAGTATATTCAGTACTGTATCCTGTGCAGCTAGATCTCACTGCAGACCGTTCCTGTTGTTCTCTTCCTAATTTACTACAGGCAGGCAGTTGATTCAGTTAGCTGCAGTATATTCAGAATCAGTATATGTATACATCCCAGCTTTATCTCACTGCAGGCCATTCCTGGTGTACCTATTCAAATACATTACAAAAAAATCAAATACAGTATGTCTGGAAGGCCAACAAGGAGAGGCATACGCTCACAGGCCACTAAAAGAGGGCAAGCAGGCTCTGTGTCTGCAGCCAACATTGCTGGTCGTGGACACAGTGCATCCTCAGCATGTGGCCATGGGGCACGCTTGTCCTTTTTTTGGCAGCTGGCCGTGTTGAGCCACAACATGCTGAAGAGTTGGTAGAGTGGATGACCAAGCCATCCTCATCCTCCTCATCCTCTGTCACCCAGGCTCAGAGTACTTTGGCTGCCAATGCAGCTGCCAAAGCTGCCTCTTCCATCGGCTCAATGTCATCAGTCACTCCTTCCCTAGCCCCACCATCATGCCCTGAGGAGTCCCCTGAACTGTTCGACCACAGTGCTGGGTACATGCTGCAGGAGGATGCGCAGCGTTTTGAAGGCTCCAATGATGGTACCCAGATTGAGGAAGGCAGTGATGTGAGCCCAGAGAGAGGGGGTGCCCAAGAAGGACAACAAACTGGCAGTCATGTTCCCCCAGCTGCAGCATACTGCCAGGTTTGCTCCAGTGATGAGGAGGGAGGGGATGATGAGGTCACTGATAGGAGAGAGAAGGAGGAGGAGGATGAGGAGGAGGCACATCTCCAACGAGACAGGATGCCCTCCAGGGGCCAGCTTAAGGGCAGCCAACCGACTGCATCACACCACAGAGCTCCGCATGTGCAGGGCGCTGCTGACTCCGCATGTTTTTTCAAAAGTTCTTTGGTGTGGGCCTTTTTTGAGACGTGTGCAGCAGATCGCACTGTTGCTGTTTGCAGCTTCTTGGGCATGTGTCAAACTCCCATACAGTCCGTTGGCAAGAGTACTTAAAAGACCCACACCAAAGAACAAGGCAAACCTCTCCTTTCTCCTCATCAGCTGGGATCTCCAACCCCACTATAACTTCAGTTCTTTCAGAAACCTGCACTGAGAGGAATGAAGGTGTAGAATTAGGTGTGCCAAGTACTTGCGGGCAATCTGCTATCGCTACTCCAACGTCCGATTGTAGCAGGCAAATTTCCCTACCCCAGTTGCTAAACCAGCGAAAGAAATTTGGTCCCAGCCATCCACATGCCCAGCGGCTGAATGCTAGCTTGGCTAAATTGCTAGCACTCCAACTGCTGCCTTTTCAGCTGGTAGACTCTGCCCCCTTTTGTGAATTTGTAGAATGTGCGGTAACTGAGTGGCAGGTTCCCAAACGCCACTTTTTTTCATGGAAGGCGATTCCGGCTCTCTGGAAGGCAATGTCTTGGCCTCGTTGGACAGGGCGGTCAGCGGTATGGTGCATATAACTGCTGACTCATGGTCCAGCAGGCATGGATAGTGACGTTACCTATCTTTCACAGTGCACTGGGTGACCCTGCTGGCAGCTGGGAAGGATGCAGGACAGGGTGCAGTATTGTTGGAGCTTGTTCCACCACCACACCTCCAAAAGGCTACCAGTGGTGATTCTGCCACACCTCTCTCCTCTATCCCCTCCTCTTCTTCCTCCATGGCCTCTTCCTCTATAGATTTGTCCTCAGAACCAGTGGTGCTCCGTAGGCGTTCAAGGGGCTACGCAAGCACTCAGGCAAAAAGATGCCATGCGGTGCTTGAGCTGGTGTGCTTAGGGGACAGGAGCCACACTGGGGAAGAGATTCTGTCAGCTCTGAAGGGGCAGGCTCAGAGGTGGTGGACGCCACGCCAGCTTCAGGCAGGAATGGTGGTTTGCAACAATGGCACCAACCTCCTATTCTCCCTCCGACAGGGACACTTCACCCGTGTTCCCTGTTTGGCTCACGTCCTTAATTTGGTGGTGCAGCGGTTCTTGGGCAGGTACCCAGGCTTACAGGATGTCATGAGGCAGGTCAGGAAAGTCTGTGTGCATTTCCGCCGGTCATATAATGCCAGTGCTCGGCTGGTTGACCTCCAAAAGGAAAACAACCTGCCCAAGAACCGCCTAATCTGTGACATGCCCACCGGATGGAACTCAAGATTGGCCATGCTGCAGTGGCTGCACACGCAGCAGAGGGCCATCAATGAGTACCTGTGCGACTATGGCCCCAGGACAGGGTCAGGGGAGCTCGGATTTTTTTGCCACGCCAGTGGCTCATGATCAAGGATGCATGTACAGTCCTGTCACCATTTGCGGAGGCCACGAGGATGGTGAGCAATGACAGTGCATGCATTACTGATACTGTCCCTCTTGTCTACCTTTTGGAGCACACGCTGCGTGGAATAATGGACAGGGCACTTGAGGCAGAACAGAGGGAGTAGGAGGAGGACTACCTTACCTCTGAAGGCCCCCTTTATCCAGACAGTGTTCCTGCGGGCCCGCTGATCACACAGGAAGAGGAGGAGGAGGATTGTGTCAGCATAGAGGTGGAGCCTAGCACTCAGCATCAGCAGCAGTCTTCAAAGGATCATTTACAGTCCCCAGAAACCTATGGACTTGTACGTGGCTGAGAGGAGGTGGCTGCGGATCAGGTCATCCTTAGTGACCCAGAGGACTCCGGACCTAATGCCTCAGCAAACCTACGCTGCATGGCCTCCCTGATCTTGCAAAGCCTGCGAAAGGACCCTCGGATTTGTGGTATCAAGGAGAGGGATCAGTACTGGCTGGCAACATTCCTTGACCCACGTTACAAGGGTAAGGTTGCGGACCTTATTCAGCTGTCGTAGGGGGAGCAGAGGATGAAACATCTTTGGGAGGCCTTGCAGAAAGGTTTGTGCAACGCATTTCCAGAGCCTGGGAGGATACAAATTCCTGGTCTTGGACAATGTGTTGCTGAGGCTTCATTCAATCACAGAAGGAGTGGTGGAGAAGGTGGCCATCTGAAAGATGCATTCAGACAATTTTTTAGTCCGCAGCCCCAAGGTCTGATCGGTTCCAGCAACCATCGCCAGTGTCTGATTTACATGGTGCAGGAATACCTAGGGGCAAGATCAGACTTGGAGACCTTTCTAACTGAAAATCCTCTGGGTTACTTGGTCTTGAGGATGGATTACTGGCCAGAGCTTGCACAGTATGCAATTGAGCTACTGGTCTGTCCTGCATCCAGCGTTCTTTCAGAACACACATTCAGTGCTGCTGGAGGCTTTGTAACCGATCACAGAGTGCGCCTGTCCACCGACTCGGTTGATCGGCTCACCTTCATAAAAATGAATCAGTCTTGGATCACCAGCTACCAAGCACCTGATGCTGATGTAACCGAATAATTTTTTTATGAATGTGAGATCCCTTAAAGACTGCCTATTCTGATGCTGAGTGACTATCCTGTTATGCTGAGTGACTATCCTATTCCTCCTCAATGTTCACGTTGATAGCTTGTAAGAACATTTTTGGTTCTGGGCACCACCACCAGTGGCTAAGGCCCAATTTTTCTGTCCCTGTTTAACAGGGGCGTGTAATTACAATTTTTGCTTTAATATTTTGCAGCAGGGCTTGTTTGTGCGCTCAACTAGAGTATCTGTGAGGGGTTGCAGTGTTGTGGCACCAGCACCAGTGCCTAAAGCCCAATTTTTCTGCCCCTGTTCAACAGGGGCATGTAATTACAATTTTTGCTGTAATATTTTGCAGCAGGGCTTGTTCCTACCCTTAGCTAGAGTATATGTGAAGGGTTGTAGTGATTTGGCACCAGCACCAGTGCCTAAAGCCCAATTTTTCTGCCACTGTTCAACAGGGGCGTGTAATTACAATTTTTGCTGTAATATTTTGCAGCAGGGCTTGTTCCTTTTCTTAACTAGAGTATCTGTGAGGGGTTGCAGTGTTGTGGCACCAGCACCAGTGCCTAAAACCCAATTTTTCTGCCCCTGTTCAACAGGGCCATGTAGTTACAATTTTTGATCTAATATTTCACAGCAGGGCCCGTTTCTGCGCCCACCAAGAGTAACTGTGAGTGCTTACAGTGTTGTGGCAACACCACCACATCACCACCAAAGGCCCAATTTTTCTGACCCTGTTCAACAATGGCATGTAATTACAATTCTTAATATAATATTTCACAGCTAGGCCCATTCCAGCACCCACCAAGAGTAACTGTGAAGGCTTACAGTGTTCTGGTATCACCAACACCTAAGGCCCAAATTTCTGCAGAGTATATAGGGCAGGCCCCTACTTTCAAACATCCACCTCATAAACGACTCCTGCTTACAAACGGAGGGAGACAACAGGAAGTGAGAGTAAATCTACCCCTAGGAAGGGAAATTCTCTCCTTAATATGGCAAAAGGGTGTCTTTAGAGAAAATTCTCTCCTTAAAGTTAAATTTGGAAAAAGGTGTCTCCTCCACTGATGCTTTATCACCAATCCTTGTTTCCCTAAAACCCCAAATTTTCAAAGTCCAATTGTCATTGGGACAGAAAGTGAGGTGAAATCTTCTGAATAGGGGCACAGACAGCAAAACAAATGTTACAGGGGTGATGATAACCCTTCCCTATGTTTTCCAAAAAGCTTAAAAATGTATTTTTTGGCTGGAGCTACACTTACAAAATGTATCTGTTCCAAATTACAAACAGATTCTACTTAAGAACAAACCTACAGTCCCTGTCTTTCTTGGGACTGCTTGTATACTGCTGTTCAGAGTATATAGGGCCTGGGGGCCCCACGCCTTTTCTTTTTTTAATTTGGGTGCGGGGTTCTCCTTAATATCCATACAAGACCCAAAGGGCCTGGTAATGGGCTGGGGGGGTTACCCATTCGGTTTTTCTCAATAATTTTCATCCATATTGCTGGGACCCGACATTACATTACAGTCGCAAGCAGTTTCATGTTCAATAAGTTTTTATTGTTGTTGTTTTAACACAAGTTTAAACAGAAAAAAGCAAGAATTAAACCGGTGGCCTGACATCAGGCATACCGGTACACCAAATGAAAATATACATTTATAATGAGAAAATATAGTGCAATCTATTACAAATGCGAGGGTAACTTGGAATTATGCCTATGAGGTCAACTTTTAAACAATTGGCCGACATTTGTCACAATGCTATTTCTCTTGGTCTGGACGCCATTGTGGGAGCCTGCTGCGTCCAGAGGTCAAGGAAACAATTACTAAAACATATATAGTTAGCAGGGCCATAGTGGTGAGGTATTTCCAGGACACCTGAATAATGAGAGAACTCATATTAAAAGATTAGAATGCAAATGAATCCTTGGTGTGGCCAAACATGGCCTAAAAGTATAAGCCAGAGTAGGTTGAAAGCGACAGTAGAGGAAAGGAGAAGAGCTAAGAATAAGAAAGATTGCGGGGGTATCGGGCTGGAGGGGAGGGAAGGGGAGGGGGAAGGGGGGTGAGACAGTGAGCCTAGACCTCCCAAGAGTGTCACTTTCCTGGATATAAGGGTCCCTTTAAGGGAACGTTTTGACTTTTAGATTGTATTTGTCATGGAGATCCTATGCTTTAGTTTGTCTGAAGCAGAGTAATGCCTCCAGATGCTCCAAATAAAAGAAAACTTTGCTTGTTTATACAGTACCTTGACTTGCATTTCTTCCATAAGCATTATATTGTTTATTTCGCTCACCCATTCCACAAGAGATAGGGGAGTGGTAGTTTTCCAATGTCTGGGAATTAATTGTCGCCCTGCACTGAGGAAAAATTTTAAAAGGTTGTGTTTTTGTGATTTAATAGTACCAGGGAGTATAGAGAGGAGAGCAATGGTAGGGGAGGGCCTAAGCGGTTTATTGCATATTTCTGTGTATATCTGGAAAATTTGTGTCCAAAATGGGAGGAGCACATCGCATTCCCACCAAATATGGATGTACATACCTTTTGCTGAATTACATCTCCAATAGATATCAGTGGCTGAAGGAAACATGATCCTGAGGGTAGAGGGAACTCGATACCACCTTGACATTAATGTCGCAAGCAGTTTTAAATGACTTTTATTCCTTTAGAAATGTCATTTTGTGCAGGGACTGTTCTAAACACGGGAAACACGCACCACTTTACAGGCATACTATAGACACCCCCCAGGTACGATATTTAAAGGAATATTTCACTTTTATTTTTTCACTTTAAGCATCATTAAAATCACTGCTCCCGAAAAATGGCTGTTTTAAAACTTTTTTTTGTATTGATCAATGTCCCCTGGGGCAGGGCCCGGGTCCCCAAACCCTTTTTAGGACAATAACTTGCATATTAGCCTTTAAAATTTGCACTTTTGATTTCTCACATTCGAGTCCCATAGACTTTAATGGTGTTCAAAAGTTTGCACGAAATTCAGTCTGTTCGCATGTTCTGGATGCGAACCGAACCGGGGGGTGTTCGGCTCATTCCTAACCATGACCATCGTCTCCTTCTCTTCATCCTACTCCCCTTTTTCCTTCCTTTGTTAGGGTTAACTTGGTTAGGGTTATCTGTGATATAGTATAGGAAGATCTATATGTACACAAACACACACACACCTTATAAAATAATGACAATATTACACTCACGTCAACAGTATCAAATAATTCTTTATTTTAATAAATGAAAATTGACACCATGCAGTAGGTTCAGCAGAGTACAGTGTTTTGACCTAAGCCTCAATTGCATCTAGCTGCCACGATAGCTGCCCATTTGCTGACATAAAGTACTCTGTAAAATCCTGGCGAACATTTTCCCCACTGTAGTTGCCATGGGTTCTGATCCATGTTGGCTGTTCGAGGTCATGCATCAAAGAGTCCTTAAATATGTACCCATTTGAGCGCAAACAAAATTGTGTAATGCACATGCTGCTTGCACTGCACCAAGGGCATGCTCCGTACTCAGGCAGATAGGTGAGTGCAGGAAACGCCACTTATTGGAAAGTATGCCAAAAGCACACTCAACTACATCTTGATAGTCGGTAAATAAATACTCTCTTTTCAATGGTAAGTCTTCTGTTTGCATATGGGCGTAGAAGGCGCTCAGAAATAGGGAATGCCTCATCCCCAACAAAGACATAAGGCTCCAGAGGTTTATTTGTTCCAGGAAGTGAGTGATTATCAGAAAGGTTCAGTGAGTTTTCACGTAGCATCTTGCCAAAAGAAGAATGAGAGAAGATGCTGGAGTCAGAGCTACTTCCATATGATCCTATATACACATAGGTAAATGAATAATTGGCATCAGCCACTGCCATTAAAATGAATGAGAAATATTTTTTGTAGTTAAAGTATTTTGAGCCACTACCAATTGGGCAGATTATTCTTATGTGCTTTCCATCTACTGCACCCACACAATTTGGAAAATTGCACCTCTCCCAAAAAACTTTGACAATTTTAATCTAGTCTTTACTAGTCGACTTCTTCATCACCTTATCTTTCAAAACTTGCCAGATAGCTGCACAGGTTTCATGCACAATAGAATTCACGGTCGATTTGCCCAGCTTGAATTTATATTGTAAACTGGCTTTTTTAGTTTTCGCTCTAAAGACGAGGTGGCTTTTTTTGTTGGCTATTTTTATTTTCTCAAAAAATTGTGAAAATAAAAAAAAAATTCTATAAGATACTTTGAAGTAATTTCTGTTTGCATAGGGATGGGTACTAAATCTGAAATATAGCATATTATTTAAAAAAAATGTTACCTTAAGGTGACTAGTAATAGCTCAGCTGGCTCCACACTCTTGCGGAAGTTGGTGTTCTGATGCTCCAAATTGCCGTAGATCAGTCGAAGCAATTCATCGAAACTGAAGTGGTAAGATTACATAGATAGTGGAAAGTAGTATCAGATGAGGAAGTGGGGTGAAAGTGTGGACATTTAGGGTAAGGGAGAGAGGTAAGTGGGGAGAGGGAGGGGGGGAGATTGGATGTGGAGAAGAGGGATGTACTGGGTGTTATGGAGGGTAATGGATAGAGGGGTGAGGAATAGTGGAGGGGGGATAGCGGGGTTATGAATAGTGGGGGAGGGGGATAGAGGGGGGTGGGATGTAGGGTTGGATGGAGGAATGGGGAGAAAGTTGAATTTTTACATAATTACTCACCTGCCCCACTGACATACGAGTATAGTTGAAAAATTTCACATCATGTATACGTAGATCATTATAGATGATCCTGAACTGGCCTCTCTCCTCCCTATTTGCAATAACAGGGTGGACCCAGTATCTTCTACTTGGCATCATCCTCCTCCTCAACCTGCTTTTTTTCTTTTTTATTATGACTGCAGCAGTACCAGTTATTACTGCAGCCATAACCAAAGGTAATGAATGGTGATACATGCTGTCCACGCTCCTCTCTACACACTCCACAAAAAACAGGAAGAGAACAGGAAGTAAATATAGCTATTTTTACATCAGCATAAACAATGGGTTCTGTTGGCCAGACATAAATCGCGATCCACTCCCACCAATTTGCAATATTTGCAGTAGAATCACAGTGGATTCGCAAGGAACAAAGATTTTGCAATGAAAAAATCGCAACGCAATAGGATCAAATTTGCGCTAAATTTGCAATGCAACAGTGTGAACCGGGCCTCAGACTTGCTATCTCAGCAAGTTTGTAGATCATTCACATTCCTCCTGAGCAAAGTGTACAGGGGTCTCCTAAAGTAAGGTCTCTGGTAGACCCTCAGGGGTTGCGTCTGGGTTCAGTCTTTCAGGGTATAAGGTGATGTGTCTCTGTTTTCAGTCACATCAGTAGATGGTTCAGAGGGCTCCACAGTGGGAGCATAGACCTGAGCTGAGCGACCATTGGGCTTGGTATTATTATCAAAATCCATGTCTTCTCCTAGCGGTCTTTAAGATAATGGTTAAAATGTAGGAGGAGGTAGAAGGCAGCCCCCATTGAAATGTTTAAGGTAGAAATGTTTGAGGCTATGCGCTTGGACAGGTTCCTCAAAAAAACCCTTATGGACCTCTCTGTGGGTCTCAATGTGTTTAAGGAGTTTACAGTGCAGGCATCTTTCTTTACTTTGTGATCTTTTTTCTAGATATCATAGACCGGCACACTTGGGATGAGCTGTTAAAGTACACCTCCAGGGACTTATTCCCAGGTTGTTTTCAATTTCCTTCCTGTTGTGTGCCTATATGTCGGACTAGTACTCTCTTACCAAGTTTAAAGTCAAAGTCTGTTGCTTCCAGTTCTTCTTACTCCACTTGTGGCAGGTCTTTGACAAACTGTTGGACTTCAGAAAGGGGTTGTTTCACCAACGGATTAAGGAGGTCAGAGTGTGTTTAAGTTCTTTCATAGGCACTGTGGTATATAGGTCTGTGGTCCCCCCAGACAATGTGACCAAACATAACATGATAGGGTGAGCAGCCTGGAAAAAGGAGTAAGGCCTCATTGCACATTAGTAAGGAGCTCGTACAGGTACTATCATCCCGATATTTAGATAATGAAAGGGATATAGGGGTGGAGACGTGGAGGCAGTTGCTGCTATTGCCCTATTCACGCGTGCACCCCCAGAGTTGGTAATTGGGACTATTCCCGGTACTAGATAAAGAATTTATACAATAGAAAAGAACATAAAAATGATAAGAATTTTAATAATTGCAATACAAAATTACATAAATAATATATACATACAAGCATAAAATCAGAATTATATACCACACTAAATACAGCAAATAACGAGTAGAGCCCGCAAATTTTCTGTAGGGGGGTATATAAGATTTTGATCTCGACCGATTTCGCGGTAAAAACCGCTTCTTCAGGAGAAACAGGTCTATAAGGTAATGTTGGGGAAACTTTGATCGTAAACATATTAAGAGTGTGCAGCAGACATAAAAATCACAAATATCACAAAATACAGAAATGGTAAAATTGAGGACTGGCTCACCCACTCAGGGCAGGTTCAATGGGACAGCAGGACCCAACATAAATCCCCCCACGGCAGACACGGGGGATTATGAACAGACTCTAATTAAATAAGGAATAATAGAAATATCTGGTAATTATAGTGAAGAGCACTAACATATAGGGGAAGTGCACACCCTGTGAGAAAACGGGTAAAACAGGAAACAGTGAATGTGGGGACAGTGAGGAGGGAGGGTGGATGGGACTGGGGGAGGGGGAAAGAGAAGGGAGAAGGTGGGGGAGGGGAAGGGAGGGGGAGGGGAAAGAGGGGGAAGAAGGGGAAGGGGAAATGTAAGGGAAAAAGGAAGGGGAGAGAGGGGGGGAAGGAAAAGGGGGAGGGGAGGGTGAGGAAGAGGGGGGGAGTGGGAACAAGGAGGGGGGAAGGAGGGGGGAGGAAAGGGGGGGGGAGGATGGAAGGACGGGGAGGGGGAAGAGGGGGGGAGAAGGAAAGGGGAGGAAAGGGGAAGGAAAGGTGGGGAGGGAAGGAGGATGGGGGGGGAAAGGACAGGGAGCAAGAGGAGGGGATGGGATAAGAAGGACAGGGAGGGAAAAGGGGGGGTGATGGATTGGGGTAAAGAGGACAAGGGGGAGGAGAAAGTGTGGGGAAGAACGCCCGAGGTATGGAAGTGCTGTGGATTGTAGATTGTAGGGGGGTGAAAGGGGGATAACCAGCTGGCACTCACCAGGTATTCAGTGAGCCCAATTTGAGCGCATGAGCTGTATGTGATAGAAGGTACTGTAGGCAAGCAGCATCCAATAGATAATATAGGAGTAGTCCTGGATTAAATAATTAAACCTTAGGATTTTAGGTTAAGGTGATGCTGGGCACAGTAAGTTTTGGCCGCCTCATCTAAAAAATAAATATAATAGAGGAGTATAACCAGCATGGAAGGATCACAGCTCCGGGGGTCAGAAATAGGAAGGTGATAAAACCACACAAAAAGGACAGGGAAGACAAAAGGACCCTGCAAAACTGGATGTCATAATAAGGGGAAGAGGAGAGAGACACATGTGGGGAAAAAAGGAATATCACATCCCTGTGAGAATCACAGGGACATGTCACACATACAGGGAGGAGAACAAAAAGCAGGGGAAAGCGCATCCCTGCATCTATTGACGGTGCACATAGATGCTGAAGGGGGAGAGATGGAAGAATGGAGAGAGGCCACACATATGGAAAGATATACTGACCTTGGGAACGGCAATCCATCCATGAGGTTCAGCGCTGGAGTCCGTACAAGCTCGTACAGCGGTCCTGTCAGGGCCGCTATAAGGGCTCCCCAACCTGGAAGTCAGAGCACACCATCGTGGGCGGCGTCTGACGTGACCGGGTCTGTTTGCCCGTACTGCGCAGGTGCACTGGCCCGTGCTACTGCGCAAGCGCACACTGGTGTCAGAAGGCATGAATTCCAAGACACACGGTGCAAGCAGCGACGATTGAGGCTGTCAGGGCAAACACATGTCCGCTGGGGGGAGGAAACAAGGATCCTGCATAGCACCACAACTACTGAGAGGGGGGGAAAGAGCAAGTCCTCTTACAGCAAAGAGTAACAAAAATGAATTAAAGAGGAAATAACAATAAACAGTAAACAAGGAATTAACTATATGGTTATCACTTGGGGATGTCACCCCAAAGCTGTCACCAATCCTAACACAAATAAATAGGTCAGTCACAGGGTGAAGTGTCAATGGAACAGTAGAGCAATACAATAAGAAAAACAAATGGTACCATTGCCATCATAAGTAGAGGGGGGGGAGAAAAGTGGGAAGATTGGGGGACTGGGGGAGAGGAAGAGAGGGAGGGGAAGAGGGGGGGGGAGGGAGAGGAAGGGGGATGGGGAGGGGGAGGGAAGGGAAAAGGAGGGGGGAAGGGGGGAAGGGGGGGAAAGGGGGGGAAGGGTAGATAGGAGGGGGAAGGGATTAACAAGGTTGTCACAAAAAGGGTTTGTAGGATACCAATTCATTGAGGCCAGGGGGATGGTGGCATTAAGCCGCTCAATCCATAAAGTCTCCTTCTGGAGGACTGTACAGTCCCAGTCACCTCCCCTGGGATTAGGTGTACCACCTCAAGGACAAAGAATTGGACAACAGAGCTGTCGAATTTATGATATAGACCAATGTGTTTGCCGATCGTGGTCAATTTACCATTCTCGGAATATAAAGGTGATCACCAATCCTCTGTCTGAATTCTCGGATAGTCTTTCCAACGTAAAAAGCTTTACAGGTACATAACATCATATAAATCACCCCTTTTGTGCCGCAATCAGCAAAGGTTCGCGGGACAAAGAGCTCTCCATTAGGTAAGGTGAACCGCTTGCCCTCGTGAACCCAAGGACAGCGGGGACAGTCCCCACATCTAAATGTACCGTTTGGTCCTGTCCTAGGAGGTTTTTTGGAAGTATAGTGACTGGAAGTTAGTTGGTCCCGCAGGGATCGAGCCCTGCAGAACACTAATTCCGGGGCAGGCCGTACATATTTGGATAAGGTATAATGCTCAGCTAAAATATGCCAGTTATTATTTAAGATGTTACGGAGCACATTATGATGTGCTGAATAAGTAGTGATAAATTTGACTGTATCCTTTAGGGGAGGGGTTTTTTGATGGTTAAATAATAAGGAATTACGAGGGCGTGACAGGGCTCTGTTGTATGCTTTTCTAAGATTGGTGGGGGAATATCCTCGTAGAAGAAGACATTTACGTAACGCCTTGGCCTGAAGTCTGAAGTCGTTATCGCACGTACAATTTCTGCGCAAGCGTAGATATTGCGCATAAGGTATGCTGCACACCAGTGAACTAGGGTGAGCACTGGTGGCAAAGAGTAGAGTATTGCCGGCCGTGGGTTTACGGTAAAGGTCCGTACATAGGGTGCCGTCTTGTTGTTTAATGATGTTAAGATCTAGGAATGAAATCTGGTCCGTATCAATCTTAAAAGTGAACTTGAGGTTTAGGTCATTGATGTCCAACTCATGAAGGAACTGCAAAAGTTTGTCCCTGGGTCCAGTCCACACCAATAGTAGGTCATCAATGAACCGGTATCACAAAAGAATGTAACTGAGGAATTTTTTGTATCTATCGTCCGAATGAATGTGCCTCTCCCAACCGCCTAAATAAAGGTTTGCGTAGGCTGGAGCGCAGGAGGTCCCCATCGCGACTCCTTGTGTTTGCAAAAACAGTTGATTGTTAAAGGTAAAGTAATTTTTGGTTGATATAAAGTGTAATAGTGCAAGCACAAAATGATTGAGGGGCCATGTGGTAGTGTCCTGTTCAAAAAGGAAGGAACCAGCCGTCCGTACGTCCTGCTCGTGGGGGATACTAGAGTAAAGTGCCTCAATATCGACAGCCACGAGCAGGGCGTCAGGAGGGAACTGGATACCTTCAAGGCGTTGCAATAGGTCGGTGGTGTCTCTAATGTAGGACGGGAGGCTACGAACATGTGGCATCAGAAACGCGTCCACAAACTTACTAGCGTTATCAGTGAGGGAACCTATCCGAGACTATAGGTCTTCCTGGAGGGGTTCGAACATTTTTGTGAGTCTTGGGCAGGGAATAAAAGGTAGGGACCCGGGGGAAATTTGGGGACCAGAAACTCCAAAGTATCTTTGTCAATGAGCCCTCTAAGGAAGGCATCAGTGCAAAGAGCCTGGAGTTCCTGTGCAAAGAACGACACGTGGGATTGAATGATAGGTTGGTACCAGTTATGGTTATTGAGAATGGCCAGGCACATGGATTGATATTGATTGTGTGTCATAATGATGATATGGCCGCCCTTTTCAGACTGTTTTATGACGACATCAGCGCGTCTCTGTAAAGATTGAAGTGCTGTAGTTTGGCTGGGGTTGAGGTTGGAGGGAAAATCAGGCCATTGTTGTTTTTTAAGGTCACTGATAGTGGCTTGAAGAAAAGCCCAGATCTCTGGACAGGTGTTGAGGTCAGAGAACCTGCGAGACCGTAATCGAAACGGTTTAGTGAAACTTGGTTGGGAGTGACAGTTTGACTAGAGGGATTAAGTGCAGAGTTGTGATGAGGGGGGGTCCCCAGGGAGGACACTCTCTGGGAGGTGTCGATAGGGGGCCGGACATCCTGGGAAGGGCCGGGGTCCCCCGTATCCCCCTCATCATATAGGAGCATGAGGTCACGGAGCGCTCAAAACTCCTCCATACTGAAGTGTTTGGTGCGCTCTGCGAGCTCACGCTCCAGATTAAGATTGGTGCGGTCAGTGTCGAAAATAAATCTAAATGTGAGATTCCGTGCGAACAGGTAAAGGTCCTTGATGGTCTCGGTGACTTTGAGCGCATCGAG
Source organism: Aquarana catesbeiana (assembly GCF_042186555.1). Taxonomy (NCBI): domain Eukaryota; kingdom Metazoa; phylum Chordata; class Amphibia; order Anura; family Ranidae; genus Aquarana; species Aquarana catesbeiana. Next base: position 156,999,841 of record NC_133328.1, on the reverse strand, counting down.
GGGGCAGAAGCCTAAACCCAGCTGTAATAACGAGATTTCCTCGTCAGTCAGCATGCAGGGAGTGAGATTTATGACGTTGAAGTTGGTGTCACATGGGGAGTGTTCTGTGGGGGTTGTGAAGGTTTCAGGACATACGTGTCTAGGTTGCTCTGTTGCTTCTTTAGATCTAAAAAAATGGCATCTTCATTTATTTTAGTATACTTACTTGTCATAAAAGCTGAAGTAAGAACTTTTGGAATAGTGCCATGTAGTGTAGAATGGCCAGCTGCCCCTTCTAAGGAGGTGGTGGCATCAGTTGAAGTTTGTGTAGGGGGTGCACGTAAAGATTTAGGGCCTTTTTTGTCCTTTTTGGAATTCGTTGGTGGGGTACCTCCCCCAAAACAAAGTCTTTTTTCGCGAAGAATTAATTGCTGGTGTAGCATTGGGACGAATATTACTCTGAATAGAGAGAGTTGAGGATAAAGATGAGTCAGATTCAGTATCCAAAGTGGAATTTCTAGTGGTGTTAGTTCGAGGGGAACCCCGTCTACCCTGGTTCCTTCCGGACCAACGGTAAGCTAGGCCCTCGGTAAAGGCTGACTTATCCTTACCAAATTTGATTTGTTTCTTGACAATAATGTCTTTATTCATCATTTCCAAGCGTTCTTTAAGCTCTTTCCACTTAGTTTTAAACAGAGTATTATCTGCTAGGTGAGAATAATCAGAGTTGAGACGTTCGATGTTACTGTCAAGGGCAGTCATATCATGGGTGTACTGAGTAATGAGGAGTCTTATTAAATCAAGACTACATTTAGTCAAAATGTTCTCCCATGTTTTCTTAAAGTCTGCCGATGGATCTTTTATGGTAGGGAATATTTGGCCTCTCATACCGAGAGGGCAAATATTCTCGGTGACATACATTTTGAAATATTCGATGTGCCAATGCAGATGCGACTTACGTTTAAGTAAGTTGAGCATTTTAGCAAAGAACGTTTTGATGTCGTCTTCAGTTTTATGGTCATTCAAACATGCAGTTTTAAGATTGGACATAAAGCCTACCCAATCGGAGCCTAGGACGTCCATGGCCACATTCATCTAGGACGAAAAGACCTTCATAGTGTTGGGGTGACAAGGTGATACGTTAGTGAAAAACAATCAAAGAAAAAACATAAGATATGGAGGCACTCAGAGGAGAATCAATTGATGTTGCCATCCATCAAAAGAAGCAAAATCAAAAAGAGTGGGTGTGTTATC